>NW_020664482.1:532051-557298 GCF_002925995.2 Terrapene triunguis | reverse complement strand
GTATGTGGGGTGCAGCCCAGACATTCCCAGGCCCGGTGCAGTGATTTCCAATTTTGCCATCTTTAACCCAGGCGCTCCAGAACTCCGAGTAGGAGCAGCTGGAGTCGAAGGCGGAGGTCCCCAGACGGGCACGTGTAGTGGTCGCACGGCCTCTGTGGCTCAGGCACCCACTGAACAGCAGGTCACTCAAGCTACACTTATTCTTTGTTGTGCTCTCAGGGTAGCCGATACCTACAGGAGAAGGCCCTGAAGTTCTCTTGCACCCTGTATGTGGGGAACCTGTCCTTTTACACCACCGAGGAGCAGATCCAGGAGCTCTTCTCCAAATGCGGAGATGTCAAGAGGATTGTCATGGGGCTAGACAAGGTCAAGAAAACCCCTTGTGGCTTCTGCTTTGTGGAGTATCCTTTCCCATTTACTGTTGCCATGGTTTTTCTCCCACTGCTCTTTTGATTGAATCACATGATCCCATCAGCTCTATTGAACATGTTACAGAGTGTTCCTGGCCTTTCTGGAGGAGCTGGGTATGCACCGTGATATGTTTGGCAAGCATGAAAGTTGTGAACTCTCAAAATCACAGTACCAAACCCTTTCCTTCCCTTTACAGGGTCTGCTGTCTCTCTCCCACGCTGCCTCAGTCACAGACGTTGCTGTGGTGCTTGCAATGAAAACTACAACAGTGGGACAGTCTCTTGTATTTTTTGTGTGTCACAGTGATTCCACACCATCTGGTCCCTTTATTTTCATCTCTTAAATTGATGTAATAACTTTTAAGGCCGGAAGGGATCGTTGTGCTCATCTAGTCTGATCTCCTGCATAGCACAGGCCAGAGAATTTCACCAGGTGTTAAGACCATCTAGCTGCGCCTTCCTCAGCCCATTCAGTCTATATATGAATGGGCCAGTAGAATAGCCTAGTGTGCTCTTCTTAAGCACAGGCTACTGCCCTGGCCCTAGTCTAACAGACAGCTGTCCTTGCAGAGCCTCTTGGGTTAGGCCTCTCCCCTTCCCACTTATACCCTGTAGATTCTAATGTAGCATAAAGAGGATTGTTAAGAAGACTGTTATACAAGCAGGGCTGGAAACAGGACTGGTGCAGGTTCAACCCCTCATAAAACATTCAGAAGATCCTGTCCCAAAAACAAATGCATTTAGCAACATGATGGCAGGCTTGTCCTGCTTGCTTCATCTCTGAACTGAGAGATGGCAAGCTACTTCCTTCTCTGCAGTAGCACTACAATACAACCGTGTAGTGTGTTGCTGTGCAAGGAGGGAGCTAGAATCGGATGGCTGTGAATATAGCAGTTGGCTCTGTAAAGAATACTGGTGTCTATTGGCTTGGAAGGCCGGGCTCCAGAGTGCTGTGAATACCATTCCCCTCTTCTTTGCCCATGAGCAGCTGGGGTTCACCAGCTTAATAACACTTTGAGTCTTCCTTATAACGCATTCCAGATATTACACAAGAGCAGATGCTGAGCATGCAATGAGGTTTATCAATGGCACCCGACTGGATGACCGGATCATCAGGACTGACTGGGATGCAGGGTTTAAGGAGGGACGACAGTTTGGGAGAGGAAAGACTGGAGGACAGGTAAAGAGAGTACTAGCATCAGCACTGAGCCTGGCTTCCTTGGGGCTGGGTGATGTGTGGGGCTACCTTTGGCTGATCCAGTACAAAGATGGGCGTGCATGGCAGGCTCAAGAATGAACTGAAGTTAATTGAAAGTTGTTTTAAGAGCTGATTCTATAGTAGCACTAGAGTTGGAGCGTGGTGCTTAATGCCATTTGAAAGTTTGGATTCCAAGCGTCCTATGGCCCAAATGAAGCATTGCTCTTGTCTCAACCTAGTGCTCTCAAAAGGGTGCAGCAATCAAGGTGGGGAGTGAGAAACAGGATAATAATGGGGATGACATGGTTGTAAGGCTAGTCTAATCCTCAAACGATACCCACCCATGAGAAGGTAAGATTCCTTCCCGCATTTCTTCCCAGATTTCCAGCAGGAAAAAGCTTTGGGTTCAAGCCTTGGTGATTCATAAAGGTGAACTGCAAAGCAAAATCAAACAGTGTTTGACAGTTCCCTGTTGCTTTGTTATGTCTAAAGATGATCCCACCATTAGAAATGTGAGGTCTTCTCATCAGTCACCTTGATAGTGGTTCCTTGGTAAGATATTTCAAGGAGTTGCAAGGGCTTGTAACCTGAATTTCAACCCACCACCAATTGAGTGGGAAGAGGATGCCGATTCTTAGAATGTGTGTGTCTAGGCAGGTGCAGGATGCTAATTTCTGTTACTGCTTTGCCCCAGGTGCGAGACGAGTACCGGACAGACTACGATGTGGGAAGAGGTGGCTTTGGCAAGATCATTCAGATGCAGAAAACCAATCACCAGACTATAATCTACTAACTGCCTAATCTGTCCTAGCACACAGAGGGGCTTTGGCCCTCTGCAGCTAGTCCTGTCCTGGCCCTTTGGATGGGGATGTGGAGTGGGAGCCAAGTTCCAGCAAAAAGCAATCCTCCTTAGACTGGCTGTTTAACATTTGTTCATTCCTTCTCTCTCCTGGGCCGGAATGGCTGTTCTGTCCTGATACAGGGCAGCAAGAAAATAGAGTGGCCAACTCTGCAGGATTTCTCATTAAGAATAAGTGCAGCATGTCACGCTCAGACTTCTGCCTCCAAGTTGTCATTACAGCTGAGGTTGCTCTAGAGCACAGATTTCTGAGAAATATAACAGCCATCAAAGCCCTCCTGGCTGCTTGTGCATCTCTCGGGTAAGGGCAGGAGTTTTAAAATATGTAATTTACGATCTTGTCTGCTGCTCTAAAGCATCGTTGCTGGTATAAATTAGAGAAGCAAAGCAAGATCTTACTGGTCACTTGCAAGTGCTTGTCTGCACTCCTGGCCCTTAGTTCAGTCAGTCCTGCAGAGTCTTAGTCCTTGCTGTTCCTGTGGTGCTGCCTGGCTGTTGCAGAGCCTCACTGTTACACCATGGTTTTGTTTGTCTTTGGGTTTTTTAAATAAACGTTGAGTCCTGTATGTGCTGCAGTATGTGATTCATTGTCATTGGGCATGTGGCAGGGCTTCTGGGGGACACATCCTTTTGGCATGTCAGAGCTGCTCTCCTCTGACCACAGTGGGGGAGACAAGTCTGCGTACTGTTGTCTGGGTCTTCCCTGTGGGGCTGGTCTCACTGGTCTTCCCATTGCACTCTGTGCTAGTAGCTGGTTTGTCACCAGGTGGAAATCGTAGGTAAACTTACACTCACCTGCTTGTACTAAGATGAGGAGTTAGTCCATAATTCCCCACATCAGCGAATGCTGGGAAATTGCCCCATTTCCTACCATCACAGTCAGTGCCAGGTCCTGTAACGTAGAGTATATGAAGCATCGTGAATGTCCAGAGTGCACTTGAGGCCAGACCAAGAAGCAGGAGCTGGAAGCCTACTGCTCTTGCTTGCTGTGCTAAAAGCCAGTTTAGCTTGAGACAAGAGAATCACCCTAGTGAAGAGTTCCCGTAGCTCCTCATCCAGTTTGAGACCTGTGAAGGAGCATGCCCAAGGTTGCTCTAACTTGGGGCTGGCATCTGAGGAGCCCTTAGGAGCAAGGAACCACAAAGGTGCTGACAGCACTTACTGAGTTTCACCGAGTTCTGCTCAGCCACTCTACGTAAGTCAAGTCTTGACTGTGAGTTGGTTTTAGGTCATGTAAGCACCAATTACTTGTCCCTGCACAATGGTCTCATCTTTTGCATTAGATAACATACTTTAGAGCAGCTCAAGGCCTCTGAGCTTCAGAGGGAGCAGGGGCTGCCTCTATCCTTCCTATTCAGTGGCAGGACATGACCAGGCATCCAAACTAAGCTATAGTTACACTGTGAGTTACCCAACAGCCCTGATGACTAAGGGGTAATCACCCGAGAAGTGTGTAGGGAGGCACAGCCACTTAAAGGAAAACAGAAGTAGAGTGTCAGGGAGAATCTCACTCTGAGAGCTGTGGGAGTGTCTCCCACGACAAGGAGTAGAACTACTCAGGATCAAATGTACAACAGGGAATAACCCTTCACTACCCCCCCCCCCGCCTGTGACCCATGAGGTCTCTTCTACCTCTCATCCATGTTATAGGAGAGAGCAGCTGAAAATCTACACCAGCCTGGGCACGTGTTGGAATTGGTTTGTTATTAAAAGAAGCATCAGTGTTCCTCAATTATAAGCTACTGGGAGCAGAGACTGTCTGTTGTCTCGGTAAAGTGCCACAAACATCTAGTAGTGCTACACCCAAGCCCCCTTCCCCATTCTTGTCAGGAATGGGAGTGTCTCAGGGCTCCAGCTATAGCCCAGCAGCCCTGCACTTTCATTAGCTGAGTCCCTGAACATCCAGGAACTCCTCTGGTGGCATGATCTCAGGAAGCCGAGGCAGCACCATAGCTATCCTGTGTCTGTCGGTTCCAGCTCTGTAGGAAGAGCACCTCCTCTGGCAGTTTCCTAGTCCAGACAGATGAGTTCCCTTCCTATTTCTTGCATGACACAAAGGAGAAATCTGTACTCACACTTTTTTATTCATATATATATTAGCCTAAATGGATCCATCGCAAACATTACAGTGATAGTAAGGGCCACTACCAGAAGATAGACTTAGGAGCCCTAGTGTGAAAAAAAATGGTGGGGGTGGGGGAGAGGTGGCTCTCAGTCCAGTTCTTAGTGAACAGGTGTTTACCATCCTACACCAATTAGAACTGGCCTTGCTGATAGTGTTCTCAGAGGGCAATGACTGGATGAGCCATGGAGACCAGCCCCACTCCCACCCCAGCTGGGCTCCTCGCTGTGCATAAAAGAGTCAGTCTCCAGGGCTGCCATTCAGGCCCCTTTCACCAGCATACCAACAGACATTTTCACCAGGACCCAATAGAAATTCAATGCAGCTCAGAAGCAAACACACAGAACCTCAGTCTTCAGAAGTAACACGCTGAAAGCAAGAGGTCTATTTTCAGTGACTGAGGGCCAGGCTGCTTTTGCAAAACCAAGACGCTGGGGAACACAGATCACACTAACTTCAGCCACAGGGGCTCAAACCACTCACCAGCCCTTTTGGAAATAGGGACTGTGCATCTCTGTCCAGGTGAGCAAGGTGCTCATGCAGTGGAACTAGGACCTGGCCAAGCACCATGGACTGAATGCCACGGGAGCAAAGAGAGAGCCCAGCCTCTGTGTGCACATTGCCACAGGCTCCACACACCCACTAGCCTCAGGGAGCGCAGAGACAGAGGCGTGCACCTTTGCCCACGCTGAGCTGCATGGGAAGGGAAAGCTTTATTGTAATTACCCTTAAGCCAACGTTGCCTGGGGCTGAAGGAGAGGGGGAAAGTTGTGACTGTGATCCTGCTCCTGCCATGGGGTGCCTTTCCCCAATTGATCCCAAGTGACTTGCAGACCTCCTGAAACACAAGTAGGATAAGGCTTGGCAGTGTAGCAGCCTCGCTAGGAAACAGCACAGGTTCATCCCCACTCAGCAGCGGGTGCCTGACCCTTCTCACATGCCTGTGCAGACCCCAGGGACAGGGCAGGATCAGTGTCAGGGAGCCCACAAACCCTGTCTCTGGGGTGGATGGTGGGTAAGTCCCTAGCTCACTCATTGTGACAGTTTGTATAATCTCCTTTGATCCAGTAACAAATCTGAGCAAACATCAGGGCTGTGAAGGAAACAGACACATTATAGTCATGCTGCTCCCCAGCTTCTTGTGACCTGAGAAGATCCCAATGACCTTCCTCTCCCACTTGTGCTGCTTGGGGGTCCCACATTTTGCCGTAGACCCCAGAGGCACCAGGCCTGGCATCACAGTGCTAGTAGATGAGGTGGGCCGTCTCATCCTCCACACCACAGAATTGGTAAACCAGCTCGTCAGGCCGGTCGCTGTCAAACCCAGAGACATGGATTCTCTTCCCAGCCATGTCCTCCATTGCTGATGCCACCATCAGCGTCATGTAGGGACACTGATGGGGTCTGCAAAGCTCCAGCAGGGCATAATCATAATCTATGTGTTGATGGAGTCGGAGCCCTGGATCCAGCCCTGGGGCACCTGTGTGTGCATCACCTGCGCCCAGTGCATCACCAGCTTCCCCGGCTCAGTCTCATTCCCAGTATTCTGGGACAAGGTTAAGACGCCCACCTTGATTTTTGTGGCCCCCTCTTCATATTGTCTTTGCTGTCATGGATGCAGGGGGCAGCGGTGAGCACCTGGCGTTCAGACACCAGTGCGCCCTGTGGAGATTTTGACTGCAGGAGAGAAGGGGAAGTCCAGCAGAAACCGATGCCCACTGAGAGAAAATCGCCCATAAGAACATAAGAACGGCCGTACCGGGTCAGACCAAAGGTCCATCTAGCCCAGTATCCTGTCTACCGACAGTGGCCAATGCCAGGTGCCCCAGAGGGAGTGAACCTAACAGGTAATGATCAAGTGATCTCTCTCCTGCCATCCATCTCCACCCTCTGACAAACAGAGGCTAGGGACACCATTCCTTACCCATCCTGGCTAATAGCCATTAATGGCCTTAATCACCATGAATTTATCCAGGTCTCTTTTAAACGCTGTTATAGTCCTAGCCTTCACAACCTCCTCAGGTAAGGAGTTCCACAAGTTGACTGTGCGCTGCGTGAAGAAGAACTTCCTTGTATTTGTTTTAAACCTGCTGCCTATTAATTTCATTTGGTGGCCCCTAGTTCTTGTATTATGGGAATAAGTAAATAACTTTTCCTTATCCACTTTCTCCACATCACTCACGATTTTATATACCTCTATCATATCCCCTCTTAGTCTCCTCTTTTCCAAGCTGAAGAGTCCTAGCCTCTTTAATCTCTCCTCATATGGGACCCGTTCCAAACCCCTAATAATTTTAGATGCCCTTTTCTGAACCTTTTCTAGTGCCAGTATATCTTTTTTGAGATGAGGAGACCACATCTGTACGCAGTATTCGAGATGTGGTCGTACCATCGATTTATATGAGGGCAATAATATATTCTTAGTCTTATTCTCTATCCCCTTGTTAATGATCCCTAACATCCTGTTCGCTTTTTTGACCGCCTCTGCACACTGCGCGGACATCTTCAGAGAACTATCCACGATGACTCCAACATCTTTCCTGACTTGTTGAAGCTAAATTAGCCCCCATCATATTGTATGTACAGTTGGGGTTATTTTTTCCGATGTGCATTACTTTACATTTATCCACATTAAATTTCATTTGCCATTTTGTTGCCCACCTGTGCCTCTGCCTCTTCCTCTCCACGCTGCCCACAAAGTAAGCGTGCGGGTACCATTGGCAGACACAGTCTCAGAGGAGAGGTGTTTCTGGAAATCGTGGGGGACCAGACTGGCCTCTCGCTGGGCACACGCTGATGTGGGGAATTATGGACTAACTCCGGTAGGAGGCTGATTCTGTAACTTCAAAACAAACTCGCACAGGCAGTCTAAATACATACAGCGTTTCATAGCTTCCCTGCCCTAAACACACACAGAGAGAAGGGAATCCCTTCCACAGCCGCCTGCAGGAGGAGTGTCCCTCAGCCAACAGCTCGTGTGCTAAGGAAGCTGCTTAAACCCAACCGCAGCGGGGCCACAAGGAAAGCCACAGCCAGGGCTTGTCAGAATATTTTCTTCTGTTCAAAAATGTGGAAGTTAATATTCGATGAACGTTCGAGCAGAAGAGCACTGGCTGGAGCCAGGCAGAGCAGCGAGTGCCCTGCAGGCTTTCTGCACACCAATGGCTTCAGTTCTGACCTGCAGCCCCCACGTCTATGCCAGCCCTGGGCTTCCCGCACACAGCTCTATCAGTGCCCCTCAGCCTGGAACTTCCTGTTCCTGTCCTGGGCCCACACCCTGTGCCAATGCATCTCATCTTGACCCGCCAGCCCCGTACTCTAGGTCTGAACATTTCCTGGTTGCCAACCACGCCAAACCGCTGTGCAAAAACGAAGCTGAAAGGCAGTCAACAGTCCATTTTATTTATTAATTGTTACCCTAGAAGGCCCTGGTATGAACCCAGCTCCAAGCTGTGAGCAAAATGCCCCATGGCTGCAGCCTGTTTGAGACTCCCCAGGATACGAGTGAACCTTCCTCATGTGGCGTGGTGTTTACTGACAGCTTCTGTGTGATCAAGAAAGTTAAAGAAATTGGAAAATGTATTTAATTCTGGAGGGACCATGCGCCAGAGACATTCCAGAGCCTACCCGACTGGCATCGTAGCTGGAGGGAGGGATTAGAGAGAAAACCACAGAGACACACTCGGAGCAAAAACACTGAGGAGTTCTTGTGGCACCTTAGAGACTAACACATGTATTTGGGCATAAGTTTTCGTGGGCTAAAACCCACTTCATCGGATCAGGGAGCAGATTCCCTTTCAGCAATTTCTCTGAAAGCTATTATTGCCACCTGGTGGCAGAACAGGACGAGCCCTCGGGAGAGGGGGCCTCTGAGTGGTACATGCTAGACACACTCATTCCATACTCTGGCACATGGCCATAGACACTTCTCATCAAGGGCTTTGTTCAAACTCTCACACTGCCCATTGTGTTGGGGGCAAATGCAGCATTAAGGACACTTTCCTCTTATCAGGCTCCCGACACCACCACACACCATCTTACTTAAGAGGGAAGCACACACCTACCCCAGTAATCTGATAACCATGCTTTCCCTTACCCAGCAACGGGTAACTCTCCCAGGCCTTTTCCTCCCCCCATCAGCCAGGCTCTCTCCAAACTCAGAAAGACCCAGCTCTCACACACACACACACACACACACACACACACACGCACGCATGCACAGGTCCTTAGGCGGCTTGGCAAGGCTCTAGTAAAAAGGAATAAGAGGGGCACACCCAGGAAACAAAAGCATCTCTCATACCTGCAACATGCTTGGGCTCAGGCAAGCAACAGAACAAAAGGGGAAGGCGCCTTAGAATGGCTCCATTATTCATTTCCCCTTTTTGATGTTTTGAGCTGCACAGTGAAGTTAATACGGCCCTTGAGAAGAACAGACACTGCCCTAGGGGAAGGCTGAGAAGGGGCAGGTGCCCAGAATACAGCTAAAAGGGGACCAGCAAGAGCAGAGTTCAGGCTGCCTTTCACATCCCTCCCAGAGCACAGTGAACTGCAGAGCAATGGGACTTCCTCTTAGGTTTCAAACCTGGAGAAAGCTGTAAAGATAAAGACGTTTAACTGTCAGGTGTTACTGCTAAGGAAGCATGAAGGGAAGTATTGTCTAGTGGATAAAGCACAGGACTGAGAATCAGAAGATGTGGGGTCAAATCCCCCCCCCCAACACAGACTCACTGGGTGACCTCAGGCAAGAAAGTTCCACTCTGTCTCCCCCCGCTTCCCAGCCTGCAGAAGGAGAATCATGACACTTGCCTACCGGAGGATTGTGAAGGGTTCTGAGATCCTGAGATGGAAAGCACTAGATACAGGCAAAGCATTACAAAACAGACAGTAAAAATCAATATCCACAGTTCTGAAGCCCATTTTATCTAGAAAGAGAAATCCTAAAAAAATAGATTCATGTATATGTAATTTGTCAGATGGTATCAGTCTGAGGCAGTAATTAATGCTGCTTAGACTGGCACAAGAATAACCACAACACAGAATGTAAGTTACAATCAGCTTTCTCCAAAATCAAAGCAAGGTTCTGTTGGATCAATCCCTGCCCCGTTATCCAAACGGACAAGCCACCATCTGGATCCATCATTTGAGAAGCAAAATCCAAAGCAGATCGAACTTTTAGTCCCTAACCTAAAGGAAACAAAAGGGGCTTAGAGTTATAATAGCAATTCTCCCAGCACGCTCTGAGGTAAGGATAGTCACAGTGCTGAGTATTTTACAGCATAAGCTCCTCAGGGCACGAGCTGTGTGCTTATTTGTCTAGAAAGCCTCTTGCACACTCTTGGTGCTATCTGGATAAGCATTATATCCCCATCTGGCAGATGGAGACAAAGCGAAGGGGAAGGGATTGGAGGGGTCTCTCCGCAAAGACTGTTACTATAGCAAAAGGCCATACATAGCGAGTCAGCAGCAGAGCCAGAAGAATTACTTCTTTCGTGCTTGTCTTGCTTGCAACATTCCTGCGAATACATCCCAGAATGACGTTTGCTTTTCTTGCAACAGTATATGGTTGACTCATTTAGTTTGTGATCCATTACAACACCTATAGCCCTTGCTGCAGTTCTCCTCCCTAGGCAGTCATTTCCCATTTTGTATTGGCAATTGATTATTCCTTCCCAAGTGCAACACTTTGCATTTGTCCTTATTAAATCTCATCTTATTTAATTCAGAAATGTCTCTAGTTTGTCAAAATCATTTTGAATTCTAATCCTGTCCTCCAAAGCACTTACAACCCCTCCCAGCTTGGTATTATCTGCAAACTTGATAGAGGTACTCTCTAGGCCGGGGTGGGCAAACTACAGCCTGTGAGCCGTTTTAAGCCGGCTGGCCAGCTCCCACTGGGGAGCGGGGTCTAGGGCTTGCCCCACTCTGGCGCTCCAGCAAGGGCGCTGGGTCGGGGGCTGCTCCGGCGCTCCAGCTGTGGGACGTACCACGCAGCTCGGCCCCACTCCGGCGCTCCAGCTGGGGGCTGGGTCGGGGCCACACCACGTGGCTCCCGGAAGCAGTGGCATGGCCCCACTCCGGCTCCTACGCACTCCAACGGGAGCTGCAGGGACGGTGCCTGTGGATGGGGCAGCGTGTAGAGCTGCCTGGCCTTGCCTCCACGTAGGTGCTGGAGAAGGGACATAACGCTGCTTCTGGGAGTCACTTGAGATAAGTGCTGCTCGGAGCCTGCGCCCCTGAGCCTCGCCTCAATCCCCTGCCCCAGCCCTGATCCCCCTACTGCCCTCTGAACCCCTCAGTCCCAGCCCAGAGCACCCTCCTATGCCCCAAACTCCTCATCCCCAGCCGCACTCCAGAGCCTGCACCCCCAATCAGAGCCCTCACCTCCTCCTGCACCCCAACCCCAGGCCCAGGCCACCATTTTACTGACATGACCATCACCTTGCATTGCAGGTGGGACCTGTGGGGCAGAAGCCCAGCGCCAGGTCCGATAGGGCTCCTGCATGGTTTTGTCAGTGTCTGTCCCATGGCTAGAGATTCACACTAACTGCAGACTGGGAGGCCAGACCGCTTTCCCACTGAACAGGGCCCTGCTGTCTGCTCCTATCTCTTGAGAGTACAGAGAGCAGCTGCTCTCCTGTCAGTAAGGAAGTTAGTGATCAGACTGATCTGCCATGGTTACAAAGCATTTGCTTCTCTGTCCTGGGGAGACGGGCTCGCCCAGCTCCCTCAGTCCCCAAGCTCCTGCTGTGACTCGCCCTGCTGCTTCTGCCTTCATGTGGAGAAGAGGAAACAGGTGAAGTTCGTTGGGTCAGGAGAACAGGCTGGTTGCTGCCATGAGGAGGGAAGGGCATGTCAAGGATCAATGTTCATCCCTGCCACACTGACCCAGGTGAACCTGCAAACTCTAGGAAACAGCTAGCACCTCAGGATTGGACCTGCCTCTGCTCCAAGACTATCCCAGGAGTAGGCAGTTCTGTGCATTCTCCTTTCTGGGAGGGAAGGGAGACATTGAATACACAATGTGTAGCCTCAACTGCCCCCACAAGGACTTTGGAGCCATCAACAGCCCTCTCAGAGCAGCCAGCTCCCCTCTGCACCCACCGTCCCCAAAGCACTGCCACCTGCCTGGGCATTCTGTATCAGTAGGGGCACTGCCAGCAGATCGAGGGACGTGATCATTCCCCTCTATTCGACATTGGTGAGGCCTCATCTGGAGTACTGTGTCCAGTTTTGGGCCCCACACTACAAGAAGGATGTGGAAAAACTGGAAAAAGTCCAGCAGAGGGCAACAAAAATGATTAGGGGGCTGGAGCACATGACTTATGAGGAGAGGCTGAGGGAACTGGGATTGTTTAGTCTCCAGAAGAGAAGAATGAGGGGGGATTTGATAGCTGCTTTCAACTACCGGAAAGGGGGTTCCAAAGAGGATGGATCTAGACTGTTCTCAGTGGTAGCAGATGACAGAACAAGGAGCAATGGTCTCAAGTTGCAGTGGGGGAGGTCTAGGTTGGATATTAGGAAACACTATTTCACTAGGAGGGTGGTGAAGTACTGGAATGGGTTACCTGGGGGGGGGGGTGTTCGGGGAGATTTTGGCAAACCAGTAAAGTGCCTAAACCACTACTGCTTGTTGCTAACAGTAGTCAAGTTAGCAGGCCGTACTGAACCATTCTTACTGATTGCTAAAAGTAGCCAAGTCAGCAGGTCATAAATTAGTGATGCAGCAGCCTCAGTGTAACCAGACAGGAGGGGAGGGGGTTTCCAGGTGCCACAGACAGGGCAGCTTGACCCCGTGCCCTTCCTGCGAAGAGTGTTAAAATTGCTGATGCATGTATTGTAGAAGAAGAAGAAGAAGTCTGGTTATATGTGCCCCCGGGAATGTTTGTCAGGGCCCCAAGGCATGGACACTCAGAGAAAACAATCTCTGGTTAACTGGCAATCATAAGGTGTCTGACCTTTTAACCCTGCTTGCTTAGCAAGTTGTCTTTAAGGGACATTAGTAATACAATGTATAAATAAGGGGGGAAGTTTGAGGTAATTGGACTTCTCAGGAGGGACTCTTCAGGGACGCTCCCTCTGGACACATCTTCGGGTGCCCACTGGCAGACGGAAGCTTGGCCAGCTGAAGCCTGTCACGGTGCCACTCGAAAGCCACGCTCAGCTTCGGTAATTATTGAGGGTTGGGCTGTTTCACTAACCTGTTGCGGACGTGTGTAAGTGCTTGAGACTAAGTAAAGTTTAGCTTTAAGTGAAAGCACTCGTGTTGTCCTGTTTGTGCCAGCCATCTATCGGTCGGACGGCCGTGTCTCCCGATTTATTTCCTGACACCTCCTCGCACAGAGTAAAAGTTACTGAGAGCTTTGGGTTAAAAGAACCCCGGGTAACAGTGGAATCTCCTTCCTTAGAGGTTTTTAAGGCCCGGCTTGACAAAGCCCTGGCTGGGATGATTTAGTTGGGAATTGGTCCTGCTTTGAGCAAGGGGTGGGACTAGATGACCTCCTGAGGTCCCTTCCCACCCTGAGATTCTATGATTCTCCCATCACTGCTATCCGAAGCGGATGAGGAGCAGCCCCTGCAGCTCGTGACAGGGTGGGCTAGATAGCCCAGAGACATGCTCCTTAATACCCACTCCACCAAGGGTCCAGCCTCCATTGCAGCTGGGAAGGAGCATGGCCCAGCAGAGAGGGCCCAGGAGTGGGAGTCTGGAAACCTGGACTCCACTCCCAGCTTTGCCTGCCATTGACACGAGGGGTTTAGCATTGGTCCCTCCAGGCAAGCACCTGTCTAAGCGATGCCTTGCTCCCCACAACTGGACTCTCTGGCTTAGCTTCAGGCCCCTGAATTTTCCCCACCTGTAAAGTCAGAATAAGTCGTATCTGCGGGGCTCTCGGGCTCCCCCAGCATTGTAGCGTCTGAGCCTCATGCACACAGACAGGATTAGCCTCATCTTGCAGACAGGGAAACAGCCACAAACACAGGAAGAGATGTGCCCCACATCTGTGGCAGAGCTGGGACTAGGAGTCCAGATCACATGGCTCCCAGCGCAATGCCCTAATCTCCCTCTGCTTTGAGATCTGCAGTGACAAGTGCTCAGCGGAACACGCCTGGCAAGTGGACGCCCTTCTAAGGATTAACAAGCCGGCCAGAGCCAAGAGGTCTGCCTGGTGTTCTACAATTGTCCAGGTGCCGAGTGCCTTTGGGAGCCCAGAATTCTCTACCTCCTCTGCCCTGCAGTGGGAGCGGTGGGCACTTCCAGGCAGGCTGGCTCATTATGCTACAGCCGCCAGAAGTGCCGCTAGCTGCTGCCGAGAAGCTACTGGGCACCTCCAACACCAGCTCCTGTGTGGCCAGCCACCATCCCACTGCCTCCTACAGACACGACACCGGGAGCTCTGGGGGTAGTTCTGGGGCAGGGGAAGGAAGGCCGGAGGAAGGCTGATCTTCCCTGAAACTCCCGGTGAGCAGATGGTCAGTCCAGACCAGCCTCCGCAGGCGCCTAGCACAACGGGGTCCTGGACCATGACAGGGGCTCCCCAGTGCTATGGTAACAAATCCTTCTTCATAAAGCCCTGGTCTCCACTTCGGTTCTGCCAGCATTGCTACGTCTGAGGCATGTGAAACCCCCACTCCTGGAACAGGTCTGGCTCTGCTGGCAAAATCCCTAGCGCAGATGCAGTTGTACAGACAAGAGAGGTTCCAGTCCCACTTATTTCACCTGCAGAACTGGCCAAGGGCACTGGCAACAGCACTGCCGCTGGTCTGACAGGATTACTACGGTCTCCCCGCTGGTAGCTAAGCTGACAAACTCCCTTCTAGTATAGACAAGGCCTAAGAGTGCCAGGAAAACACCACTGGCTGCAGCCCTTAAACCCTGGGAGATCTGCAGACCAGCGTAAGTTAAAGTGCCATTAAAGGCGGTTGAGACTGTGCCAAAGGAAATGCTACTGTAGGATCCATTATCGTTTTAATTAAGTGTAACAGGGCTCCTCGGGGGACACATGCCTTGATAACAAAGCCTCTAACTTACCTGAGTAATTACCCAGGCCTCTGTCTCCCCCGAACACCAAACCCTCCCCAGAAAGCTGCTGGGAAAGAGTCCTGCCCCGTTTGTTGTGTGCCCCTTCCCCAGGCATTCCACTGCACGGCTCCGGAGCCACCACTTTCCAGCGGGGCCTGCGCCTGGGACGTGCCCCAACCACACGTAACTGGGAAATAAAACAAGCATCCAAACAAGCCACCAGCAGACTGAAGGAGCTGAATATTTAAAAAAACCCTGGAGTTTAATAGTACAAAAGCCAACGTTTAAAACCGATTCTACACAAAGAATGTGTTAAGAACCATGGAACACAGGACTCTATTTACACAAACAGACAGAAGAGAAAGGCAGCCCCCAGCCACATGGCCGGACAGAATAAATATAGCTGCACTATTTACATGGGGGCCTCCTATCAGCCAAAGAAAGCAGCATTCCTGACACAACAGCGTCAAAGGTAACAACATCCATCCAGGGGAAGGAGGTTGGCAGACGACTGGCCCCGTCCCTATCCTCAGGTTGGTTTGGGATTTTAACATCCAGTTCATCAGGGTAAACAGAGGGGACCCAACTGGGCTTTGCCACATGACCTCATTTTCAGAATCCGTCTGACGAGGGCTTCGCAGTCTTGCTCAGATTGCCTTTCTGCTCCATAGAAAGGAGGGGCCAGGAGGACAAGGGCCTTCGGGGAGTCCAGGATGCAGATGAGACTGCTCTGAACGTCCTCAGGCTCGGACTGTAGCAGCTTCAGGGCAGAGGTCTATCCCGGAGAAGTGCACAGACTTGCCTGCTGTGGAATGGGATTTCTTCCCTTCTATGCTGTTCCGAATTCCGTAGCCAAAGTAGATGGCAAAACCTGCAAGAGAATTTCAGCACTGGAATCAGCCCCCAAGCAGCCCAAGAGCCGCAGAAACCTGCCACCCAGCCCCGGCACACCCTCCCCAGAGCCCAGACAGGCTAACGGGCCTCTCGCTTCCTCCCCCCAGCACTGCCTCCCTCTCCCCCAGGAGGAAGGGGCCTGTCCTAGCGCTAGTGAGCTGCAGGCAGGGCCCAAACCCCACTTCTGGTGGGCTCTAGACAAAGAGCAGCCACAGCGGCAGATTAACGTCACCTGTTGCCAGCTGTTGACTCCAGAGGGCTCAGCTCTCAGCATCTCACAGAGCGGCAGGACACTGCGGCACCCTGCTGCTTCTAGAAGTCTCCACAGCGAGGCGTGAAAATCAGGGTGAAATAGGGCAACTGGGCCCCCGTCAGGCAGGGATGGAGCAGCCTCCCCACCCGCCCTGGGTCCAGAGCTCCTCTGCCAGGCCCAAGCCCATCACCAGGTGAATACTGGTGAGTCCAGCCCTTGTAAGGTCCCCCTTATGGGGCTTTTCACGGGGAGGGGAGGTGAAGAGTGCGAGTCCCTGCCTCAGGGTCAGGACACAATGCCCGGAGCGGTGTGTTCGCTTACCTATGACCATCCAGACAGCAAACCGGGCCCAGGTTCCAGCACTCATCTGCATCATGAGGTAAATGTTAACGAAGATGCTGAAGAGCGGCAGCAGCGGCAGGAAAGGCACCTGTGAGAGGAGAGAGGCTGAGCCACTGCTGCTGCGGAGAGGAGCACAGCAGGCAAAGGCTGCCCTCCCCCTCCCCGTGCTCCCAGCCAAGGAGGGGCCACCCAGAGTCTGTCACAACCACCTGGGGTCTGACACACGCTGGGAACATTCATTTTTTTGCCCAATTATCTGGCAGCAAAATCTCAGGGACCCCGGGCCGCTCTGACAGGCTGTCTCCTGGCCGGATGGCCCTGGCTGCACCCACGGCCAAGCTGCCGGCAGCAAATCCCACTGTCCCCAGCAGAGGTTGCCATGGAAGCGGCAGTGGTGGGAACACCTCCTGGGAGGGAACCCAGCTCCCGGCTGTTACTCTTACTTTGAAAGTCAGCCGGGCATTGCTCTGCGGCTGTCTCCAGACAATGATGGTGAAGAGCAGAATAAGCCCCAGGAGGACCATGCAGACTACGATCCAGCCCACACTGCCCTCCAACAGGGAGTCCATCCTCTGGGCCAGGACCAGGCACAGGATGGTGATCCACAGAGCTGCAAGAAAGGAGAGACCATGTTGTGCTGCCCAAGCAAAATGGCTACTGCCTCACTCCCTGCTCTGATCCCAGCCACAGGCAGCAGGCACCAGCATGGTCACAGCTGCCAGCCAGGCTTTATTCTCTAGGCCGCCTGCAGATCCCCAGAGACCGGCTGAAGAGCCTGGACTCTTCTCTCGCCCAGCTCCACGTGACTGGAGCCAGTTCCCTTCCAAATAAATGCACCCTGAAGCCCCGGGGTAATCAGTAAGCACTTGCATAGCACTCTGCAAACACTGTCCCATCTCCCCATTTCATAGATGGGGATGTGGAGTCAGGTATTTGTGCTACTCCTACAGGAGATTCCTGCTTAGATGGGAGCGCTGAGGGGCAGCTTCCCTAGTCCGGCAACCGAGTTAGTGACACGCCCTCATTAAGGGGGCCATGCAGCACACCCAGGTGCACTGAATCTTTAGTGCTTCCCATTAGTTCCTGGCAGTCCGGGGGAGACCTGCAGGGGTCCTCAGCTCTCCAATCCTTGCCCCACGTGCTCCACATAGGACATGCCTAAGCAGTCCCAGCCTAACCCAGACACCCCAGCACCACGGTGACCGCTCTGTCGAGCAGTTCTGCCTGTGAGTTTTACCCAGACACCACCATTCCAATCAGCACTCCAGGCTCGCTGCCCCCGAGCCCAGTTACTGTACCCCACCCATGAACTTAGCAGGCCCCCATCACATGACGGCAGTGCCACCCCCGGAGTTCTGCAGACATGTGCAGTGGCTGTGCGCTCACCCTGTGCTGAGCTCCAGGGGCACACTGGAAAGCCAGGGCATGTGCACGACACCGGATGCTCCTGTATGGCTTTGGCAACAACCCTGCTCATTTCCTGCCTTTGCACACATCGCAGGCCTGGACTCTGATCGAGACCCAATTAAAGCAATCGCTGCATTTCACTTCCTGTGCGCCTACCCAGCTGAGGTCAGGCACTTCCTGGCGCACTTACCGACAGCTGCGGTGCTGATGTAGACAATTTTCCCTGACAAGCTGGTTGGAGTTTCGCTGCGGGGGTTGAAGAGGCTCCCCCACGTGGGCTTCTCCTTCAGTGCAGCCTGGGAGTCACTGACTATGGGGTTCATGATCACTTTCTCCTCCTCGTTTCCATTCAGCTCCACCATCTCCAGGCCCTTTGGAGAGCTCAGCTGATCCCGCTGATACCTGAACAAACCCCAAGTCAATGGTGACTCAACAGCTGCCCAAGCTGCCTCCAGAGCAGTAGCACAGAGTCAGGTGCTTCCCTGCCAGGGCATTAGATTCTGAGGGCACCCAGCACAAAGCTGTATCCAGGGCAAGACTTTCAAAGTGCAGGCTGGAGCTAAGTCCGCTGCCAACACTAACCAGCTGGCCCAATGCAGCCTGGCGTGTTCATCGGGCTCGCTATGTCCGGGCCCACACAGGGACTACACACACCAGTGTTCAAATGCTTCTGGACGTGATTCACCATTACCACCGATTGGGGAGGCTTTCACAAGGCTTGGGGCCTGGCCAGCCTGGCACAGGTGCTGGAACTAGGGGTGTGGGGGTGCTGCACATCCCCTGGCTTGAAGTGGTTCCATCATATCCAGGATTTGCAGTTTGGGTCAATGGCTCTCAGCACCCCCATGATACACATTGTTCCAGCGCCCCGGCAGCCTGGTGACTGCTCAGGCTCCGCTCCGTGGAGTCCCGAGCAAGGAGTCTTTAGGGAAGGTCAGAGAGTGACAGCGCAGGAGAGCTATGGTCCCAGGCTGCAAAGTGGCCTGTGATGGCAGCCAAGGTTCCCCTGCCCCTCCTTGTGGAGCTTCTAGAGCATGAAATACCCGGACCCCCCTCTGATCTCAAACACACACTGAGCGTCCAAATAGCGGAAGGAAGGACAGCTTCCACACAAGCTCCCTCTGAGGCCAAGGCCCAGGCCCAGGCTCCTCAGCCTGGCTAGGGCCAGACCCATGCCCAGCTCAGCACCCGCTACTGCCATACACCCCCATGGAGATAGCTGCTGGCTCCCCAGGGCAGCTGCTCTCCAACGGGCAAGAAATGGCTTTTCTGGGCAGGGGGCTTTGGGGGCAGGAAGCTCTGGCGGCAGCGTATGGTCTCCAGCACATGAACCAAGCGGCCCTGTTCAGAAGGCAGCTAACACTCAAAGGGGCAGGCTGTAGGCAGACACCCACCTGAGAATCAGCACACAAACAGAAACCAGAGAGTACGCCAGCAGAGTGCCAATCGACATGAGGTCCACCAGGTCCTTCAGCTCAAACACGAGCGCCATCAGAGCTGCAATACAACAGGCACGGGATGAGCACAAGCCCTGGGCTCGCTCTCAGCCAGGCCACGTGAGCGGCAAAACACAAGGCAGGAGCAAGCGTCTGCTTACCAGCAACGATGCCAGACACAATGGTGGCCACCAGGGGAGTCTTTGTCCGTGCGTGCACTCTGGAGAGGAACTTGAAAAGCAGCCCGTCCTCTGCCATGGCATAGATCACCCGGGGCATGGGGAACATGGAGCCCAACAAACTGCAGTGGAGAAAGATTACACCAACACATTCAGTATTCGCTGCCTCGATCCAGACCTCTCGCCACCATGCCAGTCACTAGCTGGTCCCTGTGGCCTTTTCAAAAGCCAGGAGTAGTGAGATCAGCACAGAAGGACCCTCCATCCCTTGCCTGGACCCTTTAGATCAGGGCTGGTACATTCTGATCTGACTCTTGGAGTTGGCGTAAATTCAGTGGAGAAGCGTTATGGATGCCCCGCTGAGGGCCGGTGATAACATTCTCACAGCAGTGGCAGCCACAGCCTTCTCCCCCAGGAAGGGTCACTCCCAGCACGTTTGACAGTCAGTGGTGGGGCAGGGTTCTGTGGTCTCATACTCCCCACTAGATTCCTCACTGAATGAAGCCAGATCAACACCTGGCGCTCAAAACACAGCAGGCGCTTCCCCACAAGGGGTCGCACAATCAAACTAAATCTGTTCCTAAGCCAACCCAGCTCAGCCAGGACAGTTCGTGCGTGTAGACAAGGCCAGTTAACCAGAGCCACACAGATGTGACACTGAGCAGGAGGAGCCCAGAAGCCATGGCCAGGAGGGTCACAACTTAGCACTTTTGTTTCAGTTTATTTTCTTGCACTGATGAGAACAAACTCTTACCATGAACCATGTGACTGGAACTTCTAAGCACAGCTCTCGGCACATCAGAACCATGACAACTACTTAAAACAATGCCTCCAATGAAGAGGGGCGTGTGAGGAACTGGCCACAGGAGGGAGTTCCTTGGGGCTTTTCCTGAAGAGCAGATGGGCTGACAAGTACCACCCACCACAAGAAACAGCCCGCATTGCATAGACGGCTGGTTTACATCCATGTGCCGTGGTAGCAGACGTTTTTTGGGGCTTCAATACTATTCAGATAAACAAGTGACTCACACCCAGCGATTCTCATTTGCTAGCATCTGAAGCTGAAGAAGAGGCACAAATTATGCATTTTTGGTGGGCCTGGTGCTGGGATCTCTCGGAGCAAGTACACAGAGGTTAGACAAAGGCCCCTGCTTTCCGTCGCTTGAATTCTGTTGCTGCGAGTGTCTCATTCTTCTGGCCACTGGCTTCATGGAGTCAGTGCGAACGGCACCAAGTACCTGTCACTGGTGTCTTCCCATGTCACTCGTGACGGGCTAGGGGATATTGGGGCTCACGAGGTTCCTGGGGTGCTTGGCCCCTCAACGAGGGCATGGGCGTGTAGTGCACTGTTGGGGGGTACTGGGCACACAAGGATGAGCTGTCTGGGAGGGAACGTTCCTGTCCAAGGCTGGACAAGGGTTTGCTTTTCACCCACATACACTAGCATACCAGTAAATCTTGTGACTGCCGCCTATACAGTTGGTCTAGTAGAGATGAGAACAATTACTGCCATGTTGTGGAAGGAAATGAACCTCTCCCCCCGGCCATCTAGCCCCCCGCACTTAATCACCGTTAGCCAGACACCACCTCCATCATTTCCAGAGCCAGAACAAGATTCGGGGGAAGCGGTGATTGGAGCAGGGTGCTGGACGAAGTCCCGAGTTCCTTACCTGGTTGAGAGCGCACAGAGAGATCCGACGGCTACAACATAACGGGCAGGCTCCCAGCCCACGTCTTTGAAGGCCTCGGGCAGGGGACTGTCCTTGTTCAACAGGTAGTAGGGCACCATGAGGGTCAGGGCAGCAGAAACACCAAAATATGCCACAAAGCAGATCAGGAGAGACACAATGATGCCGATGGGGATAGAACGCTGAGGATTCTTCGCCTCCTCCCCTGAAAGGAGAGCAGAGATGAGACCTGGAGCACTAGCATCTTCCCTCCCCGACACATCCGCAAGTGCTGTGCCACTGGAATGTGATAAGGGGACCTCAGGGACCCCATTGCTGCAGACGAGTGGAGAGCGTCGCTGTCGGGAGTCAGCTTCTAAAGAAGTTTAGCTTTGCTTTTGAAACTCAGGAAGCTGGAGAGCCTCCCCAATGTGACCCAGTGTAGTGCTGTCTGCCTGAGCCTACATACAGCTCCAGTGCCTCCACTTGGCTTGGCTAAACAGAGTGAAATCAGCAAGACTGGTCAGTTCCAGAACCTGGGACCACAGTAAAACTGCCGATAATCAGGCTGATTTCATAGAGCTGCTGTGACTGGGGGAAGCAGCAGCAGAGGCAGGCACAGGGGTTATTCCATGGGGCAGGCCCCTAAAATGAAATGCAGCACTAGCCACAAGCCAACATGGAAGAGGGAACATCCAAGCAGGCCAAAGGCACAACATCCTAGTAGAAATCCCAGCCCTCTCCAGTGGTTTGAGCATTGGCCTCCTAAACCCAGGGTTGTGAGTTCAATCCTTGAGGGGGCCACTTGGGGATCTGGGGCAAAATCAGTACTTGGTCCTGCTAGTGAAGGCAGGGGGCTGGACTCGATGACCTTTCAAGGTCCCTTCCAGTTCTAGGAGATGGGATATCTCCATTAATTATTATTATTCATTATTATAATGCATAAGCAGTTGCTTTACCTGTTGTAGCGATACAGTCAAATCCCACAAAGGCATAGAAGCACGTGGCAGCTCCAGCGAGGATCCCTTGAAATCCAAAAGGAACGAAACCCCCTGATCCCAGGGAGCCAATGCTGAGAGAGGAAAGTCTGGTTAGTTTTGGAGGAGTCTCAGTTAACATCTACCTCCTCTGCCTGCTGGAGACAGAGCTGAAAAGCCCCTGAGCAAATGCCACAGGCAGGTTTCAGACTCTGTATCCTGTGTAAAGCATCTCTGCCATGGGAGCAGGTGTCTACAGTCACCATCAATATGCAGCTTAACAGCCTGCGACAGCCACAAACCAGATAGTGCAACTGTCAGCTGCAGGGGAAGCTGCATGGCACACTCCAGGGTAGGGCACAGCCCTTCGGAGCCCGGCTAGCAAGGGGGCCAAGCAGCAGCCAGAACGGGCAGGAGCAGCACAGCTCCCTAGGTAGGTACCAACTGTGGGCAAAAAGCTGGGCTGGGCTCCCGCTAGAGGGCAGAGTTTGGGGAGTGGGATGTTCCCCCTACCTAACGTCCTGGCTGGTGGCCACGGCTGAGTGGTTGTAATAGTCTTCTTCAGACAGCTGCCAGTTCTTCACGCTTCCCTTCACAAAGCCAGAGATGATGACAAAGCAGAGAACCAGAAGGTTCACTGCAGTGAAGATTTTATTCACTAAGGCAGATTCGCTCACGCCAAATGCCAGTAAACCTGGGGAAGGAACACAAGAGGGGATAGGAGGGGCAGCACCAGCCACACCCTGCCCACAATCAATGCCCCTGGGCCACGCCCTTCCCCACTCGCCCGCCCATGCCACAAAGCTCACGTAGCTTTACAGAGCTCTGCACCTCTCACCTGTGAGCAGCAGGACCAGGAGCAGCGCGAAGAAATCCGGGTACTCGGCTAGCACGCCCGGCACATGCAGGGAGGTGCTGCTTCTAAGGAAGACTGAGATGTGGTTGCCAATGATATTGTCAAAGGAAGAACTCCAGGCTCGGGCGACACTCGCCGTCCCTAGCAACCAAGAGCAAAGTTGCACGTTAACCAGAGAAGCCTCCACCCCCCACCTCCTCCCAAGTACATGGCAGAGCTGTGGAGACCCCCCGCCCCCAGCACAGGGAGCCCAGCTCTGCCACCGAGCACTAGGAGGATACACGCCTTTGTCACGAGAGCCCTCTAGCACCGTCACCACGGCACTGCTGTGCCTGAAGGGAAGAACTTGTGGGGCCCCCTCTGGGATCCCCATTCCTCACTGCACCACCCCTAAGCCTTTGGCTCATTGCACTGCTCTTTGGGCCTAGGCAACACCAAGCACTGCCTAGGCTGGGGTCACCAGAGAGGGGCTCCCAGCACTGTCTGGCCTGGCAGGTGAACCCTGAACTCTGTCCCCTAGACCCTCGTGCTCCAGATATCTAATCAGCACAGCCACTACGTGCACGGCCTCCAAGAGCCCCCACCCCGGGAGGACTTGGCCAGACCCTCCATCCCAGCAGTGATGCCTCCCCGTGATCAACAAACTCAGGAAGTTCTCCCCTGCCCTCCACCCGCCTGCCTGCCCCAGTCCACTCCAAGTTCCTCCTCTTTCCACCATTTCGTACCTATCACGTAGGACAGGATCAGGTTCCAACCAGTTGTGAAGGCCCAGATCTCTCCCACTGTGACGTAGCTGTAGAGATAGGCAGAGCCGGTTTTGGGAACCCGGGCCCCAAACTCCGCATAGCAAAGCCCAGCCAGCACAGAGGAGAGTGCAGCAACCAGGAAACAGACAACAATTGAAGGGCCAGCCTTTTCCTTGGCTACTTCCCCAGCTAGCACGTACACGCCTGCCCCCAGCGTGCTGCCAACCCCCAAGGCGATAAGGTCCAGGGTGGAGAGGCAGCGGGCCAGCCGGGTGTCCTCCACACTGAGATCCACGATTCGGCGGCGGATCAGCTTCTTGCCAAAGCCAGTCATTGTTTTCTCACACATTGTATCCACGCCCAGGAGGTGTTGGACTACTCAAAACTCCTGAAAGAAAACGTCACTCCATTACCACAAGGAACATTAAAGGTAGCAACCGTGTCAGCAAGACAAGACTGCAGAGATCTCAAGAGCCAGCAGCATGCAGCCAACCGAGCGGTCCCTGCTGTAGAGCTCCAGCAGACTCAAAGGCTAGGCTAGCTGGAATTTCGCAGTGACCTCACTGCTGCATCCCAGGCTCCACTAACGCCTGTCAACTGATCCCACTAGCACAGGGAGCTAACTGGTCCACCACACAGATCAGCATCAGCCCTCCTTTCATGGTACCCATCACCCGTTAACCTGCTTGATGCCTATCCACCATCACTGGCCAAGGGTTGTGTACCACCAGCCTTGTCTGCAGCCCAACTCCCCCTGAACCAGCTTCTGGTTTATTTGCTTTTCAGTGGTAGGAGGCACAAGCGAAGGACAAGCCCAGCAACTGTTTGTTATGGAAACCTGAGACTCCCCAGGCAAGCACCGAACACTCCACACCCATCAATACCTAAAGGCAGGTCGCACGACCGGTTAGCTGTCTGGTGCGTACTCCCACTCCGCTTGGCAGCCTAGACACTCCCTGGCCCAAATGTGACTGTTTGAATATTCTTATTATGCCACAGTCTGTGGGTGTGAATGGCAGAGACCGTCACAAAACGGAATGTTCTGCCAATTAAACGGATAATCGGGTAAACGGGGCTGAGTCACTAGGACGAGGCAACTTTTCTCTTGGCATTTACACTAAGCTCATCTCCACGGTGCCTCGCCAGCCTCTCAGCCCATCTCAGCACAGCACCTGCACCCCAGACCAGCCTCTCATACGGTCACAGTCAGCACTGCAGAGATTCCCAGCAAGCACCATGCTGATGCCAACCACCAGTAGAGCAGGTGCATGGAGCCCAGGAATAGGGACAGGGTCAGGAAAAGGCCCTACAGTATATGGTGCAGGTCTGGAAAACTTCTCATGGCCTTATACTGGACCCTCGAGTAAGAACATGCCCTTCATCCAAGGATCTCCAAGGGCTTCATAATCACGCAGCCCCACAGAAGGGCAGCAGAGCTCTGCACATCCACACAATCTGCTGAAATCCCTGCTCACTGATGCCCCATCTCAGTGCCTGGCCCCAAACCCCAGGAGACTCCTGTGGATGGAGGTGGGTCACACGGGGCAGGAGAGCCACAGCATTGATGGAACCCAGTTTGAGAAAGGGACTTTGAATTCACTTTTCGAGTACTCTGCAGTGTCTTTACGGCATTTTCAACATCATGCCAGAGTTAATGTCATTGGCTGGGCATCTGGCTGTCCCCGAATCTTAGCAGGACAGCTCTCCTCGTACCCCTGGAGTTCTGTGGAGAGGAATTGGTATCATCTGCCACCAGAGCCACTGCCTCTCACGGAGGCGAGAGTTATTTAACCGACGGGAGAGCTCCCGCCCAGCGGCTTGGGAGAGCTCCCGCCCAGCGGCTTGGGAGAGCTCCCGCCCAGCGGCTTGGGAGAGCTCCCGCC
>NW_020664482.1:496521-532041 GCF_002925995.2 Terrapene triunguis | reverse complement strand
AGCGGCTTGGGAGAGCTCCCGCCCAGCGGCTTGGGAGAGCTCCCGCCACAAGTGCTTACGCTACATGGTCAGTGCTGTAGTGTAGATGTAGCCAGAGTTACAGCACGGACCAACAATCTGCCGGAAGACGGTTACTGCACCTTAGGTGCGGCTGCACCTAATCCCTAAATGAACCAGCACACTCAGAGCTTGCTTTGGTTTTTTTAAACCTAACTTCCCATGACTCTTTAGCCATTCTGCCTTGGAGAACAGACACAGTTGCCTTTTACTCAGCTGCCACACAGGATGACCGATTGCTCTCTCTAACAGAGCACAAACCAGATCATACCAATTCCGCTCCACAGAACTCCAGGGGTATGAAGAGAGCTGTCCTGCTAAGATTCGGGGACAGCCAGCTGCCAGGGCATACAGGCTTGTTCGTCCACCTGAGCATTGCAGCCCTCGGAGTGTAGGATCACTTGCTTCTTGGGAGGTATCGCTGGAATATGCAGGCACACAGAGAAGATCCCCAGCAATTTCCAAACTGTCAGTTTAAGTATTGCTGATGAGGAATTACAGTAGTTGCTGATCGTGACCACCAGAATTATAATCACAAAATCATTTCCACTCTAAGCAGCTGCTTGATCATGATCCAGTTCTGGCAGCAATTGCTATTGGAGCTGAACGGTCCATGTTTGGCCTCTACCCAATGGTGATTCTATTGCTGTGAAAGTGATGAACAACTGCAGCCATTTGAGCCATGCAGCTGAAGAGGCTTGTCTAGATTTTAAACTCTAACCACCACCCACCTTACAGGGGCTAACGAACCCAGCTGAACTCAAACCTCAGGCCTGGCCCATATCTACCCCTTGTTGTCCAACACATGCGGCTAGCAGTGCCAGGCAGGCAGCTCCTGCACCTCCAAGCGCAGCTGGTTACGTGCTTCAGGGAACTCACGCTTGGACGGTGAAGTCTGAAAACTGCAAAAGACAGGAACTGCCAGAGTGGATCAGGTCCATCTACTCTAGTAGCCTGTTTCCAGTCGCCAATACCAGATATTTCAGAGGAAGGCAGGGGTAAGAAACCCTGCCGTAGGGAAATGCAGTAGAACCTGTTCTTCGTGAAAGTCTCCCAATCCCTAATAGAGGTGGGCTGAAGCCCTGAAGCAGGAGGTATTATACTCATCGCAAAAGAAACACTGATAGGCCATGGATAAAACTGGACACTTCACGTCCTAGTACAGTAGCGAACACAGATATGAGCGATAGCCGTAAAACTCCACAATCAGCGCCATTGCACGGGAAGAATTCTCAATTCCATCGTGGCCGTTGAAAAGCTTTGCCCTTAGCCATTCAGAAGCAGGTCCAGCGAGCCAGGCGATCAGCATGACGCCAGAGATCAGTAACTCACGCGTAAAGCTGAGATGGGATAGAACAGAAAATGGTGGCAGCGGCAATTGCAACCAAGTTCAGTTCAGACTGCCATCCCAGGCACACCGGCCGTTAGCTGCCACTAGGGGGACCAGATAGAAAGTGTGAAAAATCATGACAGATGAGAGGTAATAGTCACCTGAATAAGAAAAAGCCCCAAATCTCAGGACATCTGGTCGCCCTGACCTCCACCAAAATGGGAAGCATTAGCCCTATTTAATTACCCAGTAACTTGGTTTGTATTATTTTACATTCACTTCTGGGTTTATCTATTTTCAGCCTCCATGAGCTGCCATCCACATTTCTCAAACAGCCACCTGAGTCAGACACGAAACAAACCTCAGCTCCAACCTTCCAAAATTCACTGCCCAAGAAACCAATTGGCTGTTGCCATGTGGAGCCTACCAGCTGCAGTCATCAAGACGGCACAGATCTGCCAGGTACTGCACAGGACTCAAGTAGAACCTGCTTAGGGTAGGAACACGACAGCCCCGTAGAATTAAACCACACAGAAAAACATTCTCCACCCTCGTGCTGTCCACAGGAACTAGGCAATGACAACACTGCAACAGTAAGGCTAAGCGGCTTAGGAGGCCTTAGCATGGTCTAATAGGAAGCTTTATAAGCCCATGCAAAACATACCCGGCAGACTCCAGCCTAACACTGTAAAACAGAAGCATTTCAAGCGACACACACAACCTTCCTCTAGCAAAACTCAGTTGGCCACGGCATACACGTTTCTAGCTAGTCTGCCAAAGCTGGGCAACATCGGTCTGAATAAAGACAGGTGGGCTTTAAAGAGCTATTAAACCCCCCCATGAGAAACAGCTGCCTGCCAACTGGGACCCCAAGTTCTCTCCCCAGGGGGCTAGGCAGCGGAGAAGCACACGCCATTCTTCAGGGTGCCAGCATTTGGAGGAGAGAGCAGCTGGGAGAGCATCAGAGGTCTGGGTATGCCTAGGTGTGTTTTGAGAGGCAAGTCAGTAGCTTCAGTGCTAAATTGGAGTGCAAGATGTGAACGTTGGCAGCGCTGATGAGTGAGCAGTAAGTGCTGCACAGCGGGTGTGAGCCACCGTCTCCACGCTCTGAAGAGCCAGAGACAAACAGCAGGAGGGGAGAGAATCAAAGCAGGCGAGAGGCGCTCCTGTGAACTGTGCCATTCATAACGAGCCTCCAGATAAACCAGCACCCAGGCAAAGCTCAGCAGTGATGGAAGCATATTTTAGAGACCGAGATTTTAACTTACTCAAGCTACTGGCCCCAAAGCGTTCAGTTGTGAAGAGTACTTAGCAGGGAGCTGCTCTGAAGCGGTTACTGACACAACAGCTGTGGGGTGTGTGGCAATGCCCATGGCCCCCGGCTCCCCCGCCCTGCGAAGGGGTCAGTGGCACAGACTGGAAGCATCCCATGCAATGTTGCCGATTTGAAAAGGCTACAAATCCAGTGTGATCACTTCAGCATATTTCAGCTGATCCTTCAAAGTCTCGTTCCTGTCCACAGAAAACAGACAATTTCCTTTCCCTGGGGGGAGGAAGGGAGATGGCCCAGTTTGCGCCTCCTGCTGCCTCAATGCCCCCAAGGTTCCACAGCCAAACCAAACAGGCGCGGCCGGTCTCCTCTGAAGTCCTACACAGCCCAGCCCAGTCGCATTCGGAAAGGGGCGGCCTGGAGCGAGCGAGCACATGATCCGGCAGCAACAGACAGGAGCGAGAGCCGTGCTCATACGCACCATCGCCAGCCGCACTCCTCCAGACGAGCATTCCTGGTCCTCATTGCCACGCAGGTTTGGTACCGCACTGCCAGAAAGTCAGCCGAGGGAAACCGACATGGCAGACACTGTCCCGACCCCTAAGACCCCCCGGAAGTTTTCAGTGTTTGCTCGACACCCATGACTGCCTGAGGTGCCACCTTGTCAGAGCGCCTGACAGAACTGCCTGTGTGGAAGTCTTGCTGAACGCAACACCACGGTGAGCTCAACCCAAGGCAGAGGTTAGGGAGCGAGTGACGCTCCACAGGGATTCATGGACCAACAGGCAGGCAGGCAGGGCCAGCCTGGAGCAGGCTGCTTAGCGCAGTGCCAAAGGCTACTCTGTGCAGAGGCATGTCGGCCGCAGGGGACAAAGCCAGGAGCCAACACTGGAGGGTGAGAAAGGGGGCCAAGCTTTGCTCACACCCAGCTGTTCGCCTCTTGGTCCCCAGTTGCAGCCGGGCCCCCACAAGCCCCCGTCCTTGGATGCTTGTTGCTATCGGGGATTTTCTTATGAGTCTAGTTTTTCCCTGGTAACAGCAATAAATGAGCACAGTTCCCCAGTCCAATGCCCACGTCAGTTCTGGCTCCTTTCGAATGTGTGATGCTCTCTGGCAACCCCTCCGGTGCCTGAGCGGGACTTGGGGGCAGCCAGGGAATCCAGGCATGGCAGGGCTCACATGCCTCAGTCGGTGTCAAGCCAGTGCAAGGGATTTGATGCCTGGCCTTTTCTTTTTCTAGGAAGAGGGAGAAGCTACCGTGGCTCGTGCCCCTTCCAGGGGTGGGCTCTGTCTTGTGTACCCCAAATCACACCTCACTTAGAAACGGCCGGAGCAGACAATCAGAGTGTCACAGCACACGGCTACTCGCTCATTTGACCCTACAATTATCAAACACACCAGCTGGGCTCTAAACTCGCACTTGCATTTCCGTGCGTGGGGCTCGGAGCAGGACAAACGAGTCACTGTGGGACGTGTTAGTTCGCAGGGACTTCGCTGGCGCTTTGCTACGGAGCCGCTCGTCAAGGGAGGCGGATTTCTAGCCGTGCGGCTGCACCCCCAGAGCCGGGCCCCCGGGGCCCCCCGGCCGGGGAGCCGCGCAGCGCCGGCCCCGCTCTCGCCAGAGGAAGGGAAGGGCCCGGGCGGGCGGGATCCGGCACCGACACTTGAGCGCGGGCAGGAGCCTCCCCAGCACCGGCCGCTGGGCGCGGAGCCTCGCGGGGGATTTCCACGCCGCCCTCCGGAGAACTTTCCGCGCCAAGGGGGCTCGGTCCCAGCGAGCCCGCGGCGAACTCGCAGCTCACGAGCCCGAAGCCGGAACCAGGAACCGCACACGCGGGTCCCCCCCGCCCCGCAGGCCCCGAGACTCGCCCGGCGCCTCCTGGCTCCGGGACCGGACCGGACCGGGACCGGACCCGGGACCGGCCCGGCCCCCCCCCCCCCCCCCCCCGCCCCCCCCCCGGCCGGGCCCCGCGGCCCCCGCGCCCGCCCCGCACCTCGCCCCGGCCCGGCTGATGTAACCGCGGGCCCCGCTTGCGCGATCGCCGCCGGCAGCCCGGAGCGGGGGCAGAGCAGCGGCGGGGCAGCCCCGCACCGGCCCCACGCGGGTCCCGCCCCGCCCCACTCACCACGCGGGTCCCGCCCGTGCCAGCTCCGGAACTATGAATGGGGGGCGCGAGAAGCTGCCGCGTTTTTACCAGGGGTGGGAGGGGCGGGGCCAACGAGCCACGCCCCGCCCCTCCTCCGCCCCGCCCCCCCACGCAGGGCTAGAAAAATGTTCAAGCCCCTAGATCTAGTTGGCAAATGACTAAATCAGCAACGCTGCTTGTAAGTAGCTGACCATGGGGGGCAGGCGGGGGGTGTAAGGAAATCCCTTCGCCCCACTCAAGCCAGGGAGTTGGGAGTCAGGTCCTGCAGAACTAGGGAAGGGGTGTGTGCAGGCCGATCGCACCCACCTGTTGGGGAGCTCCCAGATGAGAACTTGCCTGGGAGTTGCTTGAGAAATTGTATTTGACCTGTAAAGACCTTTGCGACTCCTCCACAGGAGCAGCAGCAGGAGCTGGACCTAGGCCAGTGGCATCTCCACTTCAAAGGGGCGATTATTTATCCCTTGACAGCCCTGCCAAATACTCCAGAAGTGGATGCCTGGAAGTGCCATGGGAGCAGGTGGGGCTGGGTCGCTGCTGCTGCCAAAGCACCTCTGCCTGCACCTCCCTCCACTTCCTGCAGAGTCTGTGGTTTTCCTGCCCTCTCTGGAATGTGCTGCACCCTGAGATTTGCCACCCACAAACCTCCTGGGGGCTGCAGGTAAAGCCTGGATGAATGGGGGAGGGGGGCTCCGTTGGCGTCTCTCTGCGTTAGGCTGTGATGATGGTGGTGGGTTTCACTCCAGGCCCCAGAAGCACTGACTGGAGTGGAGACCTAGCACGGGCACGCCCAGAGCTCTGCAGCCAGCTCTAGGTAGGAGCGGGGAATTGCCTGCATCCAAAACACCCAGCCCCAGCCGAACATGGCACCATCCCAGCTTGGCGTGTCTTGATGCTTAACCAGCTCTTGCCTGAACTTCTCCTGTCCTGTCCTGTAACGCAGCCCCAGGGATGGAGCCTGCATCAGCCGCACAGCTCTGCCGTGTTTCTGGTAGGAACTGCCTCTCTGATTAGGGGGCTTGCTGGTTCTGGTGAAGCTAGCCCCAAGGTGACTTTTCAGGGCCATGACAACTATCATTTTGCAAGCCCGGACCAAGAGCTCAGTGCCAGCCCCAGGCTCAAAAGAGCACTAGGGGGCTGAGAGGGCAGGACTGGCGTGGCTGCTACACACTGGGACTGAGGGACATTGGCAGAGCTGTGCGGGGGGGGAGGCTGGGAGTGTGACTGAAGGGCTGTGGCATTCCTGCTTCACTCGCCTCCTGCTTCCCTCTGCAGAGCAAGGAATGAGAATGGTGCCCGGAGTCCCCTTTGCCCTACTCCAGCAGGGCTGCCTTGTCAGTCCTTTGTGTGCTGCCCTGCACTCACCGGGGCTGCCCCTGCGCCTCACCTCTGCCCCCGCTCCTTCCGTGCAGTTTGGCCCTGTGAGCCCCTTACAGCAGCAAGAGCGCAAGCACTGCACATCTTTACCAACATCACAGCGCCCAGACTGGGTCAGACCCATGGTCCATCTAGCCCCGTGTCCTGTCATCCAAGAGTGGCCAGTGCCAGGTGCTTCAGAAGGAATGATCAGAACAGGGCAGTCATCCCGTGGTCCAACCCCAGCTTCTGGCAGTCAGAGGCTTAGGGACACCCAGACCTTGGGATTGCATCCCTGACCCCGGCTATTAGCCCTTGATGGACCTGTCCCCCACGAGCGTATCTAGTTATTTTCTGAACCCCATTACAGTCTTAGCCTTCACCACGTCCCCTGGCAATGGGTTCCAGAGGCTGACTGTGCTTTGAGGGAAGAAGTGCTTCCCTAGGCTTGTTTTAAACCTGCTGCCTGTGAAACGAAAACTTTGCCACACAGACCAGCTCAGAACTACACTTCCCAGAATGCCGTGCGTTGCCACTGATGCAAGCTGTGCCCTGGTGTCATCAGCTGCTGGTCCTGGCAGCTCAGAGGTGCAGTGCCGCAGGAGGAAGTGAGCCACCCTCTCCCTGCCCCGAGAACCGCTTCCAGGAACAAAACGCGGAGCGGCCTGCGGCCTGGGCTACAGCGAGGCCTGGGCTGCACGCGAGCGACATCGCCAGGACCGTGCCAGCCTGTGTGCTGGAGTCGAGCTGCCGCTGGCCCTGCTCGAGAATTCCCCACTCAGCTGGCTCCGGGGAAGTGGGGTCACTGCAAGCAGCGGTTCTCAAACTGTGGGTCGTGACCCCATTGTAATGGGGCTGGCCCCAGACTTGCTGGGGCCGAAGCCAAAGCCCCAATGCCTGGGGGGGTCAGGGCTCAGGCGTTAGGTTCAGCCCTGAGGGGCAGGGCTCACACTACAGGCCACCCACTTGGGGCCGAAGCCCTTGGGCTTCGGCTTTGCCCCTCACCATCCCCGCCCAGGGCAGCAGGGCTCAGGCAGGCGGTCCCCACTCCTGGGGGCTTGTAGTAATGTTTGTCAGAAGGGGGTCGCAGTGCACTGAAGTCTGAGAACCACTGCCCCTTCCAACACTGTGTAAGGGTCTAGACTACAGTGTTTCCAGTGCAGACACACTCAGCACTGCTACCCCAACTCAACTGCTGTTTGAACAGTGTGTGTGCGCATCATAGGCCTCCACGCCAGCCCCCCATCGTGCCTTTCTGGCTGGGGGCCCAGCCACTTCCCAGAGCTCAGGAGCCAGCTCCAGGAAGCAGAGACAGCAAAACCTGCTGAGAATCCCCCGGTCTGTCCCGGGGCAGAGCTGAGTCACAGGGAAGGGAAGCAAAAGTGCCCCACCCTTAACTGCAGACCTCTTCCCACGCAGCTGGAGGTGGGCTGTGCCTGGGCTCTGGGCTCATGACCAGAGGGGCAGAAACAGCCACTGCCTCCTGTGTTGGCTGAGATACAGAGGGACAAGCAGACGCTGTCCCAGAGCCGCTCCCTGCTGCTCAGAAGGAAGGAAACCTGCCTAGGACAGGGAAAAGAAAAGCACAACTCCAGCTTACCGCCAGCCCTGCCCCGCAGCAGCAGCGCCATGTGTGCACATGCTTGAGAGCCAGGAAACACCCGGATGCCTGGAGCTCAGCAAGGGGGCCCTCTCGCATAGGTGCAGCAGGAGTGTTAAAGCCCTTGGCAGCCTGTGTCCTCAGAGGCTGGCGGGGAGGGAGGCCCCTTTCTTGCTGTAGCTAAGGAAAAGCACTCTCTCAAGCAATGCCCGCGGGAAGAGGCAGCACTGCTCAGTCCAGAAATACATCTGGGGCAATGTGCACGTGCCAGGCCTGAGGAACATACCAAACTCCACCCCTTGGTGCAAGCTGGTGCTCAGGGCCCCTTGGGCAGGGCCCTGCAGGTAGCCAGAGCACAAGTTCCTTGTCCTTCAGCAGGGCGCCTCTGGCAGGGATCATGGGCTGGAGGGGGGCAGGTTTACCTGCCAGCAAAGGGAACGCATCTTATGGCATTGCTCCTGTAATAACAGCGGGCAGTAATTCCCAGATCCTTCTCCCGCTTTAACCTCCCATGAGGTGCAAGGACCCCCTTCCCCCTCCTTTATCCTGCACGCTGAGCATTCACAGCCTGCAGCACCCTTCCCTTGGCTCACGGCAACCCCTCCAACCCCCCCTTAGCTCTGGTGACAGAACTGCCCAGGCATCCCCCTCCCACCTGCCTGCCGTGCCTTCGTGGCACAGGAGCAGCAGACGTCCCCGGCAGGCTCACCGGAAGCTGCAGAAATTCGGCCCCAGGGTGCTAGATTCAGAACATAAGGGTTAGTCCGGAGTCTGTCAGGCCCTCCCTTCCCAACAGCTGCAGCTCCTGCTCACGCAGCCGAATTCCCTGCTCCGCCCATGCTCCCAGCCTTGTTCCTCTAGCCGGGCGCTGCTCCCACAAGCACCTCTGCCTTTGCCTCCAGGCCACCCTCGCTGCACAGGACCCTCAGCATTCACAGCCCTCCTAAGACCTGCAAGAAGGCAGCTAGCTAACAAGGGGTCAAGGAGCCAGTGGGAGCATCAGGTACCTCGAAGGCACGGCCAGGCTCCAGCGGCTCATTCCCTTGTCCTCTGGCTGCTTGTGCTCTTTGGGGCAGCAACCGGCCCTTTCCTTTTTGTTTCCACAGCAGAGAGCAGAGCATGGGAGCTGATGACAATCAACACCAGCCCAGTCAGCGCAGTCCAGCCTGCTGTCAGCCAGCTGATCTGTGCCTGGGGCTTTCCCCACAAGAGCCCAGGCCCCACAGGCAGCCGGAGCAGGGTGCCGCAGGGTGCCGCAGGAGGGGCAAAGGCAACCCCAGCTGCCTTCAGTTCCCTCTTGCATGCAGGGAGGATGAGTTCCGGGTACTGATGCAACAGCTGGAGGGAACGAAGAGCTGATCGAATAAGTGACTGGTTCAGCCCCCTTCTGAGCCAAAATACCCGGCGTTGGTTCACACTGAAGATGACTGCGTGGGTTCCATACACACTGATGTGAAAAACCAAAGCCCAGGGTGGGGGTTGTTTCAGTCTTTCCAAAGTTGCTTTATTTTGGCCTAATCTATTTGCCAAATAAGCTCAGGGCCCTGCAAAATTCCCCAGAAATTTCCCCAGCTCTAGAGCAGAGGGCAGGGCAGGCAGGGACCAGGGGACTGAGTGGGGCACAGGCTCAGGGCTGCCTGGCAGGAGACTCAGAGGCAGCCCCAGAAGATGGCCCCGCTGAGCAGGCACAGCTCCTGGCTTGTGGAGTGAGGAATTCGGAGCCAGCGCAGGGGGAGAAGAGGGACCCAGTGCAGCAGTGGGCGAGTTTGACCAGCTGCGGTGCCCTGGAGAGAAATCACATCAGCATGAGGAACCCTGCAGGTGGACGAAGGAGAAGCTAGGAGAAAGCAGCAGCAGCAGGATTTGACAATATGGCTGGGAAGCAGGGCCACCCAACAGGCCTGAGGCTGCCAGTCCAAGCCTCTGGTGTTTCTGCAACACCCAGCCATGCACCAGCTGGACGTGCTCTACTGCCAAAGCCTAGGGAGCCAAGAACCCAGGGCCTGGCCGGATACAGCACTGGCTGTGCCACAGCCTGTAGACTAGGGCTAGCTGAGGCTGCACATCTGACAGACCTTCCTGACTCTGGCCAGGCTCAGCGGGACAAAATTCTACAGGGGAGAAGCTGCCCTGCCTTCTTCCGGCCTCATGCCCAGGGCAGATGAGCACTGCGGGCACAGCAGGTCAGAGGCAGCCAGGCCTGAAGCCATTCGAGCCCCGGAGCGAGGCTCAGGGCACGTGTTCCGGCTGGACGGTGACTAGCGCAAAGTGCTGCTATGCCACCATCTCAGAGCCACAGTCCCCCCAGCGCTTTTCAGCTCACCCCCCACAAGCAGTCCCCTGGAGCTGTCGCAGGAAAGGGCACAGGTACAGCGTGAAGAGCCGGCTGTGGGGGCATGCTCCTGGAAATCTAGTGCAGGGAGGAGTCAAGCCAGCCCGCAGACACACTGGGTGAGTGCTCACACCTTCCTGGCCAGTTCCACAGAACGCTGCCCTCTTTGGCTTGAACCAGATCTAGCTGGCTCTCTTCTAGGCCCAGCCTCTGCCAGACAACCAGGACTGGGCACAAGGGGCAGCACCAGCCCCTATGGAGGTCTAAGCAAAGCTCAGAAGGAAGGTAACAGTAACCGGGGCTGCAGGCCAGGCACCTCCTCGCCCCAGGCCAGCGGCTCCACGCCACAGCTGCACAGCTTGCAGAGACCTTCCTAGCCCGGCAGCCAATGCTACGAGACATGCTGGCTGTTTGCCTGCCCGTAGGAAGGGATTAGTAATCCCTCTCCCAAGAGGCCTAGGCATGCCCCACTGCAGGAGAGAGGTCAGAGAGGAACACGTAGGCCTCCCCCCTCCTTTATCTCGTGTCTCCAAGTGGGACGGCAGAGGAATCCCCGGCAGGGAAGACATCTTCCCTCCCCCTGCCCCACGCGGTCTCTCCCTCCACAAGCTCGAGGCTGGAACTGGCTGGTGGCAGAAGCTTCGCCCACGCTCAGATCAGCTGCAGGAGGCTTGGAAGATGCTGTGGTGACCTCATGCTGGCTGCCACCCTGGGACATTTCCTCTAACAGGGGAGGAAGTGAGAGTGATGTGGGACTAGGCACTAAGGAAGGGAGGGGCCTGTGGCCTCTCCTCCCCCCCCTCCCCCCAGGTGCTGGCTGGCTGGGTCAGAACCAGGGCTGGGAGAGACAGGTGCCCTCAAGGCAGAGTGCAGAGGAGGATTCCTTAAAGCCCAAGCAGCTGGCACTGCTGGAGCCAGTGTCCTCACTCCCTGCCCACCCGACAGAGGCAGTGATGTGAGTGAGGGCCACAGAGGGACCCACAGCCCAAGGGTCCATGCCTCACACCACACCTGTAAGGGCCTCGCAGGGAAGCTGTGACAAGGGAGCTGTGCCCAGGGCAGGCAGGCGAGCTGCACTATGGGACCCCATGTACCACAGGTGTCACAGGCTGCCTTGGGGCAAGACAACAGGACCCAGTTTGCAAGGGGGCCACGTCCAGCCCCCAGAGTGGTGCTTCCTGTGCTGGGCGCTGGCTGCAGCCTAGCCTGGGGGGCTCTTTCCAGCTAGGAGCGCTGGGCCCTGCGAGGCTGCATGCCCCCCGGCCAGCAGAGCAACACACGCCAAGGGGAGCAGGAGGAGGACTCTGCACAGCACCAAGGGGAAGGAAGAGAACTTTATTTACCTTTTAAAAAAACCCAAAATTAAGAATTCCCCCCCGCAGGTGTCCGTGTGAACAGTCACCGCTCGCTCCAGGCGCTGGGCTGCAGGGTTTTCCTTCAGGCTCTCCAGAGCAGCGCACCCCTGCGAGGAGCCTGCTAGAGAGGCAGACGCAGGCCCTCCATGCTTCGCTGTCACTCGCCTTCCAAGGCACAGTCCTGTGAGAGGGAGCCTGGGGGCGGGGGAACAGGGGCATCATGGGACAAAAGACACTGACAGCGAGTCACTGCTGCTCACTTCTGTCACTTCAGCACATGCCTGGGCCTGAGGCAGCCACAAGCAGGGCCTGGGGCAGGGAGAACAGCTGGCACCGTGGCCAGCTGCCCGGTAGCACGAACCCTTAACGCCTGGCCTAGTCTGCACAACGGCACTCCCGTTGCCTACAGGAAGGGCACAGCAGGAGGGGTACGGAGACTTCAGCGCCGTCTGGCCCACCCGCGAGGGAATGACCAGGGACCCCAGCCCGGGGAGGCTGGTACGAGACAAGATGCTCCCAGCTCCTGAGCCAACTCTCTGCAGGGGCAGGAGGCATTGGGCTACAGACAGCACCTCACCTTGGTCGCTGTAAAGAAGTGCATGGTCTGTCTGCCCCGGGGGCAGGGGGTGCACTCACTGGCTCTGGTCCACAGTGGGCTCGTGGGGTGACCCCACACACACTGCTCCAGCTGCTGGGCTGTGGGACTAACTCCCCCCGTGCGATGGGCTCACAGCGCCACCTTTCCTCAGGCAAGGAGGGGGCTTTGGGAAGGTTGGCAAGAGGGATTTCCAGGGGCATGGCCACTGTCAGAGGAGGGGGATCACCTACCTGCCCTCAGCTGAGCCTCCAGGGAGGAGATCGTCCTTCGATAGGCTTCACATTGGGCATCTCTTGCAGCTGAAGAACAGGGGAGAGGTCAGCGTGTGCCCAGCCAGCCCGGCAGAGCGCGCTGCAGGGATGCTTGCTGGGCAGAGGGGAAGGGAGCCCGAGTGTGGGATTCTAGTGGTGGTTCCCACTGCATGGGGTAGGGACCCAAGGCCTGAGTGCCCAACTGCAGCACGGGCGCTGGGGCTCCCAGGAACTGGAGGGGGCCCCCCACCCCCCCCCCCACCCAGGGGCCATGCTTCAGCAGCAGCGCTCCAGCTCCAGCTCCCGCATGGCGCCGCTAGGAGGGAGAGGGGTTTCTGCCCCACATACCAAGCTCATTCTTCACTCTCTGCAGCTCACTCCTCACTCTCTGCAGCTCCTGCGAGAGCAGCTGATCTGGAAGCTGACGGAGAAAGGCTGTTCACCACCAACCAGGGAAGCCAGCAAGATACAAGCCGTTCTCCTGCCCCTTGCCCAGTGCACTTTGATGCTGCAGGGGTCTGGAGCAGAGTTTCACAGGGGGACCCTGGTGTCCAGCTCCACCCAGGAGGGGGACCAGAACAGCCCATTGCATCAAGACAGTCTGTAGCCTGCACATGCCCGATGGAAGTAATTCCTTGGGAAGCGGGAGCTTTGAGCACCAGAGGTGGACATGGCATTGCATAGGGGAGATGGCAGAGCGCGGACATGGCCCCATCACCACAGCGCCCGGCACCTCCCAAGCGTTTAGAACACGGTTCCCATCTGCTTGGCTTGTAGTCCGTCTGCTGCGTGTGAACAGGGCAACATGTCTGGGCAGGGCCAAGTCAAAGCAATGGTCCTGCACTTCGTCAGGGCTGCTCACTCCTCCCCCTTGCAGCAGAGCTCCATGGCCTGTGCACAGTTCCTATGAAATTTCTGTCCCCTGTGGCCACCAGCAGATCCCACTGGGGAGACTGGTCAGGGGAGGTCAGGGCTGCAGAGGGAGCAGCAGCTCACACACCCAGGCCACTCCCAGGCAGGGCTTTCATTAGCAGGACGAGTGCGCGGCTCCAGGGCTCTGTGGAGTAGGGAGCCACTGCTGAGAGCAGCACTGGGACGACTAAGGGTGGCAGTTCAAGGAGAGGAGAATGCTCCGAAGCTCTTCCTTCCCCTCCAAGTCTCACCTCACTGCTGCTAGGGGGCAGCTTTGGGAGCTGCTCTGCATTCATGCCTGGCCTGGCTGAAAGCCACGAGAGCCCCTGCCCTGAAGAGCCCGTGGTTTAAAGGTTCAGGTATCCCAGGGCCCATCCCAGTCCCACAGAGCACCTCCTTCATCCCGCCATTCCTCCGGCCCTGCTGCGCCGCACCCAGTCGCCTTGTGAGAGCTGTGCTGAGCGATGCCAGGAGACGGCCGGTTGTTACCTGCATGGAGGGCGCTGCACCTCCACTCTCCAGGGCAGAGTCAGGGAGGAAACTGAGAGGAGCTGGGGAATTCCTACCCGTCTGAGGCTGGGCCATTCCACCTGCAAAGAGAGACTCAGACATGGTGCAGAACCATCCAGGCCCATCCGCTCTCCTGCTCCTCCGTCCCACCCACGCCTAGCTCCAGGCACCTGGATCGGGTGGGTCCCAGGCGCTCCCTGCCCACCAGTGCTGCAGTCTGAACAGCTGCCACTCACAGGCACAGGACAAGTCTTTGTTCCGGCACTGGGCATTTTCTTGGGATGCTGCTGCCCTCCACTGGCAAGAAATTGCATCTGCACCACTTAAAACTTCCCCCAAATTGCCCAAGGGCATCCAAGGGGCGACCAAGTCTTAATACTGGTTACTGTTCAGGTGCCCCAAATGCCTTCACCAAGGCTAGTCCGATTCTACCCAGGGACGGGAACAGCATGGCAATGCCCCAAGCATCAGGGCAGTTCTTTGGCAGAGCAGAGAATTCTCCTGATGGGCTGTGGGAAAGGCCCTGCCACCTAGAGCACGGCCCCCAGAGGATGGGGAGGGTGGGATCACTCCAGAGCTGCAGCCCTTGGGGAAGGCCCTGCCTCCTGCCCCAGAGTGATCTGGAGACGAGAGCCAGCAGCTCCAACCCTGCTGATCTCAGCTGCACAAAGGGCGATACAGGCTCTGGCCCCAAGAACGTGGAACAATCCGCTGGCTTAGTCAGGGAACTACGTTTCCCTTTGTTTACTGGCAGAGTTTTGCGGTCCCTTTCCGCCCCTTCAGGAGCAGAGCTCAGCACACACTCTCCCGCCAGGAGCCCACAGAGGATGTGGAGATGGGCCCCAAACACACTATGCCATTTGCCACTCCCCTTTAGCCCTGGCCAGCACATCAGAGAATCTCAGGAGCCACAAATGCGGGTGGGAGCCTTAAGCAGCCAGTGGCTGGCCCAGGACAGCGGCACTGAAGGGGTGGGGTGGACGATAGATGCCAGGCTTGGGTGCTGTCTAACCATGTCAGGGCCCCGCCCGAGAGGTTCCCTAATTCCAATGGAAGGATAAGCTGAGCCTTAGCGCCGGGAGAAGCAGGCCTGGCCAAGGAACCACCCAGGCAGGAGTTCCTGCTCCCTTTGCTAAGAACCCAGCCCCCAAACCGCTAACCATGTCTCACGGCATCCCAAAGCTACTGAACTGCTCGCTCACCTGCACTGGTGCAGTCTTGCCCCACAGCCAGCACTGGCTTGTCCTCAGTGTCTACAGAGAGCCCTTCTCCGCCACTGGGCTCCAGGGCTTGGGCAGCTGCTGCTGAGTTAGTGTCTAGAAAGCGAAGGTGAAGGGTGTCAGCCTCTGCCCAGGTAGCGTCAAGCCAGTGGGATCCGCCCTAACCAGGGCACGCCATGATGGAGCCCTCGACTGGAGCTCCAGGCTGGGAAAGGCCAGGAGGGCCCTGGGGAAGGAGGCTCAAAATAGCACTTCTGCTTCCCACTGTGCAGCCCTTTGCGGAGCCCAGCGTCCACACTACACCCCAGGAATCAGCCCGATTCTCTGAAGACGGGGGAGGAGATGGATAATCTGACCTGGCCCTGCAGCTCTCTGTCCACCAGCCCTGCCTGCAGCAGGGAGGCACCAGGACTGCGAGCCCCTTCCCCTCCCAGACCTACCTTTACCTAGGCGAGCTCGCTTGGGGGAAGGGAGCCTTTTGGGGGAGGCTGTTGTCCTCCCTGTTGGTCTCAGTCGGGAGTGGGGAGCCCTGGCAGGAATCGCAGCGGTGGCAGCCCTTCGAACAGGCAGCTTGTTGCAGCCAGGTTTGGCGACACCTGCTGAGGAGGTGAGGAGCGTTAGCCTGGAGGAGACCTAGGCCAGCTGCAGAGGGGCTGGCCCCAGAATAGCATGGCCAGGGACTGGAGCATGTGCGTATGCAGCCTCAGAGCTTAGCCATGCTCCTCTCACACTGCCCCAGCGTGGACCCCCAGCCTCCCCTGCCCAGAACGCAGCATTCCCACCACACAGCAAGCGCAAAGCTCAGACAGCAAGCCCAGCAAGGCTGCGTCCGCTCACAGAACACCACGGAGCTGGAGCTAGGGTCCAGCACAGCACTCCCAAGACAAGTGAGCAGGCACCTTCCGTTCCCAGCCCATGCTGCTCTCCAGATGAGCGTTGGGGGTGCTCCCCCATAACGCTGCTCCCTGCCTGCAGCACTACAGGAGCTCCCTGCTCTGCACGCAGCAGGATTACAGGCAGTTACTTTCTGTCTCTTTGTCCTGGGGGCTGGATCTGGCTCCTGGATGCCCAGTGGGAAGAGTGCATGCTGGCTGCAGGGTCCCATTGATGTGCTGCATGCTGCTGGGTCTGGGCTTCATTAGTCTTAGCCTGGTACCTGGGGAAGAGAAGGAAAGGAGAACAAGGATTTCACAGCCCCCAAGGGCAGCCAGGGAGCTGAAAAGTCCAGCCAGGGCACTGCCACAGAGAGCAGATGGCCTCCCCATTAGGTCAGACCCTCCTTTCCCTCCCCAACTCTACTGGCTTCCTTCCATTGCGTCTGCTCACCTGGGTAAGTTGGGAGTTTGGTTCCCGGAGCTCCAGCCCCTTTGCTCATGCAGAGGATCCCTGGACCCAGAGAAACTCGGGATCCCATGAGCAAGGGTCTGCTGCTGCTGCTGAGTCCTGGGACTTTGGTAGGAGGCTGGAGGGATGAGGGGCACTTCTCACTGCAAGGTAGCTTTGTAGCACTCTGCTTCACAGTGCCGCTGGCAGGGAGCTAGAGCCAGACAGATGAGCCATGGGTTAGACCCTGGTGGCAAGCAGGGAGGCAGGCCAGGCCTCTCCTGCCCCCTCCCCTGCTACCATTCAGACGCAGGCTCAGAACCGGAGTCTGTCCAACGCCACCTCCAGAACAGCAGCCAGCCCAGGGGATGCTCTGGTGGACTCCTCTGCCTCCTGAACACCCCCTGGCCTGAAGTCTGTGGCTCACTCCCGCCCCCCGCCACAGAAGGAGCAGCCCCTCTGAAATGGCATTTCTGGAGCCACCATAGCATCACAACAGCAATAAACCAGGTCTCCAGAGAAGCACCAGGAACCTGCAGATGGCCAGTCCCAGGCCCTCTGCTCACCCTGCTACTCCTTGTGTCACTGCCCAGGCTCCCCCTGCACGGGGAGCTTCCACAGTGGAGTCACCACCCACATCTAGGGGTTAAGCCTAGGCCAGCTTTCGAGAGGCCCATAGCCCCAGTCTTAGTATCCACCCACCTGTACCAGCTTTCCTCAAACTAACCATCTCACCAACTCCTAGCTCCACCACAAGGCCCCCCAGTTCACAGATCCAAACCAGGCTGTTCTAAGGGTCAACATGAGCCAATGTCCCCCACCTCTAACTGCACATTCATCCTTCCTGAGCCGGCAGGGCAGGGCTGCTTTGCCTTCAGGTCTCCCCCACAACAGTAGTAGGTCTGCCACCCAGGTCACCTAGATTCAATCCGGCTCAGGTAGGCTGGCCATGCACAGCTTTTGCTGTGTAGACAGACCAAGGTCCAGCATCCCATCTGACAGTATCCTGTACCAAGTGCTTCAGAAAGTGAGAGAGCCCCTTGTGAGGAATTATGGAGTAGCTCCTTACCCACCCCAGGCAGACATGCTCTGAAGCACAATGGTAGACATCCCTTAGGAAGGAGTCTTCCAGCTCCTCCAAGGACTGATTGGGTAACCCGCATTCTCCCTATCCTCAGTGGATCCAGCTTGTGGGTGGAGCAAGAGAGGTGCAGCCTCCCTGACTCAGTGTCTTCTTCCCAGCTCCTGACTTGACTCTCTCTCCTCAGTTCAGTTATTCTAACAGAAACGTGAGCACGTTCCTCCCAAGGGTGCCAATTAGGGGGTGCAGGGAATGGTGGGAGCCCCCCTCTGAGTTTCATACAGGAGGTCTGCAAGCTCCCAGGTAGAACTCTTAACTACAGCACAGGATTAGGGCATGTCTACACTGCCCACTTACAGCACGGCCAGGCTGCGTAATCACGCTTTATCGCGGGGGGGGGGGGGGGAGAGCTCTTCCCCCTGGCCATACAAAATAACCACCACGAATGAGGGCTGGTAGCTTTATCGCCGGGAGCAGCAAAAGCGTGGTCTATACTAGCGCTTTTCAGTGCTAAAACTTTTGTCCCTGAATGATTTAAGTTTTAGTGCTGAAAGTGGCAGTGTAGATACAGCCTTGGTGTGAAATGTAAGTTGTGCAGAGGAGAGGTGCCCTGGGGCAGGGAGTCAGTGTTTTGTTTACAAGTGGAGGCCGGGTGATTGAGATAAGAAAGGCTGGTGATTAAATGAAGGGTCTGGAAGTTTAGGTGCAAGAGGAATCCCTCCGTGGAGGGGGGAGAGGGAGGAAGGGTTGTGTCAGAGAGAACAGGGGATTCAGAAGAAAACACAGCAAAGCACTGAGCCTACATTACATTCAGAAAAGGGGGAGGTTTAGGGGTGTAGGTGAAAAGAAGGGGTCAGACCCAGGGAAGGGCTAGCAGTGTATAGAGAAGTGCCCACGCTACTTGTGGTACTTATGTAGCCTCATCACCATAGTATCTGAGGCTGAGCCTCACAACGTGTAACCGATTTCTCCTCCCAGCCCCTCAGCGAGGTAGAGCAGGGCTGTTCTCCCCAGTGTACAGAGGGGGCACTGAGGCACACACAGACTAAAGGCCAGATTTTCAAAGGTATTTAGGTGCATCTGAAGAAGTGAGGTTTTTTACCCCACAAAAGCTTATGCCCAAATAAATCTGTTAGCCTTTAATGTGCCACCAGACCCCTTGTTGTTTTTTTAGGCACCTTGTGAGATTTTCAAATGCACTTAGAAGTTTTGGTGCTTTGTAGACCCCGCTAGATACCTAGCAGCATCTTTGGGTGTCTAAAAACCTTAGAAATTTTGTCCTTAAAGCACTGGCCTGGGGTCAGACAGGAAGTCCATGGGCGGGAGTAGAACCCAGGTTTTTCAGGGCTAGTTCCCTATCCAGCAGACCAGCCGCTCTCTGCTGTATGCTGGGGGCGGGGGGGAGAGAAAGGACTCCGATAGATGGGAGCAAAACCAAGGCGGCCAGTTCTCTAAGACTTCAGCAAATGGACCCAGGAGGTTGGGATGGCGGTCATGGTTGACAGCATGAAAAGCAGCACAGAGGTCAGGAAGGATGGAGAATCAGAGTCAGATGAGAGGAGCTCACTTAACTCCCAAGGGGTGGCAGCTTCTGCCCCAGGCTGGGTTGTAGAGCAATGGCTGCTGGGCAATTTTACATTTTAACTGAAAACCATTTTGTTCAGTCAGTGTTTGTTCTGCGTTTGAGAAAAGGAAGGAATCAGAGTGTCGTCTGAGTATCAGATGTGTTTATGCCTCAAATTCTTAGGGTTTCAGCTGTATCCAGGCCAATTCCAGAACAAAGAACAGAAACTGCATCTACAGAGTCTGTACTTCCACACCATAAAGTCAACGATTATTGTCATGATTTGCATTATTCACTGGGCACCATCTGTGTGCTCAGCACTGTTCAGAATATGCCAGACAATCCAGTCCCTGAGCCAATGCATCTAAGCTGTGTCACTCTGGATAAGATGGCTCAGATATTTAAGCATGAAGTGTATAGTTATTGACCATACGTGTTATCACATGTTCACTGATGTTTATATGTATGAGTGGAGGCACTGATGGCAATAGACTTTTACTGGATTAAGGACTAGAAGATTTGACCCTCCAACTCTCTTTCTAAAGGAAGAGCTGCCCAGAGCTCCTGTGCCTGTTTATTTTCCTGTCCTGCCTGCAGTTGCCCTGATGTACCTCACAAGTCTCAATTTTCTCTACTTTAAATGGGGAATTTTCTTGATGTTTGCTTTTAAATGTTCTCCTGTGAGAACTGCAACTCAGTCGCTGTAGTGCTGTGCTTCTTTAAGAGCCTTCTGGAAAGTAACTAGCCTTTAAACAGAAGTAAAAGCAATGTTACCAAGGCTTGTGATTTTTGTCATGAGTCTCATGATACAGGGAAACCCCACTATAACGTGCCCCGCAATATGCAAATTTGGATATAGCACGATCATAAGGTGGCTCCCGCCGCCCCAAACGCGCAAAAAACAACAAAAACACCCCGTCCGGAGCGCCGCCAAAGAAAAAAACAAAACAAAACAAAACACACGTGCCTTCCCCACTGCCCCCTCCCCCTGCTTCTCCTTTTGGCAGGAAGAGCCATTCTTCTCCCCAGCTGCTCCTCACTCTTCCCCTGCCCCTTGCACATCTCCCCTGCTCTGCCCAAGAGAAATTGACCGGCTTGAAACTGACCGGCTTTAAATGGTAAACTTTTCGTAACCCCGCTATACTGCGACCCCGCATTTATCGCCATCTAATTTTTTGGACCCCAATCATCGCGTTATAGCGGGGTTTCACTGTAATTGTTTTCCTTAAAGTCCCAGATCCTGGAGTCAAGGGGATACGTGTTGATTTCAGCCTTCATTCTTAAAGAAAAATGAAGTTTCTAGCCCTCCTGGCTGTGGAGAAAGCGTCAAAATGTGACCCCAAAGCACCCTAAAGGCTCAAAAAAGCAGAAGACAAATAAAAAGAACCCAACATCTGTTATTTTACATAATCTCATGAGTTTAAAGCCAACCTCATGATTTTGGTGAGCCTGATCCATAATTTTTGACCATTTGAGATTGACAATACTGTGAAAGTGACTGGAAAGTGTCACTTTCACTCCTGTTTAAAGTCAGTTTCTAGTCTATTATTTGTAGTGAGGTAACACCCCAACAACCCCAGGCAGGTGCAGTATAAACTCACAGGGCCTTGCCCTAGTAGGATGTTTCCAAAGTTAAATGATCTATTCAAAGCTTGACAAACTGCAAAGAAGTGATAGAAAGTCATCTAAATTTTTCTACAATTGTTGTATTTAAGCATTAGTAACAAAGAATATACATTACAATTTTAAACCTAACCAGTGTCCCTTAAGTGACTTGACACAAGATCAGAGGGGTAGCCGTGTTAGTCTGGATCTGTAAAAAGCAACAGAGAGTCCTGTGGCACCTTTAAGACTAACAGATGTATTGGAGCATAAGCTTTCGTGGGTGAATACCCACTTCGTCAGACGCTGAGAATGTTCGTATTAGAGCTGAGTGGGTCTAATATTTATCAATTTGTTTTTAAAACATAGGAGCACTGTATCTAATCCCTATCAGCTAATTTCTAAGTTACCTGCAAACAAACAAAAAAAATAAAATAAACTCTAGAGTTCCCAGGTGCCTAAGTAGCCCTTGGAATCATGATTAAATTTGCTCCCCACCCAAATCTGAAATAGCACCTTGGTCCCTCCCTCACGCTGCTCCCATGGGATACTGAAGTAAGGGGCAGTTGGAAGAGGCACTTGACATTATTAGTCAGCAGTAAGCTGTAGCACCCCCAGCACTTACTTGGGCAGCAGGCTGGGTCTCCACGTTGGATCCCTGGCTTGTTTTTCCAGTGGCAGCTGCTTTCTGCATGCTGGGCCCGGAGTTACCCAGAGACAGTCTTGTTGCTTTCCCCTCGGAGGCGATGCCTCTGCTCCTCGGAGGCAGGCCTGCTCTCAGCAGCTCCCGAGAAGCTCTCCGAGAGTCAAAGGAAGCGAGGGCCAGACTCCTACTTGCTCTTGGGGTGGTAAAGGCCAGGGGCAGTGATTTGATAGCAGCTTGGCCTTCAGTACTGGTACAGCTTCTGGAAGAGACAGGCAAGGCCGTACTCTTCCGAGGTGGTTTGAGACTGACCTTGCCACGGGACTCTTCTTCGGGTGGGTTCCCGCACTTGGACATGGCGCTCTGGGTTACCTTGGGTGCTGCAGATTTGGAGCCAGCCTGACTCGGGCAGGTTAGCTCTCTCGGCATTGAACGTCTAGAGGAGTTTGGGTCCCTCTGTTCCAAGTCATCTCCCAGGGGACTACCTGTCACAAAGTGAAACTTTGCTGGGCCCATCAGCGGAGTGGAGGTTGCAAAGGAGCTGGAGCCTAAGGAAACGGTGCTTTCATTGGACAGGATTTCCAGCTCCTGGGTTCTGTAAGCAGAGCTGCTCGGCTCTAGCGCATCCACCTCGGACTGGTCAGCCAGGTGCTCCCTTTCCACAGGCAAGGTCACAGTGGACCCGAGCGGGTGAGCAGCGGAGACCTCAAATGTTACCTGCCTCAGGGCGGCGCTGGTGTGGCCAGAGCCCTGGAGCTCCACGGTGAGGTTCAGCAGGGCCCTGGGCTCGGGCTCTGGGCCCGGGGCTGGGGCTGGGGCGGCTCCCCCGGCCCCGGCCCCGGCGGGCAGGACTCCCCCCGCCCCGGGGCTCTGGCAGCCGGGCCCCCAGCCCCGTAGCCCCGCTTCCCCCCGCCGGGCAGCGAGTGGCCCCGGGCCCGGCGGGTCTGGGGGCCCGGCCCGCTCGCCCCCCAGGCACCAGGTGGTCTCCAGGGGCAGGGGCTCCGCCGCGATGCCCGAGAGCTCGGGGCCGGGCCGCTGCAGCTGCCGCGCGATGGCCAGGCACTCCTCGGCGAAGAAGCTGCGGAAGAGCGGGGTCTCGGGCGAGCCGCGGCCCAGCCGGAGCCGCGCCAGGTCCGGGTCCGGGGCCTCCCGCGGCCTCCCGCCGGCAGCTCCCGCGGCCTCCGGCTCCTCCTCCCACAGCGGGCTCAGGTGCCGCGGCTTGCGGGCGCCGCGCCCCTCCCACGCGGCCGCCGCTCCGGGGACAGCGGCCTCCTCGCCCCCGCCGCCCGGCCCGGGCCCGTGGGCGGCTCCACGCGCGGGGCTCCACGCGGGCGGGGGCGGCGGGTCCTTCATGGTGCGCAGGCGCCAGCGAACCCGCCCCACGTGCGACACGACCCGACCCGCGCCCGGCTCCGAGCGGCGCCCGGGGATGGGGAGCCCGCCGCCCGCCCCGCTTTCGTACGCCGCGTCTCAAGGCTATTGGGCGCCTCGCCACCAATCAGCGCACTCTATCCCCTCAGCCAGTCACCGCGCAGCGCCCCTGAGCACGTGCCAATGGCTCGCCAATAGGAATGGGGATCGCTGCCCGACGGAAACTGCCTTGTCCAATGGGAGTGGGCGGGGTCTCTCCGCTCTGGGCCGCACTCACGCGTGGGCCAGGCCCGTTCCCTGCCGGCAGGGGCGCCCGTGGGCTGTAGCCACAGCCCAGCCTGGGCTCTGCAGGGGGAGCCGGTGCCGGGCGCCGGAGGATTCGGGGGGCCGGGGGCAAAGCAATTTCCGGGGCCCCTTCCATTCAAAAAAGTTGCAATACTACAGAATACTGTATTCTCGTGGGGGCCGTGCGGGGCCCGGGCCCGGGGCAAATTCCCCACTTGCCCCCCCCCCCCCCCCCGCAGCCCTGGCCAGGTGCCCTGGGGCAGGTGACCAGACAGCAAGTGTGAAACATCAGGACGGGTTGGGGGGTAATAGGAGCCTGTATAAGGCAAAGCCCCACAATCGGGACTGTCCCTATAAAGCCGGGACATCTGGTCACCCTGGGGCAGGCAAGCAGTGTTTTCTTTGCAAACGGAGGCGAGGTGATGAAGGTAAGGAAGAGCTGGTGATGAAATTAATGATCTGAAAGTCTAGCCTGTAAAACAGGAATCTGGGGGCGGGGGGAGGGAGTTGTTTTAGAGCGAACGCAGGGGACTCCGAAAAAATACAGCCAAGCCCTTTGAGCCAAATTTACATTCAGAAAAGGGAGAGATTTGGGGGTGCAGGTGAAAAGAAGGGGCAAAACCCCAGGGTAGGGATAGCAGTGGTACAGAGAAGTTCCCACTCTACCTGTGGTACTTATGTGGCCTCACCACCGTAGTATCTGAGCACCAGGTCCCACCCCCACCCCCCACCTAACAGCTGTTTGGCAGCGCTTCCGACTTTCCGGGAGAGAGGGGGAGGAGCAGGGAGGCGTTGAACTCAGGAGAGGAGGCAGGGCAGGGGCGGGGACTTGGGGGAAGGGAGCGGAAGGTGGCAGGGCTGGGGTGGGAAAAGGCAGGGTGGAATGGGGGTGGGGCAAGGGTGGTGCAGGGGTGGGGCCAGGCACAGCAGGGGTGTGTGTCAAGCACCCACTGGGCAGAGGGGAAGTCGGCGCCTATGCCATAAGGCACTGGCCCAAGACCAGACAGGAAGTCCGGGTGGGGTGGGGAGTAGGTGTCTCAGGGCTAGCTTCCTATCCCCTAGATCAGCCTTTCTCTCTGCTGCATGCTGCAAAAAAAGAGGACTCTAATAGATGGGAGCAAAACCAAGGCGTCCAGTTATCTGAGACTCCAGCAAATGGTCCCAGGAGGTTGGCATGGAGGTCATGGTTGACAGCATGAAAAGCAGCACAGAGGTCAGGAAGGATAGAGAATCAGAGTCAGATGAGAGGAGATCACTTAACTCCCAAGGGGTGGCAGGTTCTGCCCCAGGCTGGGTTGTAAAGCAATGGCTGCTGTGCAATTTTACATTTTAACTGAAAACCATTTTGTTTTGTCATTTTTTTTTTGTTCTATGTTTGAGAAAAGGAAAGAATCAGAAAGTGTCATAAGTATCAGGTGTATTTATGCCTCAAACTCTTCAGGTTTCAGCTGTATCCAGCCCAAGTCCAGAACAAAGAACAGAAATTACATCCACAGAGTCCGTAAAGTCAACGATTATTGTCATGATTTGTGTTATTCACTGGGCACCATCTGTGTGCTCAGCACTGTTCAGAATATGCCAGACAATACAGTCCCTGAGAGCCAGTGTGTATCAAATGTGTAGCCCTGGATAAGATGGCTCAGATATTTAAGTATGAAGTGTATACTTATTAAGCACATGTTAATATCTATGAGTGAAGGCAATAGAAATTGTACTGGATTAAGGACTAGAAGATTTGACCCTCCAACCTTCTTTCTAAAGGAAGAGCTGTCCAGAGCTCCTGTGCCTGTTTATTTTCTTTTCCTGCCTGCAGTTGCCCTGGGATACCTCAGAAGTCTCAATTTTTTTCTCAACTTTAAATGTGGAATTTTTTTGGTGTTTGGTTTTAAATATTCTCCTGTGAGAACTGCAACTCAATCACTGTAGTGTTGTGCTTAAGAGCCTTCTGGAAAGTAACTAGCTTTTAAATAGAAGTGAAAGGAGTGTTACTAACTCTCATAATTTTGTCATGAGTCTCATGATAATTATTGTTTTTCTTAAAGCCCCTGCTCCTGGAGTCAGGTGGATCTGGGATGATTTTAGCCTTCATTCTTAAAGAAAAATGAAGTTTCTAGCCCTCCTGGCTGTGGAGAAAGCTTCAAAATGTGACCCCAGTGCACCCTAAAGGCTCAAAAACCAGAAGGCAAATAAAAAGAACAACAAATCTATTATTTTTACATAATCTTATGAGTTTAAAGCCAATCTCACGATTTTTGATGAGCCTGATCCATGATTTTTGAACATTTGGGATTGGCAATACTGTGAAAGTGACTGGAAAGTGTCACTTTCACTCCTGTTTCAGGTCAGTTTGTAGTTTATATGTAGTGAGGTAACACCTCTAGAGCCCCAGGCAGGTGCAGTATAAACTCACAGGGCCTTGCCCTAATAGGATGTTTCCAAAGCTAAATGATCTATTACAGGCTTGGTAAACTGCAAAAAAGTGATAGAAAGTCATCTAGATTTTTCTACGAGTATTTCAATTGTTGTATTCAAGATTTAGTAACAAAGTAAGAATATATATTTAAATTTTAAATCTAACATGTATTCCTTAAATGACTTGACACAAGATGTGAGAACATGTTAGTATTAGAGCTGAGTGGGTCTAATATTTATTTAATTCTCTTTTTTAATATAGGAATTAGATACAGTGCCCTATCAGCTAATTTCTAAGTTATCTGCAAAAAGCCCTAGAGTTTTCAGATGTCCAAGTTGCCCCCCCCCCCCCAACCAAAATCTGAAATGGCGATTCTACCTGCCAGGCCCGGCCATGCATGGGTAGCTGGTGTCCGGGGTGCTCCTGGGCCCTACACACGCTGCTCTGGCCCCCTGTGCACCCAGCTGCAGCTGTGAGCTGAGCAAACGTGACCAAAGTCACAGCGCCCCACAGGTGGGTGCGGCGGGGACTAAGGCAGAGAGAGATTCGGGTTGAAAGCATCTGCTGCTTTTCCTTGCCTAGCCTGAGACCAGGGCCTGGTTTGGAGTATTTAAATTGCACTTGGTATGTTCAGAGCACACCTCCCCTTGACTTCCTTTGCAGCTGTGAGTGCTTAGCCTATTGAAATCACCTGCCCCCATCTAAAGGCCCCTCCCCCAGCCTTGAGGGAGGAGCTACTGGACCCAGGACTCAACTGAAAATGCGGGACAACTAAGGAATAACAGGGCCAGGAGTGGAGGTCACAGGTTCAAAACCCAGAGGGACACTGAGCAGAGAACCCTGGACAGCACCCACTGCTCCTCGAAGCTGTCTAGGGAGCCAGTGGAAGCCGCTCAGAGGAACTCACCTGGGTGCATTTGAGATGAGACCAGGGAGGAACAGAGATAGGCCCCACAGTCACAGAGCACCCCCTCGTCCAGCATCCTCCTCCTGGTGTTGTAGATGGGTACTTTGGCCAGTGCCAGGGGGAGGTTGACAATGGGTGCATATATGAAAATGTGGGGGGGGAGTGCAGCCAGAACCTCAACAGGAGGTTCTGGAAGAGCCAGAATAGGGGCTGCAACCTGGCACATTCTAGATCGGCATCATCAGGGTCTCCCTCACGCTGCAAAATGGACAGGTATTGGGGAGGGGGGTGAACCACCCCAGGTACAGGCCCGTGCTGATGAAGAGATCTCACAGAAGACCCCTCGGATGGAGATAAAAGAGGTGCTGGTTATATCGGAGCCCTGGAAGGTGGTGGAGGAAGGCGTGTGCTAATGTGCTCCATACCAAACTACCTGCACCACAAAGGAGTCTCTGCGGGGCCTGGTGGCGGAAGACATGGTAAACCAGGCTCTGTCCTCCCTCCTCCAGGGGAACAAGCAGAACCCCTGCAGAGACCCAGTGCAGTCGTGACCAGAAAAACTGCAGAACTAGCCTCTGGAGCTAGGCCAGGATCCCCGGGGCCGGGCTGAGGGTGTTGAGCTTGCGCCAGAGCATGGACAGGACTAGTTGGTTCAGCACCAGCACCCTCCCTAACAGGGAGAGGCACGGGAGGAGTCCTGTCCATCTCTGCAGCCGCTCACCCACCCTGGCCTCCAAATGCCGCCAGTTCTCCAGCAGAGAAGGATGCGTGGCAGAAAGGTAGACGCCGAGATAGAGCAGTGGACATGCACTCCACCGAATGGCTTGAAGCACGGGTGGGAGGGAGCTCACCTGCCAACCGTCCCTGACCACCAGGCCAGAGCTCTTGACCCAGTTGACCCGGGCGGAGGAGGCCGCTGAGTAGAGGCCTGGCAGGCCTCCACCCACACCAGGGCGCCTGCACCACGTCATTGGCATATGCAGACAGGACCAGCCACAACTCCGGCTCAGGGAGCCCCAACCCTGTCAGCCTCCGGCGGAGGAGACAGAGGAAGGGCTTGATCGCCAGAGTATACAGCTGGCCTGACAGCAGACACCCCTGACACCCCGCACCCAAAGCTGACTGGCTCGGTCAGGGTCCAGTTGAGCCTGACCAAACACTCTGCAGAAGCAGAGCACCTGGAGAACACCCACAAACTGGGGTCTGAACCTGAACGCCCGCAGAGTGCCCAGGAGTTACCCGTGGTCCAGCCTGTCAAATGCCTTCTCCTGGTCCAGGGACAGGAGGGTGAACAACAGACCATCCCTACACCCGAGCTCCAGGAGCTCCCGGACCAAATACAAATGATCAAAGATGGAATGGCCTGGGACGGTGTAGGTCTGGACCACATACGCCAGCATGGACCCCAGCTGCAGCAAGATGACTTTTGCTACGACTTTGTAGTCCGTGCTGAGGAGGGAGACAGGACGCCAGTTCCGAACAGGGCCGTCTATAGGCACCAGCGAAGGAAGCAGGTGCCTGGGGCAGCCAATAGAAAGGGGCGGCACTCCGTCCGGTATCTGGGCGGCAGGTCTGGGTCTTCGGTGGCCGCTCCAGTGCTCCGCTTTAGAAGTCGGCGGCGAGTCTTCACTCCATCTCTTCCTCTTCAGCGGCACTTCGGCGGGAGCTCACTATGGTTTTCCTTCCCCCCCCCCCACCCCCACCACTTGGGGTGGCAAAAAAGCTGAAGCCGACCCTGGTTCCGTAGGTCGCAGAGCATGACAGGGGGAGGACCCTGCTCCCCAAGGACTTGGCCCAGAAGGTGACAAGGTCCGGGGATAGGAAGACAGAAAAAGCAACAAAGTAAAGAGTATTGAAGTAAAAGCAGTTTAATGTGGTGGTTTATTTCATGAACTGTACATTATCAGTACCTACACAGGGGTGGGTGGGTGTGTGTGTGTATCTTCCACTACATTCCCTTGCTTTAACAGACAGCCTCACATTTACACTTAAGACTCATTAACTATCTAATGTAGTTATCTGATTTTCCTAACAATCACTATTTTCATATACTTGAGTGGTCCAAAATTCTCATGAAAAAAAAATCAACCCAGAGTAGCTTTTGTAAAATCCAGGAATATTTTGGTAAAAACAAAAAACAAAGGGCTTTACACACTCATAACAAGTCTCAGGGGGTAGCCGTTTTAGTCTGTATCCGCAAAAACAACAAGGAGTCCAGTGGCACCTTAAAGACTAACAGATTTATTTGGGCATAAGCTTTCGTGAGTAAAAACCTCACTTCTTCAGATGCATGGAGTGAACGTTACAGATGCAGGCATTGTTATACTGACACATGACGAGAAGGGAGTAACTCGCAAGTGGAGAACCAGTGTTGACAGGGCCAATTCGATCAGGGTGAATGTAGTCCACTCCCAATAATAGATGAGGTGGTGTCAATTCCGGGAGAGGCAAAGCTGCTTCTGTAATGAGCCAGCATCTGTAACTTTCACTCCATGCATCTGAAGAAGTGAGGTTTTTACCCACGAAAGCTTATGCCCAAATAAATCTGTTAGTTTTTAAGGTGCTACCGGACTCCTTGTTGTCATAAGGAGTCTGTGTGCGCAAAACAAGTTCTCCCTCCCCCCCCCACGCTGATAATTTGGTCAAATTTGGGTAGTTTTTCCACAGGAACAGCACAAGGCACATCCCTCACACCATGGCATCCCTTCTGCCAAATTTCAAGACTCTCCTACACAACATATTTCCCCCATCTCCTTCTCAGAAATGGTTGAATCATTTTTGCTGAAGCTTTCCAAAGAAATTGGCCCTGAGGCAGACACCTAGCATAGAAAATTCCAGGTTGAATGGAAAAGTTGGGCAAAGCTGTAACTGAAAATGGTCTTCAGTGTTGGGCAGTCTTAACTATGGGTCGTGGTACCAGCTCAATCACTGTCCTTTTGTTTGTCTGAGGCTATTGCCAGGTGCTCCTAGCTGAAGAGGAGGCCAAGGGAGCTGACTTTTAAAGCTGTTGTAATTTAGTTTATTAAGAGATTAGAGTTTCACCATTTATGCTCACCTATGCTAGAAAACTAGCTATTCCTCCCCACCTATCCTCCACCTTTTCCCTGCAAGTGCATTATGTGTCCTTTCCTGCCCTCAAACAGGACAAAATGTTTGCTAGGCTTCCCTAGTGTGTACTTCCACCTGCTCCATTACAGCAAGGGGAATCACAATGCCACCCTGCTAGTGAAAGGATCCTAGCTGGGTCAAAGTTAGTACATACACCCTTTTCTAAACCCCCACTCATGTTTCCAACGTAGATAAGTCCTCAGGGGTCTACTCTTATTCATGGGGTAATCAAGTGTACCCTCTCAAGTGTAAGGTTAGAGTAGAAGAGAAAATTTTAAAATGCAACTGGTTTATTCCCATTTATGCTCTTTTTACTTTTCTTCTCATCTTTAAAAATTAAAATCCATGCAAGTAGAATCACCTTCAGTGGCAGTGATGAGACAGTGATTTCTAAACTGCTGTTTCATTGTTCAGTTATGGAAGCATTTTTATTTCTCTGGTTCCTACACAAAATAGGGCATGTTTGAATTGATCATATCCCTACAAACTTACACAGTTAGAACAAGTCACAGTGTGCCAACTCAGCTTTCATGTAAAGAAAAATTGAGGGTTCTAGTCCTCACGATTGCAGAGCAAACCTTGAATATATGAGCCAAGGGCACCCTAAAATCAAGAAGGAAAGAACCTTATGAGTCAAGCCTAAAAAAAGCCATGATTTTTGAACATTTTCATAGATTCTAGGACTGGAAGGGACCTCGAGAGGTCATCGAGTCCAGTCCCCTGCGCTCATGGCAGGACCAAATACTGTCTAGACCATCCCTGATAGACACTTATCTAACCTACTCTTAAATATCTGCAGAGATGGAGATTCCACAACCTCCCTAGGCAATTTATTCCAGTGTTTAACCACCCTGACAGTTAGGAACTTTTTCCTAATGTCCAACCTAGACTTCCCTTGCTGCAGTTTAAGCCCATTGCTTCTTGTTCTATCCTTAGAGGCTAAGGTGAACAAGTTTTCTCCCTCCTCCTTATGACACCCTTTTAGATACCTGAAAACTGCTATCATGTCCCCTCTCAGTCTTCTCTTTTCCAAACTAAACAAACCCAATTCTTTCAGCCTTCCTTCATAGGTCATGTTCTCAAGACCTTTAATCATTCTTGTTGCTCTTCTCTGGACCCTCTCCAATTTCTCCACATCTTTCTTGAAATGCGGTGCCCAGAACTGGACACAATACTCCAGTTGAGGCCTAACCAGCGCAGAGTAGAGCAGAAGAATGACTTCTCGTGTCTTGCTCACAACACACCTGTTAATACATCCCAGAATCATGTTTGCTTTTTTTGCAACAGCATCACACTGTTGACTCATATTTAGCTTGTGGCACACTATAACCCCTAGATCCCTTTCTGCCGTACTCCTTCCTAGACAGTCTCTTCCCATTCTGTATGTGTGAAACTGATTTTTCCTTCCTAAGTGGAGCACTTTGCATTTGTCTTTATTAAACTTCATCCTGTTTACCTCAGACCATTTCTCCAATTTGTCCAGATCATTTTGAATTATGACCCTGTCCTCCAAAGCAGTTGCAATCCCTCCCAGTTTGGTATCATCTGCAAACTTAATAAGCGTACTTTCTATGCCAATATTTAAGTCGTTAATGAAGATATTGAACAGAGCCGGACCCAAAACAGATCCCTGCAGAACCCCACTTGTTATGCCTTTCCAGCAGGATTGGGAACCATTAATAACTCTCTGAGTACGGTTATCCAGCCAGTTATGCACCCACCTTATAGTAGCTTCATCTAAATTGTATTTGCCTAGTTTATCGATAAGAATATCATGCGAGACTGTATCAAATGCCTTACTAAAGTCTAGGTATACCACATCCACAGCTTCTCCCTTATCCACAAGACTCGTTATCCTATCAAAGAAAGCTATCAGATTGGTGTGACACGATTTGTTCTTTACAAATCCATGCCGGCTATTCCCTATCACCTTACCACCTTCCAAGTGTTTGCAGATGATTTCCTTAATTACTTGCTCCATTATCTTCCCTGGCACAGAAGTTAAACTAACTGGTCTGTAGTTTCCTGGGTCTAGCACTAGGAAGAACCAGTCGCTTGTCTGCCTGCAAAGGCCAGAATATATCCAATTCGCAGAAGCATCACATTTCTGGATATGCTTATGGAGAAATGGTCATCCTGCCAGAAGGCTGAGGCAGAACTATAGGAACCTAGCGTTCCTTCTTTGTGATCTGGCAAGTACAGCTATGTCTACCTCAGCCTGCATGCAGCCTAGACAAGCCATTGACCAATACAAGCACAATCAACACCATCAGTATCAAATTAAACTGATTAGTAAACACGATGACTCAGGTTAATACAAGATCTTTTCACCTCTAGAGACTTATGATCAATTCATTGTTATGGACAAAAGCTTCATGTGAGGACTTCTAGTTTCCAACCAATTCCTTAGCAGCAACTGCAAAATATACTGTCCAGTTCAGCATAACAGCTGATATTCACCCAACTGGAGTACAGTGGTGCTGCTGGAGCTTGTGACTAAGGTGCACTGGCTAGACTACTGGGGGACCTACAGCCCACCGAGCCTGCCAGGACTATGACTGCGGCTCCAACTAGTGCTATTAGTTTCCATTTTCACAAGCATCACGTCACAGATTTAGAAGAACCCCTCATTTTTTCAAGGGTCACAACATGCAGACATATTGGCTTCACAGTGGTTTAATATGAACAGAACTTGGACATTACATTATCAGACAGCAGCATGAAGACAGTTTGTGAATTAAAGCCCCACATCAAGATATATACACAGCAGAAACAGCCTTCAATCGCTCAGCACTTGTGCATGAAGGGAGTTTTTAAAAAGTGACTAATATAGATCAAAAAGGCAGCAGATTGCTTCAAACAACAAAAAGTTAGCAAGGCAGGACCATATATGCCACTTCAATCCAAAAAGCAGAATAACTGGTCAGTGCAGAGTGCTTCTTTGCAGAGTGCAGAGAGGAAAGGAGCAGACCTAGAGACTCCAATCTCCTTCTGGAACCCTCTCCTTGTTTGCATTACAAGTCAAAGATCCATCTTTCAAGCTGGCTCTGAATCCAGTGCCAGGATTATATTTCATGCACATTTTACATCAGCCACTCCTCAATCCGTGTCACTCCCAGGAGCAGCTCTCTCCAGGCTGCTTCAGTGACTTACTCTTCATTTGGGTTTTTCCAGCTTTACCCATTCCACCCCGAGACACTGAAGTTCCTCACTGGAAAAAACCCACAAACAGGAAGAATAGTGGATGCCCTGGTGGATAAGTTTGGCAGGAATCTTTGTGGATACAGTGGGGGGCCTAGTCATCCCATTTCTTCGTGAAGACAGAAAGAAGTCAGTTTACTGCACAGAAACAACTCAGAAGTTAGGAGCTGCCTCCCTCTAGAACCAAGACACTCACTACTTCTTGACCTAGCGCACTCTGCCCAGAGTTTACCTCTTCTGCTAAATCCTTAGTGACACTACAAAGCAAATGGTAATCCTGGGCCTGACTTTTGGGGAACCCCTGAGCAAAGCGCTCAACTTCATCTTTTACAGTTACTCCAAGGGAATGTGTATTTGTGGTGCATCAGCAGTGCACAGCCCATTGCACCCTCTCACCAAAGGAAAGTGCTTTTAAAGAGTAGCTACTTGGCTAGTTCCCATGTCTTTTCTCCCCCATACAAAAGCATGCCTGGCCTGCAAAGCAACCCTCGGGGACAAGGGAGGAGTGAAAAGGAAGGGCTGAGGATGGCGGATACCTGTGCTGCCAGTCTAAAGGCACACTTCCAGTGCAGATTACTGAGCACAAATCTCCTGCCTCCAGACATAGGTGACTGGAACGCTTCTGCCACTCAGCACTATGCAGTCTGGGGGTGACTGTGCCCTTCTCCCCCCTCCCATTCTCTCTTCTCAGTGATGGGCAGGACCTTTCCCTCCAGGTACAGGGATGGGAGCCAAGTCTTTGGAGAGACAAGGCCAGTGCAACTCTACTGACACCCTCTGCAGCATGCCAGTCAAGAGCAAGCTGTGGCATTGTCTGAACTCATCAGCTGTCCCTGCTCTGCCCAACTCCACCAGACTGCACTCTCAGAGCACCTAGAGAACTCACCGACAGTACAAACACCCCAGAGCTGCCAGCAGCATGTTAGAGAGGAGAGGGATAAACGCTGCTATGCTGAGCAGGCCTGTAATGCAGGAGATCTGGAGCAGGGTCAAAGTGGAATCTTGGGTCTCAGCACTTGCAGACGGCACAGGATGAAGGTCTCATGCAGGGTGGAAGGGGATTTATCGTGGGGATAAGGAAGGGACTGGACATCCTACCTGGCACCTGCTTGCTCAGTTTTTGGTTAAACCCTACTAACATCCTAAAACTTGCTGCAGTCACTGACCTATATGACAATCACTGTTCTGCTCTGGTGTTCTTTACAATGCTTGAGGCCACATGGACAGGGGGGTGAAGGACGAGGCTGGAAGGACATCTTGTACCCCTTTTCACAGGGAAGGGGCAGCCCAGTCACATTGTCATAATGCCCTAAGACAGTTCGTGCCCCACCCTCACACTTACTCACTCCTGCCACCGGGTGCACAACAGCAGATTCATGGCTTAAATCTTCACACCCTTTGGCAGATATCAAAGCTCATCTGAACACAACACTGCTGCCAGATACAAAAAAGAAAAATACTGGACAAACGGGAAGGTTCAGAGAGGAAAAGCTGGTTCGGGAAAGACAGATTTAGTGTAAAAATAAATGTCATTTCTGCAGGAGGGTGGGTGGAATGGAGGAAGACAGAGCATCAGGATCTCCTACTGGCGGACTTTGCCTGGGACGTAATTCCTATCTATAGTTTCCTCTTGCAGGAACATGTGTAAGCAGCGCTCGTTCTGTGCCAGCGGGTGTCCAGCGATTCTGCCAGGGAACAGGGAGGAGCAGAGGTTAGCACGCATGCACCGGCTGGAGCCCCATCTTAAGAGAATAAAGGCAAACACCTGGGCCTCAGAGCCACGTAGAGTGAACGGTCAATTCCACTGTCATTAGGGGCAGAGGAAGAGAGAAGCTGCAGCACTTACACATGTTGTCAGAGTCAGATTCTATACACATGGACAATGCACCTGATCAGCTCTGCTAAGGACAGAGGGGCAGGTGCATAACTCATCTCCTCACTCCCAGACAATCAGCTCTAGGAGGACAGAATTGCTCGTGACAACAGCAGTGATGGTCAGCTCTGCAGCCTCACGACACCAGACTAGCACAAGAGGAAGATGGCAGCCCCAGGATTTTACATGCCTCAGTGCCACACTGAAGTGCAGAAAAGTATCTAAACAATCGCTCCCTCGGGACAACAGTGCTGCAGAGGCCCTAGAGGAGAAGGGAACGTTGTGTTGCGCATCAGTGCTCCCTTTACAAAGGACTTCCTTCAGAGCTTGACTATCCGGTCAGAATGATGGTGGCTGAAGTGAGACTCTCGGTAGGTGGCGGGGGGGGGGGGGAAGGGAGGGGGGGGAGGGGGTGGAACAAGACTCCAGAACTGACATTGCGACTGCCCTCATCCCCATCCCTGTTCCTAGGGCCATTAACCAACATATGAAGTACAGGGCAAGCCCAGGACATGAAGCTTACTTGTTAATAAACTGTTCTAGTCCCTGCCTCCTCTCCTCAATGAAAGACTCCTCGAAGATCCCCTCATCTCCTCGAAATGGAAGCTGTCGTTTCAAGGCTTTTCCAGGCAGCGGTGGCACTACAATCTAAAAACACACCAGTGTGAGCTAGCAGAGGAGTAGGAATGGACAGGCCCCTCAAGTGGTCACTCTTTCACAGTGATCCCCTCTGGCCCACAGGCTGTGCTCCTACACCGTTCACTAGCTCGCTGGGAGAGCAAGGCTGTCAATTCTGGAAGCTCCTCTCATTTCCTGGGATAGCCGCCCACAGCAGCCTCTCCTGCAGACCTGCAAAGACTGTTCTCACAGCCCAAGCTGGTTAAAACCTGGCTATACAGGAGCAGGATTGGCGTAACGGTAACAGGAACAGATCTGTGTGCAGAGGCCCTCACCTTACTGTCTCGCTCCAGCTCACTCTTCAGCCATTCAAAGTCACTGTATCGCCTCCTCACACAAGACTCTTTCAGTTTGAAGATAGGGAGGTTTGTCTGCAAGGAAGGAGAGGTTGTTAATTTGCAGATTGCTGTAGAAACCAGGCTGACTTTACTGCTTCCCACTGAAGTCTGCAGAGCTGCATTCAGAGGCCTGAAACCTCTAGACACTATAGGCATTAGAGGTCAGTAAAGAGTGCATATAATGCTGCAATACAGGAA
>NW_020664482.1:430457-481521 GCF_002925995.2 Terrapene triunguis | reverse complement strand
GGGCGCGGGGGCCCGGCGCGGCGGCGCGGAAGGGCGGCTCCCGGCGGAACGCCTGGGGGAACCAGTCCTACGCGGAGCTGATCAGCCAGGCCATCGAGAGCGCCCCGGAGAAGCGGCTGACGCTGGCGCAGATCTACGAGTGGATGGTTCGCTTCGTGCCCTACTTCAAGGACAAGGGCGACAGCAACAGCTCGGCCGGCTGGAAGGTAGCGGGGGCAGCCGGGCCGCGGGCAGCCAGGGCCTCGCCGCGCCGCCGCTCCCTGGGGCCTGGGCGGCGCAGCCCCGGCCGAGTGTCGGTGCAGCGGCCGCGCCGGCTCGGGCCCCTGGGCGCAGCCCCTGTGCCGGGGAAACGCCTCAGTCCGCAGGGCGAGCGCCTGGGCTGGCAGCTGCTGAGGCGGCGGCTGAACGGGGGAACCCAGCGACTGGCTGTGGGCGAGGTGCGCTCCTGGCCCTCGCTACCTGAGCCTGCAGCCTGAGCGGGCCGTCGCCCCTCGCTGCCCAGTCTCTGCTTTCTGCCGAGCCAGTGCCGAAAGTAAAGCGAGACCGTGGCTGACAGCTTTGCTCTTCTTGCCCAATGACATCTTCTGCTGTAAGGGTGTAAAGTTCGTCTCTTAAGGAGCAGGGCCGCCCAGAGGATTCAGGGGGCCTGGGGCAAAGCAATTTCAGGGGCCCCTTTCATTAAAAAAAGTTGCAGTACTATAGAATACTATATTCTCGTGGGGGCCCCTGTGGGGCCTGGTGCAAATTGCCCCACTTGCCCCCCCCCTCTGGGCGGCCCTGTTAAGGAGTGCGTCCCAACCTGCGCAGTGAACGTCCCCAGGAGAGTTAAGGATCCGCACAACCCCCCCCACCTTCCACTTTGCAATTGCGTTCTCTGACATAAACATATAGCTCTGTGTATGTGTGTATATACAAACACTGAAAAAAATCCAAAATAGGGCATGCACTTCTCCCTCTGTAGAGAGGAGGAGAGAGCAAACATGTTGCAGATTTAGTTGCTTACTGAACTGCTGGAAAATACTTGGATACTATGGGGAGCACCTCTATAGAATGGGATATCTATTACAGTCTTTCAGTTCACCTATATTAAAAAAAATCCCCCAAACTTGAGGCTGTGTACCTACCGGATAGAGCTCCGGACTGGGACTCAGGAGACCTAGATTCTTTTCCTCACTTAGGCACTACTCTGTAGAGCCCTGAGTGGATACCAAATGTATATCTGCGGATGGGATATCAGCGGATATCCATGGAGCTGCAGGACTCTACCGGGAATAACAGCGGTGAAAGCAGCCGTATGTCCAGCCGCCACTCACAGAAGCCAGTGCACTGTGTGGGCAGCTCCTCTGGCGTGGCTGTACTGCCCCCGGTCTCCCCCACTGAGGCAGGCACCAGGCTCAGTGGCTTGCATGCTCCCGGACTAGTGCGACCAGGGACAGCTGCCACTGAGCCTGGTGCCCCCCCCAGTCAGGGAGACCAGGGGCAGTACAGCCACGCCGGAGGAGCTGCTCATGCAGGGTGCTGGCTTCTGTGAGCGGTGGTCGGACATGCAGCTGCTTTTGCTGCTGCTGTTCCTGGTAGGGCTCTGCAGTTCCTCGGATATCCATTTTATATTCACGGATATAAATTTGGTATCCACGCAGGGCTTTACTAGTCTGCTGGGTGAACTTGGATAAGTCACTTACCTCCTCATATCTCAGTTTCCCCATCTGTAAAATTGAAATAGTGATACTAACTTTTATAAAGTGTCTTGCTCTGCAGACAACAAGTGCTATATAAGAGCTTGGTATAATTCTTATTATTTATTATAAGTCTGCAAATCAGGCACCTAGCTGTGCCTCCTTGTGTTCCTTTTACCATCAGCCTTGTCATCCTCCTCTTTGTTTTATACCGACCTGTTGCTTCATGTCAGTATTTAGATTGTAAACTCTTTAGGGTAGGGATTGTCTAATGTTTATATAGAGCTTTGTGTAATGGACCCCCATTCTGATTGGGGCCACTGAGTTCTGCTGTAATACAAATAACCTAGTGGATGGAGGTGGTTGTGATGGGCTTTGTGGAGATGGGGCAGTTTGTATGTGTCTCCACTGAATGCACCAGGTTGTTATTGGACTCACCACAACCTATGGCTTTGTGAAGCAGATGAGGACTGCCCTTTGTGCCAATCTCTGGTCCAGCTGGTTTCTGTATTTCCAGGAAAGGCTGCTCCTTGCTCTCTTTGTGTTCTGAAAGTTTTCCAGGAAAGGAGCTGGCCTGTTAAGCGATTCTTGTGCTAAGCTACTGTATAAGATAAAGCATCATTTGAACTGGTTTTTAAATACAAAGCTGCAGTTCTTTGTCTCACAGCTTCTCTGAAACTCAGTATAAATAACTCCTTCATAACTGGTATTCCTGGCTTTCAAGAATCTCCCTTTAAAAAGGGTGCTCTGTCCCATGGGCAGAGGGGGTGGGTCTGTCTGCCCTACAGCGACTGAGGAAGCTCTGTGAGCTAGTGAAAAGTAAAAATAGACTGTGGAATACATTGTTTAAAAATACTAAACCATGTTGCTCTGGAAATAGAAAAGGTAGATACTAAAGTAACATGAAGAGCATTGACCTTAGTTTCCATCCTCTGCCGTTATCAGTCTGGTCTTCCATGCTAGTATGTTTAGACCAAGGGTCTGCAACCTTTCAGAGGTGGTGTGCCGAGTCTGCATTTATTCACTCTAATTTAAGGTTTCACGTGCCAGTCATACATTTTAACGTTTTTAGAAGGTCTTTCTATAAGTCTATAATATATAACTAAACTATTGTTGTATGTTAAGTAAATAAGGTTTTTAAAATGTTTAAGAAGCTTCATTTAAAATTAAATTAAAATGCTGAGCCCCCCAGACGGGTGGCCAGGATCCGGGCAGTGTGAGTGCCACTGAAAATCTGCTCGTGTGCCGCCTTTCGCATGCGTGCCATAGGTTGCCTACCCCTGGTTTAGACTAATGAATTGAATGAGGAACTGACATCTGAGGGATGCTCTTGGCAAACTTTCTGCCAAGCTACCTCAACACTCTTGCTGCTCTGGTGCTGGGCCTCCCGACTGCATTGGGGTGTTAACTTGCTGCATGTATCACCTAGTCCATGACAACTAACTTTAAAATAGGGTATCTTTTTGCTTGTATTGTGTTAGTGGCTTATTTGGAATGGCATGTATTTGTAGTTGTATTTATTATTTTAATTGTATTGCTCTAGCATCCAGAGGCCTAGTTAGGATTAGGGCCCTCTTATGCCAGGTGTTGTACAAACATATAGTGACTGTCCATTGCCAAAAGACCTTATTGTCTGAAGACAAAACACAGACCTACAGAGGGGAATGAGATATAACATGCAAGCAAAGTGAATGTGGGGGTGATGATCTTGTTTCTGCCCTAGAACAGCTAATAGAGGCTGTGTTCAATATTTCTACATTACTATTCTAGGTCAAACAAAACTTGCCCTGATATACAGACCAGGAATAACGGGAGCTGTGAGAATTTTGCTATCACACGAGCTAGTCAGTGCTGTCCTTAATAACTGTTCTTACATACAATGGGGATAGGCATCTTAGAAATACAGAGAGAGAAAGAAATAGGGGTCTTATTGTTGTGGAACAGAAGTCAGTTCCCTGCTCTTTCCAGAGTGTACATTGGATTTAAACTCTTACAGATGCCTTTAGGAGCCTGAATATGCAACTACTCAGCACGGAAAGTTTGTCACTTTTCCAACTGTATGGTGGCTGGCTGAGGATCTCTGGAGAGGACAAGTATCTGACTAAATTTCAGCTACTCTATTAATTTTTTCAATACTGGCTGAATCCAGTTAGTCAACAGTTGTCACGGGACAGTTTGCTAGGATGTGTTACTTTGCAACAGCTGTAAATACCAATTTTCCAGCAGGTCTGGTTGTCTCTCCTGAAGGGAATTCTTCCAGGCCCCATGTTAAAGGTGGTCTGTCCTCTATGCTACAATGATTCTTGTGTAATTATTTTGGCAAAAAGTTGGTGAGACTGATGTTAGATCATGTTCTCTGTGCTGTCCGTTGGGGAATGTCTATATCTAATCTCTAGGCCAGTGGTTCTCAACCAGCAGCACAATTAGCACACAGCTGTGGCTCAGTTCAGCTGTGTGCTAAAGGCTGTGGGTGTGCCTGGGGTCCCAGGTTCCCAGCTGCTCGGGGGTCGGGCTCCTGGCCGGCCCTGCAGAGTTCGGTGTTCAGGAGTCCAGGGCTCCCTGCCACCTCCGGGGCCACGTGAGCTTCGGGGTCCGGGGCAGCCGCCTGGCCCCACGAGCTTCGGGGTCCGGGGCAGCCGCCTGGCCCCACGAGCTTCGGGGTCCAGGGCAGCTGCGGCAGGGCCTGGGGTGGGCCGGGGGTCAGGGTCCAGGGTAGCCGCCTGGCCCTGCAGGCCCCGAGGTTCAGGGGGCTTACACAGAGGGGGACCAGGGCAGGCAGGGATCCAGGGCAGCCGGCCAGCCCCGTGGGGTCCGGGGGCCTGGGCAGCTGTGCGGTGAAGGTCCGGGGTCCAGGCTACCACTGCAGCATATGCAATGTGTAATATGTTGAGAACCACTGCTCTAGGCCATGACAAGCAAGATTTCAGAAGGAACGGAGTCCCCTTGTGTTCTCCACAAGACAATTGTGAAGTTCTTTTCTTGACCTTTGACTAATTGCAAAAGAGACATGCCTATGTTGTGAAGTCTTTGGGCCACTGCGTCCAAACCTCAGTGTCAAATAGGCAAAGCTGGTTGACTGAATTAAACAGGATGAGAGGCGTTTTAGGACACAGCCTAATTTGTTCTATGTTTGTACAATGCCTAGCATAATGGGGGTCCTGGTTGGTAATATAAATTATAATTAATAGTTATAGAAGTCCTGTGTGAGGCATGTGCTGCATCAGGATACAGACTCTAAAGTTATATTTAGAGTGGGTTCTAAAAATGTTTCCACTTCAAATAAAAGGTACTGGGGAGGTTGGAGGGTCTAGTATGATATAGCAGTTTCAGACATTTGTTTTCATTATATCATGTTTGTACCCTAAAGGAAAACTAGTCTGTGGAATGCGCAATCAGAATGTTTTTGTGGTAAGGCAGACACACAGATCCTTGTGTGATAAGTGAAGGGAATGGATGTTGTGGAAATATGCAGAGGTCTTCCTGCTGCTCTGGAATTGCTACTGTTCTCTAATGCAGACTTTTAGGTAGTGCTACTGAGTTTGTAGCACTGCAGTCTGTGAATCAGTTGATTCAGGATGGCTTTGTTTTATGGCCTTCAGCAGGGGCAGAACAGGAACTTCCATGGGGGAGACTGCTTAACCATGATGAAACTTTATAATCTCTCATTGTTACCTCATAATCCCTTCATAGCTGTTCCACTCCAATGTACAATTGAGTGAAATTATAAATCTTGCAGACTCTGAGTATAACTAGTGTGAATTTCAGTGAATTTGAGATTTTTGGGGGAGGAGGCAGTGTTCCTTCACTATGCTTTAAAAGGAGAAAGTTAATTTGCTGGCTGTGCAGTTTGCTTTTTCTCTGCAATCATCCAATTTTGAAGTTAAGAACTGAGATTAAAAAGGTGGAAATATTCCAGCAGGGTGTTTCTCTCCCTGGACTCCTTTATAATCCCCTCCTTTGCACTTTGTAAGCTGCTCTCTGGATCATGGGATAAATCTTTCCTGCTTTCAGACTGCTTCTTGGGGTTAATGCAGTTGGGTAAAGCTATGCTTTGTTCTGTAGAAAGGATAAGCACCCTTAAGGGAATCCATGCCATGCGCCTGAAACTGCTGTAGGGCTGTCTCGTTCCCATATGGGTGGGGCCAGTCAGCAAGATGCCAGGACAAGCAAAGTGCTAATTCTGAGTGAAACACTTCATTTGTTTCCCTCTAAAATGATTTTTAAAATACCTCTTGGTCGGGATAGAGTGAATTCTGAAACTGTTTCTTCCTCACCAGAGGCAATTTTCCCCATCACAGAAATCAAGCCTATCCCTTTTATATGGTACATATGGAGTCTCTTTATCATCCTTCCTGATAGTATATAATCGTCTCCCCACAAACAAAAAAAAGTCTGACTCGAGTATCACAGTTGTCATAGGATGGTTGAATTCAAATGGTAGCTACTTTCAGCATTTCTCTAACACTCTCCTCCCAAATACCCTTTGATTCAGACACTTGGATGTTAACAATATCTTAAATATTACACTCAAGAGCATTACAAAATAAAAATCACCAGGCACTCTGTGTTTGAAACAAGATCTATCTGAAAGGTAGAGTGGATGGCTCCTCTACTCCTTAGTGACTCTCGGTTCTGCTGTTTTGTGAATAATTTGGACATATCTCGCTTTAAAATGTTTATTCAATACACCTCAAAGGTGCATATTGTGCGAGTATCACCTGGGTTAGAAATTATTGATTATTGGGCCAACTAGGTGACCAGGGATGAAGACTTGCTGGTAGTCCTGCATGCAGCACCATGTCTAGCTTTAAACCAGTCCAAATCCTAGTGCTCAGAGGTGACCCTCTTCAGATGGAAGTACTGAGAAAGGAAAAAGAAGCGCATTGGAGATTGCTGCAGATTTTTCCATGTGTTCTCTCATACTGTAAAATTAATATGATTTGATAGAGCCTTATTCATCAGCTTCCAGAAGAGCCCCGTCACCCTCACATCTTTTCTTTCTACAATAGGGGTTCTCAGACTTTTGTACTGGTGCCCCCTTTCACACTGCAAGCCTCTGAGTGCGACCCCCCCCCCTTATACATTAAAAACACTTTTTTATATATTTAACACCATTATAAATGCTGGAGGCAAAGCGGGGTTTGGGGTGGAGGTTGACAGCTCATGACCCCCTATGCCTCGTGACCCCCGAGGGGCCTGACCCCCAGTTTGAGAACCCCCGTTCTACAATCAGACCTTGAAGTAGCCGAGTTAACTAGTGCCTCCTTCTGGAGATGCACAGCTTATGCCAAGGTCTAGCAACAGCTCAAGCTAATAAGGGATGTTCTGGTTCATACCATTTAGAGAAGAGTAGGGTTTTTTTTTCTTTCCAGGGGCATCTGTTGGTGACAGGGGGGTGGAGGGGCTCTGCATATATTTTGAGTTCTGACCGTTGGTAATGGATAGTTTCATGGCCCCATTGGGGGGGAAGAATAGGGAAATTCTCCAGTCTCCACCCACTGAGGCATAGCTGACATTAAACCTAGACACCATCTAGCAAACGGAAATGGAAAACTTAAATTCTATATCTTAGTGCTGAGCAAAGCCTTAATTCTGTCTGACTTGTAGCGTGCGTCTGCATGTGTTTCAGGGTGGTTCAGACCAGTGTATAATTTTATCCAGGGGTCAGGGAATCACTGACTCTGGAAAAGGAAAAACCGCTACTTACTATTGTCTTGAGTGTACTGCAAAAGTGAGATTACTAGAAAGTTGACTTGCCCAGCAGCACTGAGGTGTGGTGTGCAGCTACACAAATACTGTCCCCGTTAAACTTTGCTGCTATAAGTGGAGCATTGCACATTCTAAGTGAAGGGTTTGAAACTTAATATAATCTTTTCCTTTATTCACTGGAAGTGTAATTTAAGTAAGAGTCATAGAGACGCTTGCTGGTGGTGGGAACTGGCAAACATCCTCTTTCTCTGCCACTCAACTGACTTTGAAGCCCATTAGTCTTTAGCAGGTTAAAGAACATAAGAATGGCCGTACTGAGTCAGACCAGTGGCCCATCTAATCTAGTATTCTCTTTTCTGATAGTGGCTGGTGCCAAATGCTTCAGAGGGAATGAACAGAACAGGGCAATTTATTGAGTGATCCATCCCCTGTCCTCCAATCCCTGCTTCTGGCAGTCAGAGGTTTTGGGGCACTCAGAGCATGGGGTTGTGTTCCTAATGATGGTGACTAAGTTTTTGGGTGACTGCAGGTGAAGAATGCTTTGAGTGTCACTTCCTATGAAACATGGGTATTTAAAAGGTTCTAGAAGGAAGTTAGCCATGGTGAAAGTTAGCTCTAGTTTAAGAATTAGCGTGGCTGGTGGATTTTGACACGTATCGTGGACTAAGCCACTGGAATCTTGCTCCTGTTTTTTTGTTTCCAAATGTATTCATATTGTGCTAGCAGTGTGCTAGGTGCTGTAAGCAGATTGGGGCTCCCTGCTCCAGCAAGATTTAAAACCTAGATGAGCAACTCGAAGGTAGGATTGGAGATAGGAACCAACAAAAGCCAAGTGACATACTCTGGCATCCCAAGGACAGTATAGGCCGTGGCTACACTCGAAACTTCAAAGCGCTCCCGTGGTCGCGCGCCAGCGCTGGTACTCCAGGTACTCCACCTCCACGAGGGGATTAGCTTACAGCGCTGGGAGCACTGTTTACACTGGCACTTTACAGCGCTGTAACTTGCTGCACTCAGGGGGGTGTTTTTTCACACCCCTGAGCGAGAAAGTTGCAGTGCTGTAAAGCACCAGTGTAGCTAAGCCCATACACTCCTAGAGAGTGGCAACACTTTTGGCAAAATTTGTCACCTCAGCACTTTTTAAGGGAGCAAATTAAGATTACTAGATTTTTTGGAAATGGAACTAGATGAGAACAGAAAGGTTGGGATGAGGGGTGCCAGGTTGTGTCGGGTCCTGTTGCTCAATCATGATCTTATTAATACTTGTTAATAGCCTTAGTAATGGTCCTATATAGAGAGCACCTTCTCAACACAGCCAGGTATTCATCTCTGCCTCTTGCTGTTCATAGTGAACTCAACAGGGAAAACAAGGTGTGCTTAACTGAACACACAGGCCTCCCCCAGACCCTCTAAGGGCTTGTCTACACTGGCAATTTACAGCGCTGCAACTTTCTCACTCAGGGGTGTGAACCCCTTCCCCCCCCAGAGCGCAGCAAGTTTCAGCGCTGTAAAGCGCCAATGTAGACAGTTCACCAACGCCCCTCATGAAGGTGGGTTTTTTTTAGAGCACTGGGAGAGAGCTCTCCCAGCGCTCCACTGCGACCACACAAGCCACATTACGCTTTAGCTTTGCCAGTGTAGACTAGCCCTAAGATTCTTCGTCCTAGAAGGCACTGTACTTTTTTCAGGGGTGGGTGTTCTTCCAGATGGAGCACTACCTGCTCTATGCATCACCAGTCTAATTGTCTCAGAAGGTTTTGGTGTCACTTTTCTCTGTCCCCAGGTGCTTTGCTTTTGGAAAGAAATTTACTTCTTTGGAAGAATGCTGCAAAGACACTGCTACATAGCTGAGAGAGCTCCCCAAGAAGGTGGCTGCTGGGAAGTTGGTGCTGGTTATACCAGCTGTTCCCGCCTATCCCATCCAACCCCAAATGACTGGAGTTATCCATATAAATAGCCACATGACTTGGCTTAAATCAGTTGTCTTCCAGATCCTTCATTCTATAGAGCATTTTAAGATCCTCATCTCCCAATCCCCCATTCTGTAGGCGAACAGAAAAGACATGGGACCCACTGCATGCATTGAATGGAATATCATTAATAGTTGACTGCAGCTTTGTGGCTCAACCTGTTGTGTTCGTTCTGGGGGGAGAGGGCATGGAAGGGACCCTAAGGCCATGCGTGGGAAATGCTGTTAGATAACTACCTGAAAGGGGGTTCCAAATAGGATGGATCTAGACTGTTCTCAGTGGTACCAGATGACAGAACAAGGAGTAATGGTCTCAAGTTGCAGTGGGGGAGGTTTAGGTTGGATATTAGGAAAAACTTTTTCACTAGGAGGGTGGTGAAGCACTGGAATGGGTTACCTAGGGAGGTGGTGGAATCTCCTTCCTTAGAGGTTTTTAAGGTCCGGCTTGACAAAGCCCTGGCTGGGATGATTTAGTTGGGGATTGGTTCTGCTTTGAGCAGGGGGTTGGACTAGATGACCTCCTGAGGTCCCTTCCAACCTTAATATTCTATGATTCTATGCTGGCAGTGGTAACAAGTGCTTTCAGAGTAGTAAGGCAGTTGGAAAGGAAGAAAGAGAGCCCAGATAACTAGGGAAGAGGAGAGTAAATCTAGCTAATACCAGTCAGCTTTTGTCATTTGGACTGTTGCCTCTAATCAAAGTCAGGCCAAGGACCACTGGCAGGAACAGTTGCTGGGTGAGGCCACCTTGCTTGACTGAGTATGATAAACCTATTGGGAAATGCCTCCTTGATTTTACAACTTGTCCCTTACTCTTCAGGTTTAGTCACAGTGGGATAATATCCTGCCCATGACAAATATGGGGGCAACTTTCTTCAAACAAAACCTCCCCTTCACCCCCAGAATCCTGTAAGTGTCACCTAACGTTTGTACTTCTGAACTTTCTCCAGTTCATATTTTGGGTAGGTCACCTGCCTGCTTTCATAAGGTCATTAACTACAGAGCCCCTTGCATTGTCTGTGAAATCACCAGAGTTGGAGGCAAGTCAGCTCTTTAATTCTGCTTTAGAAGATCTGGACACTCAAGTTCATTTTCAGTATTGACCTAGCCTTTCTGCTAGGGTTACTGTACCCAGAATCGCAATGTGTGTGGCTTCATCACAGAACTCCTGATGTGCATGAAGAGTGTCTGAGGTGTACACATGGGAAAACTGTTTATGGGCTGCTGACAACTGTGTTGACATGAGGATTGGCTTTGTTTCAGGGTGTCTTATTTGTAACATCCATACCGCCAGAAAGCTGGAAACCTGTAAACTAAAATTTCCACTTAAGGCAAGAATGGTGGCCTCTTCCTGTAGGTTTCAGTGTAACTGAAGGATTTGCTGTCATCCAGAGGATTTTTGTTGACGTAGCAATTAGCAGATTGTGGTTCCAGCTATAAACTAGGTCTTACAGCTCAGCTGGCCTATACCCAGAGACACAATCTTCCTTCTCTTTCTGTACATGTTGTTCTAGGCCACGTGATTTAAAGTCCCGTAGAAGTACACTGAGCCAAAACCCTTCTGTTTATGCAATAGCAGTCATTCCTTCCATGGTGGGCTGTGTACACCAGCTGCTGACTAGTTCCTGATGAGACTGGGGTAATACAGGAGTTCACAGCTTAACTGTTGGAAGGGAAGATGAGGCTCTTGTGATCCTTGCTGGTGGTGGCTGCAGAAAATCCTATTTTAAATCAATAACGTTCATGTGTAGTCTTTTTTTGGAAGAACAAAGATGTCAGCCTCTGGAGGAGACAGGATACCATGCTGAATTGGTTGTGTGGGTTTTGGGGATCACTGACCAGTTTATTTAAAACAAAACTTCAGACTAGGGGGCCGTTAAGTTGTGCATGTTGCTAAACCTATGTCACCACATGAGCAATGATGGAATATTATTTACTGGTACAGGTAGTCTCTGAGGATCACAACTCCATGGTAACCCCTAGCATGCTGACTAGTTGTGAGGAATTTGTATGCCTTCTGGACTGACTAGTTCAGGGAGGTGATTTTGGCTGTGGGAATGCCTAGGATGGGACTCGGGGGGCAGGCCCAGTCCTGCAGCTTCTTCCCACTGCACTGCCTCTGTGTTGCTAGTCCCACTCCTGCTTCATTTTGGGCAGGTGTGCAAGAGATCTGATGAGCAAGGCAAAACTGACACAGAATCCAGCATAGCTAGGTGCTGATGAGGCCACGATGGGGTTATTGGAATCTTGCCTGCTCTGAGGGATTCTGCTTTGGCAGCAGTTGGTAGGGGTTGGGGAGAGGCTGATAAGCAGTTGGGAGAAAGAAAAGGAGCTGTGGCTTGGCTGGGGTGGGAGAGGATGTAAGGCGGGGGGCAACAGGAGCACCCAGTTAACTCCGTTCAAACTGTCTTGGCTATATGGGTTAAAGCTGAGGGCCGCTGCAGCCTGGTCCAGCTTATACCAGTTAGGGGCAGCCCTGGGATCCCTGTCGTGGAAGCAGTGCAGCCTCTTAGAGCAGAAAAAATTTGGCTTCCTTAACTAGTTCAAAGTAAACATTAAACAAATCCACCACTGAGAAACTTGAAGAAGAAAAGTTTGTGTTTATGTAGGACCCACTCAAACCATGGGAACTTCTTCTGTTGGGTCTGAAGTGTCAGTCGTTAAGTTTAGAAACTCAAGTCTCTCTACAAAGTGGAATCTAGCAGGAATATATATACCGCACATGCCAATCCTCTCTGTTTATGTAATCTATACAAATGGGGCTAACATGCTGTCTTTTCTCTTTTTTTCAGAACTCTATTAGGCACAATTTATCCCTGCACAGCAAGTTCATTAAAGTGCATAATGAAGCTACAGGGAAGAGTTCTTGGTGGATGCTCAATCCTGAAGGTGGTAAAAGTGGGAAAGCACCAAGGAGGAGAGCTGCCTCCATGGACAACAGCAGCAAACTGGCAAAAGTCAGAGGTAAAGCATCCAAAAAGAAGGCCTCACTCCAAGCAGCTCCGGAAGCTACTGCCGACAGCCCTGGCTCCCAGTTCCCCAAATGGCCTGGGAGCCCATCATCAAGGAATAATGAGGACTCCGATGTGTGGACCAGTTTCCGGCCTCGAACCAGTTCCAATGCGAGTACCATTAGTGCCAGGCTCTCTCCTATCATGCCTGAGCAGGACGACCTCCCAGATGAAAAGCTTCTTCCTTCTCTAGTGTACTCCAGTGCATCCAGCAATGTCCCACCCACCGTGACTGAGGAGCTTGAACTCCTTGATGGGTTAAACCTGATGTCACCCAGTTCATCTATGCTGCCCACCCAGCAGTCTGCCTCAGGTGGTCCAGTCCAGAGAGATTCCAGCTTCTCTTTGAGGACCCAGAATTCAGCTGGTCAGGCCTCTACTTTTGGCACCTCTCTGTTTAACCCTGTTGATATCTCGCTGCAGAGTTCTGTTAACCGTTTCTCTGGCCCTCAGACCCTGGAAGCTCTCCTGACATCCAGCTCTCCACCTCCCAGCGATGTGATGATGACTCAGGTGGATCCGATACTCCCTCAAACTGGAAGCAGGCTAAACAGCCAGACTTTTCTGCTTCTAGGTGGACAAGTCACCCAGAATAAAACAAGCCCAGTCAACCCACGAGGAAAGCCTTTGGAGCAGCAGTCAGAGTCAGTAGGTGCCAGTGCTTTGCCATCTATGCTTTCTGTGGTGGCATCTCCTCAAAACACAGCCAGCATGCCCACTTTGAAGGCCCCAGTCCCAGCACCAACGGCCCAAGCAGTCCATCTGGGCACTCAGCCACTTCTCTCTTCTGTTAGCTCTGCCCCATTTGGAGTGAACCAGGACAGGCTGCCCACTGACCTGGACGTTGACATGTACATGGAGAACCTTGAATGTGATGTGGATTACATAATCAACAGTGACCTCATGGATGGAGAAGGACTGGACTTCAACTTTGAACCCATTCTGTCTACTCCCAGCTACCCCAACACCTCGCAGGCCTCCAACCATACTTGGGTACCAAGTTAACTTCAGGAATACAAAAGGTAGGTGAGTTTGTCAAATACTCTGTCGATCTCTAACAGACACTACCAGCTTGAGTTGGGATGTTCCCCTTGCAGTTCTCAAATGTGCAGTTCTGTACTAGTGAGGTACATCTGTTTAAAAAGTAGCAGTATCTTGATTGCTGAAAGCTACTGCGGCCGCCTAGCCTAGAGGAGAAATGAGCTTCAGAGGTAGATTGTATTGAAGCTACTTTTAATTTTCAAGTCCTTTTGCTTTCTTGTCTCTTGAGCTGCTGGAGTCTGGTTAGTGGAGTGGCTTGCTCTGTGTGCTCTTCACAGTGAGTGCTGGAGGATGCTGTCTCTGGCATTTCTGTGCAGGTTTAAGTAAACTTTTGGACTGGGAAAATGCTGTCTATGGAGTAGATCTGTGAGACCACTCTAGTGTCAGAACTTCCTGGAAACAGTTTGTATGCAATGCCATATTCTCTCTCCTTATAGCTTTTAAAAAGTACAAAGAAACAGTAATGCCTCCCTATGCCATTCAGTGACAGCGTACCTGCATGCAGCTCCTAGGCCCTTGCGCTTCCTATATCGTTCCAGCTATTCTGGAGATAAGATGATCCTGTTTATAATGCTTGCATCTTTGACTTCCCTGCATAAGCTTTCCTGCATTTACAATTTTATTTTGGAAACATGGCCCCTGTATACCTTGTAAGAGATGTGAGGTTGCACAAATGTTCTATTCTGGTGTAATTACTGACTTGCTGTAGCCATGGAAGCTGCTGCCAACACTGATGGAGTTAGCAGAGGGTTTTCTCACTCAGGCACTGCGCACCTATGATTGAAAAGCAGGCTCCTTCTAAGGAGCAGGATGGGCTTCCCTTCAATCCCAGAAATGAGTTAGGAAGCTTATTTTGACATCTGACCTCTGAGCACACATCCCTCTTTCCTGACTTGTCAGAATCTCTCGACTTGCTCCTTGAATAGCTTTGATGTTGGGAGGAACTGATTCAGAATTGCTCTTCGATCACATTGGGGGCAGTCTTGACTTGGTTTTGGGAGCCAAGTGTATTGTGGCTGTGTTCTAGTATGGGGGTCTATTCACAGGAAGGAGTCATGGGGTAAGGTAAGTGTCTAAATAAATGCTGGGAACTGAGCTATGTCTGTGACTGAGACCCACTCAGATTTTCCCTCTGCTTAGAATGCACCTCCCCAGTCCCAGCTTGCCTGGCCATTGGATTTCCTTCCAGTATTGTCACCGGGCAGCACTGCACAACTGCTGGTTGTTTCCTGGGAGCTGTAAGTGATAGTCCATGTTTAGGAGAAGGCGGCAAATACATTAGAAAGTAAAATAAACTCTTCCTACTGGAGAGCTGTGGGGAATGGAGTTTGGTTAAATGGCTGGCTTCAGAGGGCATTATAATGTGGTGTCAGAATCCCCTTTGTGAGAGGACCTGTTTGTGGGTGGGAATAAAAGCCTAGAAACATTTTTGTCTTGGTTTCAGGGAAGGAGAGGAGGGGGGCTTTCCTTTCAATTACCATCAAGTCTCTAAATCACATGCCTCTAAAAAGGCTCCCTCAAATCATCTTGTTGGGTAAGCTGTGCTAGGGCCTCCTGGCTTTTGTGGGGAAGACATCCACCCTCTGGCCAGCTGTGGGTGGTATCAATCTGTCATTTGTTTCCATATGGCTTTTCACTTATTGAAGCTTTTCTCCTTATTATCTTCCAACCTGCTATTGGAGGGAGGTTATTAAAAGCAGGAGTTTAATGGGACTCTTAAATGTCAGTTACCCAATTTTAAGCAGTAAGTCTGAGTGGCTTCATGTTAGTTCCCTTAATTTGTTCTCTGAACCATTTGGAGAGAGCTACTTCCCACACCACTAATGAAGTGGCAGTTCAAAAAACTGGTGCCCAGGTTTCCAGTGAGACTGACAATTGCTTGTTCTTTGAAAGATGCAGCAGTCTAAGTGAGTTGATGTCCTTGTGTAGCATGCTTCAAAACCACTAGTTTCAGGAATGAATTGTCTGGGGCTTTGCCTGGCTGGATACCTGCAGAATGTTTCACTCTTTCCTGAAGGATTAGTTCAAACTAAAACCCTCCATCTTCATGCTTCAGAAGGGCAGCTAAGCTGCACAAACAAATACATTTATAAAACAAGTTCTTCTAATGCAACATTTTAAGGCAGAATTATTTCTAACTAGAAATTGTTTTTAATTTGCCGTGTGGTGAACTACATTAGTGTTGGCATTGGTTAACGGATTGATTCTGGTGAGTTCCTCAATACTGAAGGTGACTGCACTACAGATAAGAAGCACTCCTCCATGCAGTAGCCATAATGCTGTACTTGTGATGTCAGAGCATATTCTTCTGATCTCATGGGTAAAGTGATACTCTGTGTATGTAGAACAGTGGTGTCAACCTTAGCCCACCTGATGTGTTCGTATTCAGATTCTGTAGAATCTTTGCTTTAATTTTACAAAGTTCTTTTCTAACATGGTTGGAAGTAACCATTCCAAATGTGACCTGAATGTAACCAGTGCAACACTGTCTGCCTGAGTCTGCAGACAGCATGACACACTGGCTCCCCGCCCCTCCCTTAATCCCACTGGCATATCAACTGTAAAGTCTATTAAGACTAGGTATCAATATTTAGTATTTCATTACTAACACCTTCAGCTGGTGGAATGGAAGGTGCGGGGAGGGGAGAGGAGAGACTTGGTAATTGCTGCAGGGAAGGGAAAGGAAAGCAATGCAATGCAAAGGAAAGAACAGTAGACACAAGGGTAAAGGGAGAGAACTCGGGGGTGGGGTGGGGCGGAGCAGGAAGGTAGATACACTGGGAGCACAGAGAGTGGCTCTCCTTAGTGGGAGCATATCTTCCTACTGAGTTTCTACTTTGATCTTTGTGCAGACTTTCCACTGACATCAGATGGCTGAGGATTGAGGCGAGAATATTGTCATAACTGCATGCAAGGGCCAGAGGTAAAAATGGCATTCTTCTCTTGCCAAGGAATTACACCCTGATCTAGAGGGATGGAATAAACCTTAGTTTATAGCACTTTGATTTACTGCCTTGGCAGTTAAATCATGGGATTGCTATGCATATTGTAGACTTGGATTTCAGTGAGACATAATTGCACAAGAAATAGAAAAATCTCAATTAAATAAAAATACTTGAGCATGGATTGGATATAGTCTGGCAGACAGTAGTGTTACCAAGTGGGAAACCTCTGAGGTCAGCGTTCGGATCATATGAGCTTCCTGAAGGGTCTAGAGTAAGTTGTACATTCAACAATAATAGTCTGCGAAACAGTTGGGCAGCAAACCATGCCAAACTGCACAGAGATCTGGAGAGGCTTGGATAGTTGTCTTCTGGGCCTGTGACACGTAGACCCATGAACACACTGATGTCATGCTAGCTGCGAATACTTCAGTAGAATTAACTCCCTCTCCTGAGGCATATGGTCGGGGTTCTGTGGCCCATCTGTGATCCCTGCATACTGTCTGCATTGAAAAACTAAGGAGCATTCCGTTTGACAGCAATATTACATTGGGGGGAGGGATAGCTCAGTGGTTTGAGCGTTAGCCTGTTAAACCCAGGGTTGTGAGTTCAATCCTTGAGGGGGCCACTTAGGGATCTGGGGCAAAATCAGTACTTGGTCCTGCTAGTGAAGGCAGGGGGCTGGACTTGATGACCTTTCAAGGTCCCTTCCAGTTCTAGGAGATAGGATATCTCCATTAGTTTAATTTATTTATTGTACTGAGAAACAGGGACACATGGGGAGAGGAAAGCGCGGCTGCAGGAACACATCGGGACAGGGGCAGATTTTCCAGACTGAATGGGAGAGGCTAGTAGTCAGTCAGGGTCTGCATGGGGGAGGCCCCCGCACTCCCTAACCATCCCCCCCCCTTCCAAAAAAACACCTGTTCCATACATCTCCCACCCACACCCAATAACCCTCCAGATTCCCTCCCAGGCTCCTTCCCTCTCCCTCAGCTCCTCCGACCTCTGTTACCCCTGACTCCCCCAAGCCTTTGCATTGCTTCTGAGGGGTGCGGGAAATACGTTTCTGCATTGTATTTTAAATGAATTACTCAGAGTTCTATATTAATTTGTCTAGTAAGGAATCTATTTATTTTCAAAAAGCAGTTCCTGATTTTTTTTGTTTTGTCTGTATTATTACAGACATACTTGCTGACTGGTATTTTGAAATAAATTTCCAAAATAATTGAAACTGGCATGATTATATTGTGTGGTTTTGACAAATAAAATATGCAGAATTTTGCAAAATTTTAAAATATTGTTTGCAGAATTCCCCCAGGAATAAAACAGCAATTTCACGTTCAGGTGTTAGAGAAGGGAAGCAAAGGGCATGTGTACTGCCCCCTCCTGTGTCTCTCGGTTATTTGCTTTCAATCCTTAGAAACTATTATTGCCTAAGGGCCAACCAAGAATGGGGTCCTAATGTGTTGAGCAATGTACGAAAAGGAGCAGACAGTCCCTGTCCTGAAGCTCGCAGTCTAAATAGACCGGACACCCACAGGGTGGGAGCTGTGGTAGAGCCCAGAAGCAGAGTGACCAATGTGATGGAAACAAATGGCATGCTAGTTCCACAGGTTTTGGGGGGTGGGTTTACTTAGGAGGCGGAGCAACTAAATGGAAATAAAAGGGAAGTGAAAGTTTGTGCTGAGGATGGGGCAGGTGAGGAAAAAGGTAAGAGAGGCAGGTTTGGAGGATATTGGAGCAAAAGCCAACCAGCACAGGGCAGAGAGAGTCCGGTCAAGAACTGTAGAAGAGTCTCCAAATGTCCAGCAATCCAGAGGTACGCACACTACATTTGCTTTTATCTTCTGCGCCTGGTAAAACTTTCCAATCTCAGCCATAGCCTGAGGCTAGTGATCAGCACAGGAGGGTGGAGGGGGAGAGATCCCAAGAAGGGAGCAACAGTGTAGTTGGGATAATGGACCATGAGAAGTATGGCTGAAGGGAGTAGAGATCCTAGGAATGGGAGCGGAATGGGAGCAGGGAGGATGAGCAAGAAATAGCAGAAGGCTTTCTAGAAAATGGAGAACACTAGTAAAGGTCAGAAAATACTGTGTATTTCTCTGTATTTTGATATGAAGGTGAAAACACCAAAATCTATAACTCAGTGTATCAGTGAGGAGGCTGAAGATCTTAGTCTTAAAAACACAACTTCCCTTTTATTCATTGAAGCCATTTGTGGGCCCTTACCTGTAGTTTCTGAAGTTAGTGGGAGCAGGCTAGGACCCTGTATTTGTAGCCTCCCTTCCCTGGCAGAAGTTATGAATCCTTTAGGATGGAAATGCCATGGTTCCCTGGCTTGCGTTCAACTATGATGTGGTCTTGGTTCGGTGTCCCTCAGCCCACAGGTTTGTGGGGTCAGCGTCTCTTTGGAAATGCCTGGCTACCAAATAACTCTTGCTCTAGCGTGCTAGGTATTGACCCTCTCTGTTCAAATCCCTCCTGCAAACACATTCCTTCCCAGAAGCCCATGAATATCAACCTCTGTCAGTGAAACCCGCCTGCACCACTAATATGAACAACCACTCTAAGCTGGCACCATCCTGCCGATGGACTTCTGGGGGCTCTGATTGGACTGTAAGCGTCTCAGTCTAGGGACCCAGCTTGTGAAGCACTGAGTATACTGCCACTCAGCAAATACCACTATCATCATGCTGTGTGGTTTGTACAGAGCCTAGGTGAATCTGGATGTTGGGAAGCGTTTCCCTTCAGGAGGTAAAGGGATTCAAATAGCAGTCTAACTTACCGCTTCCTAATAGTGCCCAGAAATAAAACACAAGCTCTCAAAGGGCAGCAAGGCCCCATCTCCAAAGAGAGGCCCCTAAACTGGCACAGGCACTTCAGAGTGCTTAGTAAACCCTCCTATGAAGCCTAGGAGGCAGGTCAGGATTATCAGCCCATCTTTACAAAGGGGGAAATCTGAGCAGAGGTTAAGTGACGTGCCCAAGGTCTCATAGAACTCCTGGCTTCAAATTAACTCCCTTTCTCCATTCTGAGCTCAGAAAACACTGCCTTCTCTGCATCCAAGCTGAATCACAGCCTGACAACAAAAATAACTTCCACAAGCTTATATTCAACTCCCCTTTCAGCTCCCTTTGGCACACGTGGTGGGAATACTTGTCCTTCCCTGAGAATGTGAACCCTGTTCCTCTGGCTGTGTCGTCAGCTCCTTGGAGCAAGAGCCTGTTGTTCTATTCGCTACAGACATGGAAGATCAATCCTCCTCTCTGTGCTTAGTCTAAGCATTTTAGAGGACCTGTGATCCTGAGCTGGACACGGGGGCTGGCACTTCGTCCCATTTGAACAGCGCAAAGTCTTGTTTGGCTCCTTGTTTCCAGATTTCCGATTACTTTTTCTCCGTGCATGCTTGATTCCTGGTGATCTCGTTATGAGCCGTTCATGGGAAAGGAGCTGCCTATTTTCTGTACATTTACTTCCTATCCGTAGGCAAATGGGAAATCCAAAACCTTCTCCATCGATTCCTGGTGGAGTTTTTCATGCTAGTTGAATGATTCAAAATGGTGACGTAAGACTCTGTACAGATTCCTCACTGCCCACAGAACCTGCTACGTCCCTTGACCACAGCCCACTCTTGGTTCTGTCTGTCTCTCTTCCTCGCCAGGCTGGGTTTTGACACACTGCCCCTCTCCCCCCGTATTTCAAAGAAGAGTCTGCTGTCATGGTAAATGTCCTCAATTGCTTTTGTGCTTTTCCCAGGGCTGTTCACTCTTGTAGCTTCATTCCCTATACAGAAATGAGTAACATCACCCCCCCCCCACACACACAATTGTCTCCACAGTGCCGTTGCTAGTTGCTAGATGCTGCCACGCTGGTGTAAAGCCATCCAAGCTACAAGTGTGTGTCCTCCACCTGCTCCACTGGTGTTTTGACACTGCCTTCTGAAGCAGGTCACAAGCTCACAAGTGGAGGTTCCCATCCTAATTTCTCTCTCTTAGTCGTTGGTTAACTATTCCAAAGGGTTATTGGAAGGAGCTGTTCTTCCTCCTTTGGCTGCTTGTAGGCTGCTGCTGTGGCTATGGTGAGGGACCGTGCCTGGGAAGGTTTTCTGGTAAGATTGGTTTCTTGAGTGTGATCCAAAATGTGCATTTGCTATTTTTGATGTGTTCAAACAGAGCTTCTTAAAGTGGCCGTGCAGGCAAAAAGCTCTTCCTGGTGTACAGGGCCCAGGAGACCCATGCTCAGCCCCAGTCTGTTTCTCTTGCAGTTAACTCTGGTGGCTGCCCAAAAGGGAAGAGTGACTTTCTCTTCTTGCTGCTTCTCTTCCTAGTTCTAGTGTTATCGGGGCCCTCCCGTAAGCAAAGCTCTTCAGGCTAAGCAGTCTTGCTTTAGCTCCTCTGGGGAGCACTCACTCTTGAGACCCTGTGTTGTTCCCTTTGCTCTCCCCTCCTCTCAATCCCACCGAGTGTGGATAGGGTCTTGCTGTATACTTCACTCTGCATTGGTGTGAAACCTCTTCCCCTACAGAGGTTTCTCAGTGTGTGCATCCCCAACTGGAATTGGATGCCTCTGCTTAATGATGATTACCCCCAAATCTGTTTCTGTCCATGGCTCCTTTTGAGGCTGAGATCTAACCACCTGCTTTGTTTTTCTTCTTCCTAGTGTCCTTCAGGTTTCTGAATGTTGGGTCCTGACTTCGCTTCCCACCCCTGGCAGAGTCTGAAACAGAGCGCACTGGACACAGCTTCTCTGCACACCATGCCTGGGGCAGACAGAACTGCTCACCTGGGAAGAAGGGGGCAGATCTGCACCTGGTTGCAATAGGAAGAGTTTTGAAAAAAATCCTGTTGTGTGCTGCGTCTCTTCCTAAAAATCCTGACTTGCCCTGGATCTTCTGCAGAAGCCCCCGGGCTGTGCACATTCGAAGAGGAGCTCTGGTGAAAATCCCCACGCTTGGCCAAAGGCTGTTATGCCAGACAACAGCAATATCCAATCCAAAGGGTTGGGTGTGTTGGAGGCTGCCTTATCTCTGCCATAGCAGCAGTTCGCCCAGTGCCTCGGGCTATCAGAAGGGGCCTGTTCTGTCCCCACCTTGCCCTCTGGGATGGAGTAGCTGGGCCTCTTCCTTCAGCCACCAGCCTTGTGCTTGGTACTCCACAGACTTTTAGAAGAATTAGAAGGAGCCTCTTGGCAGAAGCCTGGTAGGACTAGGGTGTCAGATGGATTGGGGTTTGGTTTCAAAGTACCCCACTGTTCTGCACCCATCTGAAGGGATGAGGGAGTGGCAGCCAGGGAGGCTTCCCTTTGCTCACCTAGGCAGAAGAGGAGGACGTACAGTTTAATGTCACTGTGCCAGCTGGGCCCTGTTGAATGAGTAGTATGTTCTAGAGAAGTCCTGTGCTGTTCTAAGCACTTTCCTGATACAGCAGCCTGCTGGAAAATAGACACGGGTGCTGATTGCTGTTGCTGGGACTCCAAAACATCTTGGGGGGTTTGTTTCTGGGCTGTCTTGCTACAGCAGAGAAATGGGAAGCCTGGGTGTGGCCTTAACAGAGCCCTGGTTGCTTTTCAGAAGGGCATTTTCTATAGATGAAATATTTTTTTACTAATCTAAGGGCTTTCTATATTGAAAGCCAGTGTAACCACATGTCTCCATTGGCATACTGGGTATCTCTCCCTCTAAGAAGGTGGTACCAATGGCAGATTTGCCTTTCAAAGCCGTGCTGAGAATAAATACACTTGACATTCAATTATGTGTCTGATTGGGGGAAGAACTGGCAGGCCCCCACAGTTTGGAACCATGTGGGGAGGGGGTTGTACATTTCTTGTAATCTATATGTAAAACTAGCTGCAAATTAATTAGAAGCTTTTTCTAAACCTTTTAAAATATATATATATTTTTTTTAAATTGAGAAACAAGATTATTGGATTAAAACACACTTTTTTTCTGCATCTTTATCCTGTTGATACCACATGAACACTACAGTGAGGCTGGGAACAAGCCTGGGGTTATGGGGTATGAATACAGTTGGGAAGGGGTGGGGCAGACACTTCAGAGTGCTTGGGGAATAGCCACACTCTTCAAATCAAATGGGAGAGGTGTTTACAGATATCAGACTCCGGCAGATCAGTCTCTGGCCATGTGATTGGACACTCCCACTAAGTATCCCCTAACCTTGTGCTCTTGGCTAATCATTAACAGGGGATAAGCTGGGTATGTTAAGCCCTAGAGTAGCAGGGCTGCAGCTGATGCTTCAGAGGCTTAGATTCCCTAACCTCTTACTTAATGAGGGAGGCTGAGCCAGGCCTGCTGACATTCTGTGAAGCCTTCATCCCCCACTATTTTGAAGCCAGGAGCTCAGTCAGCTTTAGTAGCTGACAACCTGGTTGTCCTGGTTTCTATAGTTTTTCCTTTTGTTACTGAAGTTTTTCTGCTACTACTTGCTAATTCTAGTCCTGTAGGCAACGCTGTAGGAGTCTGATTGGGGTTCTGACCTGTGAACAGTTTTTGTCCCCAGCCAGGACCTGAAGGAACTATGAGGGTCAGCTGGCAGTTTTCTTTCAGACTTTGGGTGTTTGTGGTGGTAGGATTTGGGGGAAGGGATGATTCTTTGCAGTGTTCTATGGGATTTGTTAATGCAGAAAGTCTCTGGCATTCTTTCTGCAGATGGCAGACGAGTCTTCTTGTGGAAGGTTTATGTGGTGAGGTGCTGGGAGTTTGTATTGCTTTGTTGCCTTCTCTGCATGTTGGTTCAGGGATTCACTAGAACTGCTGGAGACCTGAACAGAAGTGGTCTCTGAGTCTGGCCACCTGAAATGAGGCCTGTGGAGCAGTCTTGCCTTGAGCCTTATCTGCCACTAGGTCCTTTTGGGGAACGCTAATTGGAAACGATTCTAAGGCTTTCTCTTTACTGAAAACTTGAGTTCAGTTGTGCGTTTTTACAGTAACATGCCTTGGGTTCACACACCCACATACCTCTTGCTGTACTGCCTGAGTAGTATAAGGACCCCATGACACACCTTGCTTCCGGTCAGGTGGCACCTTGACCCCGGAAGTAATACCCCCATGGGGTGGGACTTCCGGTGACAGGTGGGAGGGACCAAGGGGCGGGGCTTAAGGGGGCGGGGTTAGGGTTTGATTGATGGTAGGGCCCTTATACTACTTGCCTGGTAAGGCAACCGTCACACCCTGAACAGTAGGCAGACCTGGAGTTATCCCATGCTTTGCTAAACTGGGGTAAGAGCAGTGAAAACATTTAGCCAGGGTCAATCAGCGCAACTGATAGATGATAGTCCTCCAATCGCTTCCCACAAGCCCTGGGCACCAATTGTGCACATTGCCTCCATAAAGAGCAGTGGCTGATGGTCCGATTATTAGGGCAAGCTGGATCCTTTCCTTTGGCACATGATAGCATACCAGCATGGTTAATGCCACAAGTGAATTTTCCAGGCCTAGACCACTTCCTCCTACAATCCCCAGCGTGGGTAGACACCCTGCGAATGTGAGCATAGAGCAATGCAGTGAGTTGGGGCACTATGAATCTCAGGATAATGCCCACACTAGCTGTATTGCTTCTCACGACCACATAGAGCACCAGTGGGGGTGTGACACAGCGTGCTGACATTGACAATGTGTTTGTGCTCTAGTTGGTTAGGCTATCATGTGTTGACTGACCCATGATGGCTTACGCTGTGGTTAGTCAGCAGCGAAGACAGAGCCTAAAGGCGCGGGACTGTAATGTTAGTTACCAGAACCCCAGACCTACAAATCCAGTGCAAGCCCGAGCCATTAGTGAGCATATCTGTGCGTTGTAAGCAGTCTGCTTTAGAGCTTCCTTTCAATTTGTCCAGTTCAAACAGCAGCATGTTAGTGACTAACGCACTTGGGTGCCTGTTACAGCCTGTGGGCCATGGGTCTGTGCATTGATACTGCACTCCTGGGAGCTAGGCAGTTAGGTGGCTTTTCTCACCGCTGTGTGCTGGCCTGCCGTGACCCATTGTAGCTCTAGGAGCTGGGGTCAGGCCTAGTGAGGGTCGCTGGAATTGCTGCCTCGCTGGCTGTAAGAGATGGAGTTTGTTGTAGCTGCCACCTCTCCCTGCTGGACCCTTGCTGCACCATCTCTCGCCGGGATACTCTCACAGAGCACTTATTGCACTTAGGATGGACTGAGACCTTTTCCTTAGGGAGTTAAATGACAACTCAGAAGCAGCCTCTAGGACTCGCTGCTGCTGCCACCTCTTCCTGGTGTCTGGAAACTTAACTTCAGCCAGACTTTCCAGTGCTCCACCTAGGAGATGGCCACAGCAGGAAGTGAGCAGTAATGCTACAGCACATCCCGATACAGTTGCATCAGGCATAGGGCACAAATGGTTTATCTCTTGGTATCTTCCCTGGTAGCTAAGCATTTTGGCAGCCTCATCTGCAGGGGGCAGAACAGGTGGTGGTGCTGGTGTCCTGCTGCTGTCTCTGGCCTGCAGCAGCAAACTACAAAGTTTGAGGTTAACACTCGGTTGCCAGTATGGGAGACTTCCCAGTGCTGTGAGGAATGGAGCCAAAGCAACAGGGCTCAGCCTACTGTAAAGGTGGCACTCCATTTAAAGGCAAATCAGCCCTTCTCCTGTCCAAGGGCAGTGTGTGGTGGGTCTAGTGAATGGGAATGGATGAGGGAAGGGGAGGAAGAATCTGGCAGTTGCACCCGTTATGCCCCTTCCCAAACTTCTGACTAGCTCTGTCCATAAATATTGTGCTCCTCTAGCCGTGAGCCTTTCCCCAAGTGCTAGTGGGTAACCTGTAGTGAAGTGTCCAGTCTCCAATCTGATGGAGGGCCTGGTGGAAAATTCCACGAGTAGAATCACTTTACATAGTGTGGGTGGGGGGACAGCTGTGTTCTGAGGTGGCCCTGTCCTTCTGGGCGCGTGCAGGGCTGTAAGCACAAGGCCTGATACAGTACAGTGCTGTGTGGTGTCCCCTCAGCCTTCTACACGAGTTGAGCTCAGGCCACACTTAGTTATTCCATTCCTGGATTCAACCACAATTGTTCATAGTGTTGAGCTGCCCAGGGCACGAAGGATTCTGTGCACTATCTGCCTGTGTAGCCAGCATGAGGCAAACCCATTGCCTTTGTATACACCTGCGTTCAGCAGCCTCCTTGAGGCACTCTCTGCGGGTCTGTGATACCGTCAAGTGGCCCTAATCTTACTGTCACTAACAACTTCGAATAGCCAAAGCTTATTGGAGCCCTTCACTCTCCCTTTGCCAGGTTGTCCCTTCCTGCTACACTGTGTGTTTAAATCTGCAAACAAACCATCCTGACGAGAAACTCAAACAGAGGGAGGGTTCCAGAAACCATGTGTATCTTATAAATGATGTGCATACTAGAAGCACACAGCACTAATCAGCTTTTCCAAAGGAAATGCCTAGAAAGATTTTATTTAGGCCATGAATTCTTTTTTTAAATTTAGTTGCTTATTTATAGTCACGCTCCAGGGCGGTATTGCCCTCAAGCCCCTGTGCGTTGCCATGTAAGCCTGGGGGGACCTCAAAAGGCAGAGGCACTCATACCAGTGTGATGCAGTTGCTCTGAATGGGCCCTGCTCTGCATGGCAGAGGACTGTCTTGAGCCTTGTTGGTTTATTTCTGATCAAAGTAAAGTGAGAGTTTGGATCCATCATTTAAAGTTGTGGGACATGAGCATGAGGGGGGATAGTTTGTGGTTCAGGTCTCTTCCCCCTCCCCAAACTCCATCTGAGGTAGGAAAATGGATTGGTTGTGATTACATTAAAAAGCTTGATAATGAAAATTAAATCCTTGCTCTGCTGTGTAAGGCTACGTCTGTGCTTACGATAGCATGTAGAGTACAGACACCGCGCACCCAGCTGGCATGGGTATAAATAGCGGTGTGAATGGTGAGAGTTTAGGCGACTAGAGTACCCTACATGTCTCTACACACCCAAGCGGTGCCTCCCATGTCTACATTGCTGTTTTGAGCAGTGTAGTGTCCTGCTGCCTCACCACTGCAGGGAAAGGCTCTTGCGGGGAAAGTTCCGGGAGCTCCCCATTGCCAAAGCTTTTCATGCGCCATGTAGCTACATGTGTAGTGCCTGTACTCTGCACACTGCTGCCATCGGAGACGGAGCCTCAAAAGATGGATTCCTGGAGAGGTCTGTCCTTGTGATGATCGGTCAGTGCATGGAACCCGCCACCCCTCCTCTCCACCTGCAGTAACACGTTCTGTGGGAAAAGGGATCCCTCTCCAAGCACCAAGGCTACGTCACTCCCTGTGCCAGGGTACATCCTAAGGGAAAAGGCTCGGCATGGGACAGTCTGATTTAGTCGTTGTGCTGACAAAAATGGGTGGTGTCAGTGACTGACTGTTACACACCTTGGTGCCGAGGTGAAAGGAGGGAGCCCAGGTGTATGATGCCAAGTGGGTGAAGCAGCTCCTTGCAGAGCTGTGTTCATGGTGGTCTTGTGAAGGCTGTTGACAGCATGTTTCATGGCGTGTAGCTTGGAGGGGATGTATGGTGAAGTGCCAACAGTGCCTAGAGGGGGATTTGGATGCTTGGAGGATGCATCAGTTCTCCTGGAAGGAGGCTTTCATTAGGCTGCAGAGATAGGAAATGGTCCCATGATCTGCTCTTTCCAGGACAGTATTGTAGAGTCATTCTCCACTCCCTCCAGACTATGGCCCAGCCTCTTGCTCTCATGGTGGGATGCCTGCACCAACATGCTAAGAGTGTCAGCCTATTGCTCAAAGCAGAGTTTCTCTGTTGCTGGCACAGGCCCCCTGTCCCCACAGCGTAGCAGCACCGGCTGGCATAGGTTCCCACACCTGTCCCAGTTGCACTCTCGTTCACTCATTTCTCATGAAATTTTTTACTTTTAAAATCTCTGCTTTTTGTTTGCTCTCCTTAGCAGTGTGATTTCTGAACTATTACAGGCTCTGTTACCATCTGTGCTAGTGAGACTGTGTAGAATGTGCTAGACTAGGGGGAAAGTTTGACAAATAAAGATCTGTAATCCTTTGCTCTGTGTCTGGTGCAGTTTCTGGTGTCTGTTTTGCTGGTGAGACCCAGCACGTGTTCTGATTTCAGCTGGCTGCGGGGGCCAGGCACTCTGATCTGAATGTCCCTGCGCCAGCCTGAGGTGGAAGAGGCAGTGCCTGGGCCCTGCCCGGAGACTCCCAGGATGCTGTGTGAGGAGCCCCCCCTCACTGCTCCCGCAGGCTGCGTGTAAGGGCAAATGGTGCTGCTGGCTCCGAGACAGTCTTGAAGGGATGCAATAATTGAAGGGCTCATCTAGTGTGGAAACCATCCCAAAGGTAGGAGCCACTCTCTACCTGTCCCTTCCCAATCAGAGTATGGAAATAGCCCACCTTATTCTTGCTCCCCAACCTAGCTGTATTCAAGACTTTGATCAGGCAGCTTCCACCAGTGTCAGCAATTCCTGGAGCTTCTAACCCTAAGTGTACAAACTAAAAGGTTCCTAGTCTCTCTGCCTTCTGGTCACCCATTCCCCCAGCAGCTGCTGAGGCTGGCTTAGGGTAGCCAAGCACTTCAGGAGCAAGCTCATCTCTGCAGCATGTGCCACCAGCACAGTCATCAAAAAGAGAATGGCTATTCCATTGTTTGGGCTCCAGCCAGGCAGCACCTGCTGATGTTCGTTCCTGTGGGCTTGGAGCTATCCCACCACCATACCTATGACACAGAGCCATGTGCAAGATCTTACTTCTAGGAACAAAGAATGTAGGCCACACAGTGTGGGAATTGCATCCTGGATAGCAGTGACTCAAAGGGATTTACGGTCATGGTGGAAACCAAGGGGATATGAGCTCCCCGCACCATGCACATTTGCTTTTAGCCACTGATGTTAAGATGTATATGCAGGTCAATAAAGAGTCAGTGACGAGATGTTACTACTTCTGTATACAGCACTACTGAGGTTTTTACTGGGATATTGTGTCAAGTTATGGTGTCACAACTTAAAAATATTGACAAATTGGAAGGTCAGGAAAGAGCAATAAGAATCACAATGTCTGGAAAACCTGTCTGACAGTGAGACTAAAGATGTTCAATAGATTGAGCTTCATCAAATAGAAGTTTAAGCAGTGAGTTGATGACTGTCCAGAAGTACCTATGTAGGGAGAAGATTTCTCATTTCAGAGAGTTCTTTAATCCAGCAGGCAAAGGCAGAACAAGCTCTAGTGGAAGCTTGATCAGTTCATACTAGGAACAAGGTGCAATTTAGGTGTTGGAAATTACCTATTGGAACAACTTGCTGATGGACATGGTGACTTCTCCATCACTTGGAGTCTTCATATGAAAATTTAGAAAGAGATAAAGATCTGCTTCAGCTCAGCGAGAAGTTCTGGGTTTGCTGGACGAAGTGCTGGCTGAAATTCTCTGGCCTGAGTTATGCAGGAAGTCAGTCTGGATGGTCCCTGCTGGCCTTAAAATAGTACACCCTCAGCTGGTACTATGCATGGTACTGGTCACCCTATTGCAAAAAGGTTATTGCAGAATTAAGGGGGGATGGGGGTCAGAGGAAAACTTACATCAAAAGAGACTGGAAAGATTGGGATTGGTACCTTAGAAAGGAGAGGGTAAAAAAAAAAAAAGATAAAAGTATATGAAATAATAAATTTTTAAGAGAAGGTGGAGGGACTTCTTATTAGCCTGTGACATGATACAGGAGACATTTAATTAAGTGGTGGGAAATTCAAAACCACTAAATGGAAATACTTTTTCATGTAACAATTAGTGGAACTCACTGCTCCAGAATGTTGCTGAACCAAACAGTTTAGATGGAGTATGACTGGACATTTATATGGATACCAAGAATATCAAGAGTTACAATAATTAATGCAAATAGAATTCTGGAAGGGGACCTTCTCACTGCTGGCAGGGGCTGGTTGCTCCATTCCAGCTGATGAGCATCATATGGGTGCATTTCTCCTACAATTTTGGCTCAAACCCAAGGATAATAGTGTCACTGACATTAATAGGAGTGGGTGTCTCCCAATGGCTGCACACAGTCTGCTGAGTGGCCTTTAAATGAGCTTTAGCTATTTCTGCTCTGCGGGGGGCTTTTACTGGGGCATTCCCCCTGCATGGCCAAACCCTTGCAGTGTCAGATGTGCTGTGCTAAAGGAAAAGCTCCATTTAAGACTTTAATTGGGAAGGCTAATCTACTGCCAGGTGGCTACATTAAACTGGGACAGAACACAGCAGGGCCCATGGAAGGAATACAAGGCAGATGGTTGAAATGAGAATGGGTATTTTAGATGCTTTGTCGCCCTTGCTTTATACTCTGAGCTAGAGTCTTGTTTATAACAACGCTCAGACTGACGTTGTTCATGAGGCTCCCACCGTCCAGTCCAGAGCTGAGCAGCTCAGTGGTGGGAGGCAGCTCTCACCTGGGCCTAGTCTTATTTTAGGCCCATATGAACTTCCAGACTAGATCAAAGCCAAGGTCTATCTAGCCCAGTGACCCCTCTGACTGTGAGCAGCACCAGATGCTTCAGAGTAAGGTGTAAGAACCCCAATTAGCAGATGTGGGATGACACCCACCCCCGAGGGCTCATCCTAATCCCTAATTAGAGATTGTTTTAAACACTGCAGTATGAGGTTGAACAAATCTCCTGCCCCCCCCAGAGGTGAAAGTCTGGTCCAGTATGGCGTACCAGTAAGAAAGCCAGTGCACAGCTGATTGTACCAGCAGGGCCGCTGATGGGGGGGCCGCAAAAGGGGCGGCTGCCCCATGGCCTGGCAATTTAAAAGGGCCCAGGGCTCCCAGTAGTGGCTGGAGCCCCTGGCCCTTTAAATTGCTGCCAGAGCCCCAGGCAGTGTGGGCTGGGCAGTGCTGAAGGGCTGGCTGGGGGAGTATGGCCCCAACCCCACCCCTTCCAGGGGCCTTGAGCTGCCCCCTCACCCCAGCCACTCTGCATACCGGTAAGTCCGTTAAGTTACTTTCATCCCTGGCCCTCCCTTGCTGCCTCCAGAGGAAAGGGGGGCTAGAAATTGTTGGGGTGGAGAACATGCAACCTGTGAAAAGTGCCAGGAGGGGGCACGCCACCTGCCTTATTCTGCTTCCTGGCCCCAGCAACTGGTGAGTTCCTAAGTGCAGGTCAGTGTAATGGGAGAAGGGGAGGAAATTGGACCTAGGGCAGGTCACTGCTTGAAGGGTGTCCACATTTCCATTACATTTTTACTATTCCTGCTATTGCAAGAGCTGTACCCAAACCTGTCCTGTAATGGGGCCATGGACTAGCTGTGGACACTAACTCTTCCAGCACCGTTTGTTGCTCTCCATGGACTAGTGCATACCATTCCTCCCAGCAGAAAACTTGGGAACACTCCACTGTTACAAAGCAGCTCTCGCCTGTCCCTGCCAACACAGCCTTGTGTGTGAGGCAGTGAGAAGGACTCATGCTAGGCTGGCAATTGCTCTGGGCCATGCCCTGCCCGCCTGGCCTGAATCCAAATGAGAGTGGGATGGTGCTTTTGCTGGATGCTTTAGAAGAGAGAGTGAGCGGCAGTTGAGCTCACAGCTGTGGGCCAGGGGATCTGCTGTCCCACTTTTGGCAGCAAAAATAGTACTAGAGCAATAATCCCCAGCATGGACCTGCTTACTTATGGACTTTGGAGGTGGGGGTGCAACAGGAGACTTTCACCATATCATTAATCAATTGGGGTATAAATATTGTATGTACATTTCAGTGTATAGCATAGAGCTGTATAAACAAGTCACTATCTGTATGAAATTTTAGCTTGTACTGACTTCACTAGTGCTCAGTCTTTATGTAGCCTGTGGTAAAACTAGGCAAAGAGCTAGGTGAGTTGATATCCCCCCACTCCCCCGAGACCTGTGTGTATCCCCAGGGGTACATGGACCACAGGCTGAGAACCACCACCCTGCCTCCTCCCTCTGCAGCAGAACTGAAGGTGTTTCTGAAAACAGACCCGGAGAGAACATTCCTCTGCTGCAGCGAAAGTGGCCGAGGGGAGGAGAGTCTGGTTTAATCAGTCAGGTGCCAGGCTCTGGGTCTGTCTCCCTGCCAGGGGCCCTGTGGGGAACCAGCCAGAGGGCACATGCCTGAGCGGCGCAGCCTGTGTCAGAGGACAGTTGTGGGGCTAGGGTGCCACCTGCTGGTGAATGGGCAGCCACACTCAAGCAGCTTTCTGACAACTTCCAACAGTTCCCTGGCTGACTTCTCATGAACGCTCCCGCCATGGGCAAGTGCTGCTGAACAGGGATTAATAAACTAAGGTCTACAGCTCCCAGCTGTGTAAGAGGGGACGCCCCTTTGGGAAAGGCTAAGGCTAGCAGAGCTGTGAATGCCATGGCCAGGTCTTGGGGTCTGTTTCTGTGGTCCCTTACGCTAGTGCAAAGCAAGCAGGAACACAGCCCCAGTAGAAGGGGAGTGTTCACTACCTACTTTGCACTGAGGTTAGTGACTCCACAAAGCAGCAGGAGCCAGGAATTTGAAGTGACTATTTGAACTCCCCCTGCCCTTTTAGTTAGGAGGAGCTACTGTTCTTCACGCTTGCTAGAGGAGGGGACATTAATCAGTGGTCAGCATGTAGCCTCGAAAGCTTCCTGGTGCAGCTCAGATTAAATCCACAATTGCTGGTTGAAGGAAGGTACCAGCCAGTTATCTTCAACTTTTCCCCCTTCAGCTGAGAGAATCTGAATACAACGTTAGGAGAGAGTTTGAGTCAGGCCCTTAGAAGCAGGGAAGGTTGCCCCAGCCTCTTGTAATGCTGCAGGGCAATAGAAACATGGCGGAACTTCGCCTTCCCTCTAACAGGAGGGCCACTGTTAATGGGGCATAAGTAGAGACATTGCTCATCCCTTGCGGTGATGATGGTAATAAGGAAGTGACTATGCTAATATCTTCAAGCCTCTGAGCGCCTCATGGTGAACGAAAAACCAGGCTAAGCTGTGTGCTTGGGCATTTAAAATACTGCCATAGCCACTTAGGGTATGTCTACACTGCCCATGTTACAGTGCTGCTGCTGCGGCCGTGCTGTGACATGGGCAGTGTAGACACCCTTTAGTGCTGGGGGAGAGCTCTCCCAGCGATTAACAGAAAACCACCCTGCACAAGCAATGGTAGCTTTATCGCCGGGAGCGCAAGCGCTGTCTATACTGGCGCTTTTCAGTGCTAAAACTTTTGTCGCTCAGAGGGTTTTTTTTGCACCCCTGAATGACTAAAGTTTTAGCGCTGAAAGTGGCAGTGTAGGCACAGCTTTAGTAACCAGTTGAGTCCCACAGAAGTTTGGTTTGTTAATTGTAGCCCCAGAGCCAGAAGTAGAGATGTGTATTTCCCCCCCCCTCCACTAGTAATGAGAAAAAAAATTCATCTCAAACTAAAATGGCAATTTTTCAGAAACTTGCAGCAAATAAAATGTTAAAATTTAGAGGTGGATCAACATGAAACATTTTGTTTCAACCTGAAACTTTTCATGTTGATGTCATGTATTATCAGCAAAGGACTAGATTCACAAAACCATGATGGGGGGAGAAGAGGACGTCTCTTACAACCATGGGTCTTCTATGCTCCTAGGCTACAGAAGTCCCAGGGTCAATTTTACCTTCTGGCTGATGTACACAAGGCATTTGAACTTGGGGCTCCTGCATTGTGGCAGTGGCTTAGCGCCACCCGCCCAGTATTTCTCAGTCTAGCCTGATGAAACAGTGTAATGCTACTTTGAACTTGAGTCTCCCAGATCCTAGACGAGTGCCCTACCCTCCAGGCTATGTCACACAGTCCTCCGCCTACTGCCTGTTACGAATTGCCAGCATGAACCTCCACCTCTGAGTTAAAGGTGATAAGAGCTCCAGCATTGTTTCTCTGAAAAATGCCTGCATTGAAAAGTTTCACGGTAAATTGAAGTAGATGTTACTGAAACACCAACATGAGAATGGCTATGCTGGTCCATCTAGGGTTCTGTCTGACAGGAGCCAGTACCAGGCCTTCATCGGGAGCGCACCGAAGAGGGCAATAGGAATAAGCCACCAGTTTTCTCCTCCCAGCTCCTGGCAGTCAGAGGTTTAGGGTCACATCTCTGACTGTATTGGTCCATAGCCATTGCTGGATTTATCTTCCAGGAACTTATCTTCTTTTTTAAAGCCTTTTTTTAGCCCAGTTAATACTTTTGGCCATCACAACATCCCCCGGCAGTGGGTTCCACAGGTTAAGTGTGCGTGGTGTCTAAATGTACTGCCTCATGTTTGCATTATGGCTGCTGCCTATTAAATTGGGTGACCCCTGGTTTTTGTACTGTGGGAGAGGGTAAATAAAACTCCCCTCCCCCCCACCCACACATCTGTATTATATACACACCCCTTAGTCTCTTTTCTAAGCTGAACCGACCTAGTCATTTTAGTCTCTCCTCACATGGAAGCCTTTCCATACCCTTGATCATCTTTGCTGCCCTTCTCTGTACCTTTTCAGAGATGGGGCAACCAGAACTGGACAGATTATTCAAGGTGTGGGTGCACCATGGATTTCCATCCCTTTCCTATTAGGCCCTAACACAGTTAGCCTTTTGGGCTGCTACTGTGCAGAGAGCTGAAATTTCCAGAAACATTGAGGTTTTCCACTTCAGTCAAAACTATTAGGCGAATTAGACATATTTGCAAATAGTTTAAGGTTGACCAAAACTGCCCTTTTTCAGCAAATACACTGCCAAAAAAAAGCAAACCCCTTCTCCCAGTTCTGTTCAGAAGTGATCAAATCCAGTGGGATCTACTTGGTTTACATCTTACAGCTTGTTTGGCCCAAAGTGTAGATAATCCGTATAGGAAAGGAGCAGCTGCTTCCACATTGTCATCAGCCCCTGCATGGCTTTGGCCAGAAAGCCTCCTGCTGAAACGTTTGCCAGGCTCCTGCTGTTCCAGGGATCCAGAACAACGCACTTGCCCACCCACCTTCTTTGAAGGCAAGCTGCCCTGGCAGGAGTGAAGCCTTAAATTCACTCCTGTCCTACAACCTAGTGGTGGGAGGGGAGGTTACGGCTACCCAACACCTCCCTGCCCCACCCCCACACCTGTGGCAGTATTGCTCCTTTCTTGCAGTGGAGTCCTGTAGGTTCAGTTAACCCTTTTCCCGTCCAGTCACACTCCCTGGGCGCTGTTGAGCAGAGTGCTGCAAGATGCCAGAGCTATTTTGGACAGCAAGAGAGAAAGTGCTGCTGCGGGAGAGAGGAGATGGAGCTTGGCATAGCAGTCTCCTTTACGAGGGACAGTTCATCAGCTCCTATTGCCATGGCGCCGAAGGGCACCAGAGGGGAGAGAGGAGAACCCCCCATCCTGACCAGCCAGGGAGCCCACACAGCACTGCTGCATCTCCAGGGGCTCAGGCAAAGCTAGGAGACTTCAGGAATGCAGGCAATGACCAGACCTACTGTAGAAAGCCACTGCACAAGCTATGGCAGTGCCGCTCGGCCCTGCCTGCCACCAGCTCTGCAGGCCGAGCAGACGCACGACAGCACACTTGTACAAGGATCAGAGGGGTAGCCGTGTTAGTCTGAATCTGTAAAAAGCAACAGAGGGTCCTGTGGCACCTTTAAGACTAAAAGAAGTATTGGGAGCATAAGCTTTCGTGGGTAAGAACCTCACTTCTTCAGATGCAAGTCTGTACAAGGGTTAGCTCTCCGGCTGGGGCAAGTGAAGAGAGATGAGCCAGGTGCAGATTGTGTCAAACATAATTATATTTATAGCAAAAATAGGCTTTCTGTAGCTTAACCAGGCTGACCAAAGCAGCGTGCCTCACACTCAGCTCCCAGCCCCTTCCCCTCCAGACTCCAGTTACTAGGAAGGTCCCAGCTGTGTCCTCATGCCCCAAAAAGCTCTTTGGAGAAGGAGCCTCTGTACACAGCCCTTACCTGAATCTCCCTCTGAAGCTGAGCCAGCCACTGAGCCCTGGCTGGGGACCCAGCACGGCGTGCTCTCCTCCAGCCTGAGCGGTAACAGGGGTAGGGCAGGTTGTTACTCCTCAGTCCCTCCCGGGGTCACGAAGAACACTGCAGCATGTGGATCCTGCCCAGGGCAGAGAATGAGGTGCAGGCCCTGTGCGTGGGTCATAACTGGTGGGTGGAGGCTGGTGGGTCAGGAGCTGCTCCAGTCCTAGGGCTGCCATCCCCATAACAGGAGGTGATTGAGGCAGTTTCAGTTGACCTGGCCTGTCAGAGCAAACAGGCCCATGGCCCACATGGCAATACTGAGCAGCAAGTGACCCATCCCATGGCTAGTGCAGCATTGGCTAGTGACCCAGCTCATGTTTGGGTACAACGACCCCCCTGTGCTTTCTGTAGAAAGGGGGGCTCAATAGGAGACCCAGAGGGTGGGATGCAGGTCCCAGAGCCCAGCTCTACAGAAGGGAAACATTCCAAGCGGCCACCTCCAGGAGCTGGAGGACAAGAGCCTGTCCCTGGGACTGGGAGAATACAGCATGTTGATCACTGCACCTCCTCAGGAGTGCCACAGCTTGGCATGTACTCCGCATGGTGCTGCCAGGAGCGTGTGCAGGAGGCTGGCTTCCCTCCAGTACTGTGCTGGGGAGGGGGGAGGATCTGCTCATCTCTGAAAACCTGGGTCATAACCAGTGCTCCTCAGAACACACCCACAAGCCCCCCTACCGATTGTGATGCTCCACAGCAAGCGTCATCCCCCCACAGCCGCTGCGTCCAAACAGCCAGCCATGCCCAGTGTGATGCTGCTGCAGTGCTGGAAAGGGAGCAAGCTTGCAGCTCTGCCCCAGGGCTGGAACACACACAGGAGCCGGCACTAGGCTGCCTCCATGGACAGGCTCCCTGTGCCGCCTGGGTGAAGGGGCTTCCACTGTGGATGGTTAGAGCCCATCTCTTTAAAGAGAGAGATGCCCTCTCCCTGCCCGTCCTTCCCTCCCTGCCCCAAGACTTTGGGAGTCGGCCATGGACACATTTGCATCTCCAGCTTCACACCTACATCACAGCAGCACGGAGTTGCCTCACAGCTTGGTAATTGCACATAACAAGGTCACTCATCGTGCCCCATAGAAACAGAACAGTCAAGTACGTTAGAGAAACCCATCGCAGCCAGTTCCAGCCCGATGGTTCAAGTATGGAGTCCATGGAGAGGCAGGGATGCCTGCGCCGCCCCTGCCATAACCCAGCCATCCCTGCTCTCTAGGAGATCATGTACTGGGTAATTGCTTGCAGTGCATACAGGAGCTCAGCTTGCATTCTGGCTTCCAGGATGAGAAGGTTCACGTGGACCTGAGGGAGCAAAAGAGGGACTTAGGCTTGGTACAGTTTGCTTAGCGCAGTGATCTGCGGGCACCAGTCAGGGCAGGTCTAGAGGGGGCAGCCCCAGGGCACTGAGCCCTTCATGCCCAGTGTTTAAATGCTAATGGATTCCTTCTGGCCTGGGCAGGGAGTCAGTCAGCCTGTGTGGAGAGGATGGATCTTGCTACGCGAAAGAACTGTTAATCCTGCAGGGTTATGAGCTGCCTGCACTGGAGAAGCTGTGAGAGGGAGGGACATTCAAGTAGATCCAGACCAAGCCCTGTATGGACTTCAAGGTCCTGTGGATTCAACTGTTCCTGGGGGTTTTATTTGACCACAAGTTCCCTGACTCCCCCAGCCTGCTGTCAGCTCTGCAGGAGCAGCTACAGAGGATGTGGTAGTCAGCGGGCCCGGTCTGCCAGAGCCTCCTATAGAGACTCACTCCAGTGGGAGCGCAGCTACTCCTCACATGCGCCTTGCAAACAGGACTGGCGCGGAGGACAGTTCTGCCCTGCAGGGTAGACATGGACCATATGCAGAGGCATTGCTTCTCCCAGGTTACTGCAGCTGTTCACCATTGCGCAGTTCAGCACAGGTCACAGTGCAGCGGAGCACAACTAGTGCCCCAAGACTGCTTGCAGCGCCATCAGTGACGAGGCCTCCAAGAGCCTCACTCCCTGATGCCCGGTTCCAGCCCCACAGGAGCACCCAAGTTCTGTGTTCTCTGGATCCTCCCTGACACCTCTTTGGTTTGAAGGAAGGACCTTGTGTGCCAGACTCTGGTCCCTCCCACCTTTGGGCTCAACCCAACAGCTGCACAAGCTTCCCTTGAAGCACTGCGGGCTCTAAAAACTGGCCAAATAGACTACATGGAGATATTAGATGTGCCATGTTCTCCTCTGAGCCCCTGTACCTTTTCACTGTGCTTGAACTGCTTCCAGAACCGGCTGAACATTTCTGGGTTAGTCTTCTCTGGGTAACAAGTCACAGTTTTAATGTAAACTTTGAGCATACGCTCCAGAAAGTGATTCACTTCTGCGTAATCATAGTCGTCGTACCTGTGGGAAGAGTTCCAGGGCGCATGTGAGAACCAGCTTCCATGTGCCCACCTGCCACAACCTTCTCCAGGATCAGGACAGCAGCCAGAGGAGCTGGAGTGACCACTTGTATCAGGCCCCTGCTGCTCACTGACAGAGCCGGCTCCAGGCACCAGCTTGCCAAGCAGGTGCTTGGGGCGGCCACTCCGGAGAGGGGTGGCACGTCCAGCTATTCGGCGGCAATTCGGCAGACAGGCCCTCACTCCCGCTCGGAGCGAAGGACCTCCCGCCGAATTGCCGCCGCAGATCGTGATCGCGGCTTTTTTTTTTTTTGCGCCGCCTGGGGCGGCAAAAACCCTGGAGCCGGCCCTGCTCACTGATCTGGAGGCACTAGGCTTACATACAGGAGTGGCAGTAGCTGACACACACCTTGGTTCAGGGGCAATGGAAGCTCACTAAAAGTGGGGGGGGCCCACTGGTGCCCAAAACATGGCCCCGCCCCCATGTCACCCCTTCTCCCTGAGCCACCCCTTCTCCCCGCTCCCCACTTGCTCCTCTCCCCCTCCCTCCATCCCTCCCCCCCGTTGCTCACTCTTACGGCCAGTAAGAAGTGGGAGGGCATAGCAAAACAATTCTGCTGCTACCTAACGTAAGCCATACCTGAGCCACTCCCACAAGACATCCTGAGAAGGGGCTGGGGGAGCACCATGGGCAACCTTGTCATCCCAAAGCTCAGCCAGGTTCGAAGGCTCATGTCAACCGATCCCTGTTTAATTCCTCACTGATTCTCTTAACCAGTCTGGAAGATGCCCCACAAGGTTGGGGCACAGAGGTAGCTGTAACGTCCCCATTTCTCAGGCCAAGCTCCTCTCCCGGACGAATCCCACATATGCTAAGAGTTAGATTTTCTCCAGTGACAACCCCATGTAGGCCTTGCACTGAGACCCCTTGGATACCTGATTCCGAACATGCAGTGGATATAGTTCCAGATGCCCCGTTTGAAGACAGAAGATTCACAGCCTTGCCGCTTGGCCATGGCATTGCTCTGGAGACCGTCAACTGTACGGAACTTCTCATCCAGGAGGTGGCCAACGTCAGAGTAGAGTCTGTTTACCAGCGAGAATCCATGGTCCTCCCAGGAGTAATCCTGCCAAACAGAGCAAGATGCCTTCAGTGCCAGAGGGGGAACTCAGCAGCCCCATGAAATGAGCCAGTGGAAAAGCCACTGAGGCGGAAAGCGGCATCGTGTCCAGTGTGTGTTACGTCTTAGACAGGACAAGCTCTTGCTGGAATCAGAACAGCAAGAGGCTTTCCTGCTCTGCCAGCAGCCAAACCCTGCCCACAGTTACACCTGCCTCTAGTGGGGTTGTCCAGGTGCAAGAGAATATCTGATCCTGCTATTGGAACTTTGGCAGCAAAAGCTGTTGCTGAACAGAATCTGGCTCCCTCCCCGAGAGCTGTGCTGGATCTGCAACAGCAGAATACTTATTTGTCCCCAAGGTCAGTAGCTCTGACTCATCTCCCTCCACAACCTGCTTCTTGTAAGATGGGGCATCTTGACCGTCAGCCGTGTTAGTCTGGATCTGTAAAAAGCAACAGAGGGTCCTGTGGCACCTTTAAGGCTAACAGATGTATTGGAGCATAAGCTTTCAAGGGTGAATGCCCAATACATCTGTTAGTCTTAAAGGTGCCACAGGACTCTCTGTTACTTTTCAGAGTGACGCCGCACCACGACAGTGGCGGGTGTAGCCCTCTCTCACTCATGGCCTCCTGTGGATGCTGTTTTAGTATAAGGCATGTGAGCCTAGAGCAGCCGCATGGCACTCTCTCTCACCCTACTGTTGACATGGAACAAAGATCCTGGGCCCAGACTCTGCTCCTGCCTTCCAGGGTCACCCCATTAAAAAAAAGAACAAAAGAACAAAACACTCACCTGGACTCTAAATATCTGGGTCTGATCTTCATCTCGTCTGGCAAAGTCCTGGTATCCAAAGTCAGGGTCTTGCACATAGCAGGAGAGATCTGTGGCTCTGACGATTTCCCCATCAAAATCTGAGGAAAAAAGACCCCACCGCCACCCACAGAGGAGATTAGAACAGATCTGCCACAAGTTTATGCTGCTTCTCTGCAGCATCCAGCAGCAAAGGGGCATGGTCTCCCTCCAGAGAGATCTCCTGGGGCATGGAATCCCAACTCCCCACAGCATTACTGCCTCTCTGAGCTTGCAGAGCCAGCAAAGTCAATCCCAGCCAAGCGCTCTGGTACATGTTTCATGAGTGTTACATCCCATCTAAGCCATTCTCCCAGGGCAAAACCGATCCTTACAACACTCCCTGGGGCTTTCTTCACTTCTGAAATAGACAAATCAATGGCACTTCCCTTCCCTCCCTTGGGGAAAGAGGTCTCTTCAGCATCATTATTTCTCAGGTTCCCTAAAGCCACATTTGTCATTTCCTCTGCTTTTCCTCCTCTCTACAGTCCTGGAAAACATCATCAGTCTTCTCCAATGATCTGGAAGGGTGTGGATTAACCAGTGTTAAGGACACTAACCCCCAATTCCATACTCCTGTGGCCCCCACTAGATACTCTGCAGTGCAAGGAGCTTGGAGGTAATTCTTTGTGGCACATCCTTCTAGTCCTACAAAGAGAGGAGAGTCCTGGGTGGCACCTGCAGCCTCTACAGGGACAGGCCTAAATTGGTGGCTTGCCCTTCTCCTAGCAGAGACCTCTGGGGTGCCAGATCTCCAGCCTGCCCCTTTGGATTACCTTCCTCTCTGTCTTGTGGTGGTGGCCTCGTTTCCTCTCGGCCCTCAGTCTCCAGGTGGATCCTCTGGATACGTTCCCGGAGCGATTCCAGCTCCACACAGGAATCCAGAGACTGTGTGGGAAGACAATACACAACTCTTAATCAGCCAGCAGTCCTCGTTCCGCTGGCCCCCTGGTCACTGGCAGAGTTAAATCCTTGGTGGCTCACCCGTTTGCGGTTGATGCGCAGCAATTCCAGATTACAGCTGTTCCCACTGGCGGACTCACAGAAACACTGGTTTCCTGGCAACGTTGACTTCAGTATGCTCCTGCCATCCAACCACTCCTGCTCACAGCCACAACCAAAGACAAAGCTGGCGAGAGCATGGTAATGCGCCACGAGGACAACAGCGTGGACCAGCTCTGCCAGAGACCAGCTCTGCTCACTGATCTTCAGCAGCTTCTGTGGGGTAGGTCAGACAGAGACTGATAGCACAGCAAGAAAACAGACTGGTTACTAGTATCAGGGGTAGCCATGTTAGTCTGTATCCACAAAAACAACAAGGAATCCGGTGGCACCTTAAAGCCAAACAGATTTATTTGGGCATAAGCTTTCATGGGTAAAAAAAACTCACTTCTTCAGATGCATCGAATGAAAGTTACAGATGCAGGCCTCTCCTGGAATTGACACCACCTCATCTATTATTGGGAGTGGACTACATCCACCCTGATCGAATTGGCCCTATCAACACTGGTTCTCCACTTGTGAAGTACTCCCTTCTCTTCATGTGTCATTATATAATGCCTGCATCTGTAGACGGGGTTACTGTCTGCCCCGTCCATCAAGTGACTCACCCAAGGTCTCCTCCCTCTTCATGCCAGGCCCCCTTTTGAAGGAATCTGCAAGGGGGCCGTGCATGATGGGAGGAGTGGGCAGCTCTCAGCCCTATGTTCCCTTCTCATTCCACCCATCAGCCCACACCCAGACTCTTCATATCCACGTCCCACGTGCACTTACCTCAATGTGTTCCTTGCTGATGAGCCAAGGCCGATGAGCCAGGATCTTGTTGATCTCATTAAGATTGCGGAGTTTGGGAGGGATGAAGTCCAGGCCCCGCAGCCACTGGGGATCTCCCCCCACTCGCAGGAACTGCAGCATGTGCAGATTCACCAGATACCAGCACTGGTGCCGAGCAGCTGCCTGCAAGATCAACTCAGACCCTGAGTGCATGAAGCACAGCCCTAGCAGCTTCTCCAGAGGACAGTGCAGTATCCACAGGGCCAGGGACACCACCCAGATAACCAGCATGGGCAACTGTCTGAAGACTCCAGCTAAGCATGAAGTCCAAGGCCACCCACCCAAAGAGAACCTTTGGAGCCTGGCTAGGGCCAAGCCACAAAGGATATCCAAGCTCCTGCAGAGGGACGCAAGACACAGAACCTAACTGGGGCCTTCTGCAGGGAGAGGTGACCCCAGACTCTATCAGCACAGAATAATGGTGACCGAGAGCAGAGCTCACCCTTGCCTCCCCCATCACTGAGCCTTCTATGCAGACGTGGGAGCCACTAGACGCTGGGCACCAGCCAAGCTAAGGACCGAGTGCTCCGGCAGGCTACCGTTCAGCCCTGGCAGGCTGTTGCAATAGGGCCAGGAAGGAGGCCTTTACTTCAGCTGCTTTCCAAGAGGTGAGGGTTTGGTACGTACCATGATGGCGATGTAGTGTCTGCAGGCAAATGGCAGTGGGCCGTCCATGTGAAGCAGGTAGTGCTGCATCTTGAGGAAGCTGTCCAGGTACTGTGGGTGGTAGCCCATCTGTTGTGTCACTGCCTCCAGGCGCCCCCGGCTGGCCAGCGCTTTCACAAACAGGAACTGTGGTCGCTCTTGGTCACTACTGGTCATCTTCACTACCTGAGGGAGAGAGAGCCGCAGTGTTAGAGCGGGCGCACTCCAGCAGGAGCTGGCTTTCACCTGGGGGCTTGGAGCCTGCTGGAGAGCTGAGAGAGGCTGAAATGGTGCTAGTCCCAGCATTGCAGGAGTTGGCCCTCGTAAGCACGCCCAGGGCTAACAGAGCTCAGCAGAAAATGTCACAAGGAGGGAGCTGAGGTTCCCTTGTTTCAGGGCAGATTCTTCCTCTATGGCCCTCGACCCAAGCCCACTAAAGGGAAGGCCAGAAGTTTGGCCAACAGCCATTTCTCTGGACGGAGACTGCCACGCCAGGTTTGGGGATCCAAGCAAGGCTGAAAGAGGAGGCCGATACTGGCTGCAAAGGGGGAGCTTGTTTGTAAGAGGCAGGCAGGCCTTAACCCTCTTGTTAAACTGGAAACTGCCTGAGTCATGTCCAGTTAGTGTGTGGCGCAGTCTCCCCACTGGAACAGCTGGAAGCACCACTGCTTGGGGCTTGAATAGTGGATGAAGCTCTGGAGAACAGGCGTAATCTTGCATCTGCCCCATGGGGCTGGAACAAGAGGGATTCAACAGGGCTTTTCCATTTCAGTGCGCAAGGCCTTCATCCCTACTCAGAAAGCGCTCTCAAAAATCTTGGAAGCAGCACTCCTGTGCCGGTCTGGCTTTCTAGGGATGGCTAGTGCCTCTAGGCCTCCAGCCTGTGTCAGGAGAACGGGAGCACCTGTGCAGCCAACAGTCCCATTCAAGAGCAGTGAGTCAGCTCCTTTTGAGAAGAATGCTGGAGGCAGGGAATATCCAGTAGCCCAGTACTGGTGGGAGGGCCCACACCTCCTCAGAGCAGCGGTGTCCAAGGATTTCCCTTCCCTGCAGGGGAACGTGGCCACAGGCAGTTTGCAGAGAAGCCAGTGCCCAGCTGTATCATTCCAATTGTACGGGAGAAGGTCAGGGACTACAGGGCAATGCACATGAACCCCATTATCCTCTTACAGCAAGTGCTTCTGACTAAAGGTTTCTTTCTTATGTACCTGTTACCATAGCATCTGGGCACCATGGTCACTCACCCCAACAAGCAAGAGGCACAACTACTTTTACTGTGGGTGTCTGAAGACAGGCATAACCTCTCGCCTTATTTAGTTAGCAATGAAGCACTCCTCCCCCAGTCACCCCCTTCTGCAAGCCCCCTTGGCTACATGCAGCAACAGGACCCATTAGGGAGTTTAAAGAGGAAGCCAATCCTCAACCAGAACCTGCCCGAGAGCTGGCTCTTTTGGCAAGACCATGCAGTGAAGAGGTCAACACTGAGATGTTTCTCCCCCCAGCCCTCTCCTGCAAAACTGAGAGCTCACACTCACTCAGCCCATAGTGCTAGTCAGCTCTGGGCAGCCCCTTCCCCACCAAGGCCGCTACAGACCGTGGCGTTATTCTCTCCAGCCAGGAGCTGAAGCCTCAGGAAGGCCAACACACGCTCCTGGTCCTTACAAGGACGGTGCGTGACCAGAACAGCAGAAAGCAACAGAGGACGTACATGCTAGACAAAGAAAGCAGGCACTTGCCCCCTCCCCCAGCTCCCTCTGGTCTTCACAGGTCGTTTGGCAGGAAGACCATCTGAGGACTGGTTTGTTCCCTTCTGCTTACAGAGCCAGTTGCAGGCCAGCCAAGGGAGGGGGAGCAATGCAGAGGGGCCCAAGCAGTGGTTCTAACCTGTTGGTCAGAGTCACGTTTCCAGCTTGTGCTGAGCGTCAGGGCTCCTGGAGGTGGGAGGATTGGGTCCTATACAGGAATCCAGGCAGCACACTCTCAGCTGCAGCAAACCAAGAGTACAAGCTTGTTACCTATCCTAGGTAGATACTAGCCCGGAGAAGACAGGCCTATCTGTGTCGTCCAGTACAGGGGCACTGCAGAAAAGTTAGTTCTCTCCCTACATTAGCATCTTCCCTAAGCGGTTTATTCTACTCTCTCGCTGCCCCCACCACGTCAGCTAGAACCTCACGGGACAGCAGCTGCTCCCTGATCACAAACTGGCACTGCTGGGCAGGTACAGACAGCAAGCGCTTTTCTGCCCACAGTCAGCGGTATTCTCAGCTGTAGGCCCCACGGAAAGGGGATCAATACGTCAGCACCATTTGGGCTTGGTAGGCCAGAGCTCTTAGACTGATACTGCAGTGAGTGCCTGAAGTTAGCCAAGTGAACCCAGCATGCCATTGAATACTGACCATTTTCTAGCTAGCCTGTGTGTCTTTAGCCCTGGGGCTAATGAGATTAAAGACCTTAAAAATTCTGTCATTCCAGCTTCCACCTTGCTTTCCCTTCCCGCCCTTAATTCCCACCCAGTTTTAGCAGCCACCGTTTCAGCCAGCAGTAGATCTACAAACCTGTGCTTGTCCAAAATCTTGGAATGTAGCTTCTAAGTGATCTAGAAGGTTATTATTTAACTGTTAGAGTGACAGCAATATTGAGGGATGGAAAAGCCAGACTGCATCAGCAACCAGTCACCTAACTGAACTCTCTTTCCATTAGCTCATTTATCTGTACGTTAATATTGCAAGACTCAATAGCGACAAAAGCTTAAGTGAAAATTCATTTGCGCCTTTGCTGTAGCTCCTTCTCCCAGTGAAGCCCATAATCCTGCCACAGTCCTGCCCTTTTGGGGCGACAAGACGACAAGCTCAATCTCTTTGAGGGCAGGGGGAGCACTACCCACTTGCAAATACCTTTGCAACAACGTCTGAGCCCAGTTTTGCGCCATTGCCCGCAGCAGGGTTGTGGGGGGAGAAACGCCCCCAGTGGATATAAATAAGAGGTGCCTGGCTCATCTTGTCAGTGTGCAGCAGGGGAGAACAAGCCAGAAATCTGTGCTGAGTCTTCTGGGTGCGCGCACTCCCCAGACAAGGGGAATTCTGTCCCCTTAGGGGAGGAAGGCCAGCTTTGCCAGGCAGTTATGGGATCAAATAATATATGTTGACTCTTTCAGAGTCCTGTGAAACTCTGCAGCTACCCAAGACAAGCTCTGGCTGTATCCCCCTGGGAAGATATGCAAATAGGAGACCAGGAATTGCCTGTCACACACAAAGGCCCAGGAAAGTATTGGGCTGTTGCCCCAGCTATCGCTGTGAGTTATCCTATTGTTCCAGCTGCTGCTGCAAGCTGCCAGGCCTTGCCACTACCTCAGCAGCTCCCCAGAGCAGCTAGCCCAGGGGTGATGAGGCACATCAGCCTAGATATGGGAGAATAAGCAAGCAGTAAGGGGGCTCTTTGCCCATCATTTACTTCTTTCTAGCCGCTGGGGAACTATCCACAATGACTCCCAAGAGCTCTTTGAGTGGCTCTCTCCTGCTCCGTAACCCTGCCTCAGTGAGTTCGGGGTCCCCTGTAGCAGGGATTCCCACAAGCCACTGCAGTGGTAGTCAGGCTCAGGGCAGAGGAAAGAGGTGCATCACATTTTAATCACTGCTCTTGTAAAAATCCACAGTGCCCCTTCAGGGTGCTGAGGGCCATTGACCCAAACTGTAAACCAGGGGTAGGCAACCTATGGCACACATGCCGAAGGTGGCACGCGAGTTGATTTTCAGGGGCACTCACACTGCCTGGGTCCTGGCGACCGGTCCGGGGGGGCTCTGCATTTTAATTTAATTTTAAATGAAGCTTCTTAAACATTTTAAAAACCTTATTTACTTTACATACAACGATAGTTTAGTTATATATTATAGACTTATAGAAAGAGACCTTCTAAAAACGTTAAAATGTATGACTGGCACTCGAAACCTTAAATTAGAGTGAATAAATGAAGACTCGGCACATCACTGCTGTAAACCCTGCATATGATGGAAACCACTTCACACCAGTGGGTGCAGCAGCCCCCTCAGGATCCCTGTGCCCCTTAGATCTGGCCTCTGGTGGGGAACAATGGCAACAACACAGGCCCAGCAAATTATTTCACTCTGGGGGACACTGCAGTGCACGTGCAGCTTTGGAGCCCGCTTTTGCCTGTGCATTGGAAGAAATCTAGTCACTGCCGGAGCTTCAGTTCAGTTTGCCCTAGAGCCGCAAACCAGGCTTCGCTTTGAACAGTGGGACTTTTGAGAGGCTATTCGAAGACAGTCATGATCAGAAAAGTGAGTAAGCAGAAATACCCCCAGCTTGCTCAACATGCCTTCTCCCGGCACATCTCCAGGTCCTCCCACACTCCAAAAAAACAACCTGTCAGCAAACAGGTTTTTGCTCCTTTTAGAAATGCAGAAGTCAGTGGGCCCGCAGGAAGGCAAGGCAGATTCTATTCTGCGTTATCCATCAGTGCCCTTGGCTCAGTTCCAATACCAGTTAGTTGTGATCCTGCAAGAGGCAGGAGAAGCTGCCTGGATTGTCTGTGAAGCTGGCCTGGGTGGTGTTTTAGGAAGTAGTCCTGGGGCTTGTAAATGAAGCCAGTCTGACAGTCAGAAAGTGGTTGCCATTAAAATCTTTTACTATTCTGCCTTTGCATTCCCTTCCTTTCTGGGCAGAGGATTTTGCATACAGTGGCAACCCGTCTAAGTACAAACACAGCCCCAACCACAGGATGCAGCAGTCTCTCTCATTGGGCCGTTTTGGGGCTTTGCAGACTAAAACACTCCCAAGCACGTGGGTAATTATAGCACAGGGGCAGATGTGACAGAGGGGCACTTATCCCTTCTCTACTCCCTCTGCTTCTACTGGGTGCAGAAGGAAACTGCTTCCAACCGGAGATCCTAATACCCAGACCCGCACACAGAGGCAAGTTAGACGCCTTGCTGCGCATCCTTCCCAGGATATTCCAGTGTCCCAACCCTCTCCAATGGGGCCTTCCTCATCCCCTCTTCCCGGATACCTCATCCATTCTCCGGCTTCAGTTTCGCTCTCTAATCCGGTCCAGCCCCTCTATGCAAGTCTGGACTTGAGATGGTCTCTGCGAATGGCCTTCTCCCAGCACCAGCTCATACTCAGCATAGAAACAAGAGCTCCTTATCTCCCCCCTGCCCCCAACAGCACTGTCAGCATGTCCCAGACTCTCACCCATGCTTTCAGTTGATTCTCCCCATCAGCTCCAAAATCCATCTCTTTCCTCTCTACCCTCGCTCCCAAACCCTGTCCCATCCAGCTACTGTAGCTTTCCCTGAGTCTCACACCAGCATTCCAGCTGGAGTTCTCTCCCCGACCCCCACCTTGGATTCTCTTCACCATCTGTGTCACATTTCAACTCCGCATTCCCACCTTCAGGGACCTGCACAACTCCACCCCTCCTTCATCTTTGGCCTGGCTGCCACCTTCCTGATTCAGGCACTAAGGTCAAACTCTACCTTTTCTCATGCTGCGCCCTACATGGGAAACATCCTCCCAATCCCATGGCCACGCTCCTCAGAGCTCATTTATTAGCCAACCTTACCCATTACATTCTTGTCAAATGCAAAACCCAAGGTGGAGCCACCAAGATGTGCAAATAATGGTGGCTGTGTGAACTCTCTGGGTTGGTTACCTCCAGCTGCGCTCTGGAGAAATTTACTGTTAGCTCCTCAGGCTAAGTTGCATGCAAGCACACCTGGGACATAGGATAAATAAAAGGTAGGAACCCCACAACCCTGCCCAAGGGCACCTCCCTGACATTCCCAGAAGAAATCTTTTGCTAAAGCCAGACCAGAGGACGTTCCAAAATTGTACTCCCCTTTGATAGGCTGACAAGTGCCTGATCCAAGAGCCTGGGGTTCTCACATTAGTTCAAAGGCTGAATGCTAATTGACATTCTCCTCCCTGCTAGAGCACATCGCTCTGAATACCAGATGCTTTCCAGTTTTATAGACTGTAAGCTCCTCAGGACAGGGGCTGAGTTTTGTCCAGTTCCCAGATACCACTTCATTTGAATTCACCACATCTCTGCCTTCTGTTCCTGGGGCCAGAGTCCTGCCAAGGCAGGTGCTGACCAACATGGAAATGTACAAAGCAGCCAAAGCCTTCCTGTTCCACACTAGGGGAGGTCGGCCAATCAACAGCTGAGCCAAGCGGCACTGACCAATCCTCTGTGAACAGGATGCATGCAAGGAAGAGTCAAGCCAGCTGCCTGCCCAGCTCACAGCTCCAAAACTGAGAGGGAGAAAAGAGACTTTTCAGAGCATCTACCACACAGACTAGAAGAGGGGCTGATGAGCCATGGGATTCCCATAGGATAGCCACAATGCCCAGTGCACACAGCCTTGAATTCCTCAGTCATCAATACAGGGGAGCATTTAAACAGTGACCTAGAGGCTTTTCAATCTTCCAGGAGTCAGTGTCCCTTGGCAGTGCCGTGCCACCCTGAAGGTGCCGGGAGGATGGCAGTTTGGGGATGCAGCAGGGTTTGATGACGGCAGCAGCAGCTTGAAGCGTCTCCCCCGGCCCTGGGGAGGACGTGCAGGTGTTCTGGTGTAAGGTGTACATGCCAAGGCTCTCCTGATTCACTTCACTATTTAAAATCTTAAATGGCTTTTCCTGCAGTTCTTTGAGACGCTCCTGTCCCCCTTTACTGCCCAGCAGCTCTCTGTACCAGAGACAGCGAGGAGCAACAGTGCAAAATTACCCAGCTCCACACCGCTAGGTGGGCCTTTCCCTCTCCTCCCCCCAACTTCCCCTTTCTTAAGAGCGTTTGTTAGCTCTGGCACAAAAGAGTCGGCTTTGGTGCATTTTTAGCCTGGTGACAATGCTATGGCCCCACTTCCCAGGCTCAGAGGCCATAATCCCAAGCACTGCACTTGCAGCTTGGCCCCTGCATTGCTGCCTTTAGTCCCTTCCCACTAGCTCCAGGGCTGAGTTCTGGCTCAGCTAGGGTGACCAGATGTCCCGATTTTATAGGGACAGTCCCGATTTTGGGGTCTTTTTCTTATATACACTCCTATTACCCCCCACCCCCTGTCCCGATTTTTCACAGTTGCTGTCTGGTCACCCCGCTCAGCCGAAAGCAGAGTGATGTCATTCCGTCAGCAGGAGAAGCAGCATGCAGAGCAGCACATGCTGCAGCAAACAGCTCTCGCTCCCTTTCTATGGGTCTGTGCTTTCTGCTCAGCTCCTGACCCCCACTGGACTCAGAGAAGTGCCCAGCCCGCCCTTGGAGGTTTGGAAGTCGCCCGGAGCTATTCAGACACTCCCCACAAGTTCCCATTTGAAGAAGCCTGTGGAGCCTGGTAACTGTACATTAATGAAACCTAAATCAACTCATGTCCATCTTCCCAGGGTGTCATTTCCAAGAGCAGGCATAGGAAGCCAGGGCAAAGGGGATTTGTTCTCTTCTCCCCACATCAGGCACACTGCCAGGAGTAGGGAGCGCCCTGGCTGTTGAAAAGCCTGTAAGCTCTGTTGAGGTACTGCGGGCCTCTTGGGAGTGCACGACACTTCACACCCACTTCAGCAGGGGACCCAGCACAGGGGTGATGAGGGGTAAATAACTGTCTGCAGAGAGCACTCACTGACAATGCATGTCGGGGCAGAGCGTGTTCTGCACCTGTCCTCTTGGTACTAAGGTGAGGTCCTCCTCCCTCCATGGCTCCAGTGAGAGAGAATTCCACAGCCCAGGTCTCCAGAAACCCCACATCATACAGGGGGCTCTGGAGACGCTTTCATCTCCCCACTTCTCTCCCTGGCTCTTTGGTATCCCAAATTCCCAGATCCATTAACCATGCGTAGCAATTTCAGCCTACCAGGAGTTGCTGCAGGCTCTCTGGTAGAGCCTTTCCAGTGTCAGGGAGTAACTCTAGAAGCGACCGCACTAGATGCCCAAGGTACTGGGGAGAAGGCAGATTAACTGACCAGTAAGCAGGCAGGCAGAAGACAGGACCCAGACTCACTGTTCTGAAGCATCCGAGTGCGGCTCTAGACTAGTCACTGCAGGTCCCACTTGGTACCAATACACGCATTCCGCAGGACACAGCACACACGTGGGCTGCTGTCAGGGCTAGCAGACAGGACAGGCTCCGTGGCTAAGGGCAAGGCCAGCGTGGGGCACTGGAGATCTGCGAGGGGGCCGGGCGCACTCTCATCTGAAGGCTGGAGGGAACTCCGGGGAGCCAGGCGCTGGGAGAGCTCCAGCAAGGCCGCCCTGCGCTAGGGCCGGTCCCCGGGACTCCCCCGGGGCAGCGGAGGGAAGCGAGCAGGTCCCCGGCCTCTGCCCCCGCAAGAGCCCCCTGCCCGGCCGAGCGCCCGGCCGCTCCATTGTCTCGCTCCCGCCGCAGCGCCGGCGCAGCGCCCCCGGCGGGCAGCGGGGCCAGTGCGGCAGGGAAGGAGAAAAACAACTTTGATTGGCAGTGATGGGGAGGACTCGCCTCAGCATCCCAGGACAAAGAACCTGCCCCGGGCTCGGGAGATGCTCCTGCCCCGGCACCTGCAGCGGGGCGGGGCGGGACGGGGCGGCTGGTGCGCCCGGCGCGGAACCGCTGCGGAGCGAAGCCGGGCGGCGAGGGGAGGACGCGCCCCCCGGGGCCAGGAGCGGGGCCAGGCGCCCCGGCCGCGAGGCAAAGTGCCCGCGGCAGCTTCCAGGCTCCGGCCCCAACTTCCCCGGGGCCAGCGGCTGGGCGCAGAGTCCCGCGCCGCCGGGCCGGGCCGATTAGCGGGAGAGGCGGGCGGGGGCCACCGCGGGCCGGCAGGTCCATACAGCTCCGCGTGCAGCGGGATGGGGGCCCGAACTGGGACGGGACCTCACCCGCGTCCTCACCTGGCCCTGCAGCCGCTGCCCTGGTTTCGGGGGGGGCACTGGCGCTCACCTGGCCCTGCAGCCGCTGGCACTGGT
>NW_020664482.1:429051-430057 GCF_002925995.2 Terrapene triunguis | reverse complement strand
TGGCGCTCACCTGGCCCTGCAGCCGCTGGCACTGGTTTCCGCGGGGGTGCTCCGTGCTCGGGGGACACAGGATCATGGTGAGCTGCCTGACGGTACCAGCCCGCTCCAGCCGCCTGCCCAGGAAAACTGCAAGCCGGGGCAGAGCGAGGAGCTGGAGCCCGAAGGGGGCGTGCCCGGTTTACAACAGCGACCAATCGCTGTGGAGATAGGCGGGGACGCTGTAAACCTTCAGCCAATCCGAGCCAAGGGGCTGGAGTCCGGCCGGGAGGGGGCGGTGGCTTGCCGGACCACGTGGACGAGGGTGGAAAGTTACCTGCCTGTCAAGGGATGTAGTCCCGCCCACTCCCGGGTAAAGGGGCGGGGCCTCGCGCTTTGGGCAGGCAGTGGAGCCTTTTCTCCTGGTCCCGCCCCGGAAGGGAAGCGGCGGCCTGAGCCTGCAGGCAGCTGTGCCCTGGCGGCTGCTGCTCGCGGCTGGCTGGGCTGGGGCCAGTCTCCTGCCGGGAGCCGGCCCTGGAGCTGGAGCAGCTGCGAGCCCCCTGCTCCCACCCCCTCCCGCAGCCCGGTGCCCCTGGGGCTGCAGCCCGGTGTCCCTGGGGCTGATGGACGGCCAGCGCTCGTTCCCCTACAGCAGCCAGACGGGGCAGCCGCTGTGCATCATCAGGCCACTTGCCAGCCCAGCAACTTCCAGACTGGCTTTGGTGGTGCCCCAGGGAAGGGCTGGGTGCTGCTCCCAGCTCCTGGTGCCATGCAAAGAACAGCTGACATGGCCTCTCCTCCCTTTTCTCTCTGGTTTCTCTCCCTTCAGGCAGTCAATTTTATTCTCCTTCTTTGTCTTTCTTGCAGACTCTCCTCACCCCCATCTTGACTATTCGGTTGGGCATTTACCTTCTCATTCCCTCCCCCTGCTCCCACCCCACGAAGGCTGAGCTAAGAGCTGCGGGAGCAAAGAAGAGGTGCTAGGGCTGGCAGGCTGCTGGCTGGGCTGGGCTGGCAGGCTGCTGGCTGG
>NW_020664482.1:412128-429041 GCF_002925995.2 Terrapene triunguis | reverse complement strand
GGGCTGGCAGGCTGCTGGCTGGGCTGGGCTGGCAGGCTGCTGGCTGGGCTGGGCTGGCAGCCGGTCCATGTGGGCTGTGGTTACAGCTTGCTGCGTTAGTGGCTGTACTCGGGGGAAGGTGAGTGGCTTCCTTGGAGTTACTTGCAGATGTGGCAGCAGGTTTGCAATGTAGGAGGGAGGGTGTAGCAGGATTTGTATAGCTGTCCCACCAGTATGGATCTTCTCTGCTCTGTGCCCCCATGAGCTGTGGGCTCAGCCCCCACGATGAGAAACATTGTACTAGCAGAGGCTGATCTAAAAGATGGAACCTCCAAGCACTGGGGTAGAAAGACCAGTAGCTTCTGCCCTTCCCCCAGCAGCTGGTGGCAAGGAGCTAGGCTTCTCAGCTGGACCTTGCCCCGGCCCTCACCAGTGGAGACCCTAGCCTCCTCTTTCCGTTTCTGCCTCTGGCTAGTAGGTTCATTCCTTCATATGGCAGGTGTCTTCTCAAGTCCTTACACTAGTCAGTAGTAATAAGCTGTATTACTAAGCACACCTTGTCCGTGGCATCTAAGAAGAAACAACTAAGAAAAAATGGTCTTGCTTTGAGCTTGGACCCCATGGGTGTGTGTGAGCTTGTGTGGTCTGTCGAGTTCAGACTGTACACTCCTGGGGTCAGGCATGATGTGTTCCGCTAGGTCTAGGACCTGTCAGAGGACTTGGGAGGGCATCAGTAAATAACCAAACAAACCATGTTTCTCCTCTGTAAAATTGGGACAATAATATTTCTTCCCTTCTTTCCACAACAGACTGAGGACTCATTAGTTAATGTCGTCAAGGATTCTGAAAAATTTAAGCCCCATACTAAAGAGATATTTATTGTTGATTTTTTTATATCCAGGGGTATCTTCCCCAAACACTGAAATGCAGTTAGCTGTGTGGTGGAAGGAGACAGCTGTGTTGCAGTCACAGCAATACCCCTCAACTTGCCAAGGCCCAAATGCAGGACGCAATGTGTGAGGAAGGCCCAAATCAAGGGACACAACACAGTCTCTGGGAAAGCTTCAAGGGGAATGTGCTAGAGGAGTGTGCTAAAGTACAGAAAAGGGGGTGTGGAACCCTTGTATTTGAATGCTTATGACAGAAACGAAAGGGGAAACGCCTGCAGGAGGAACAGCAGTAGATTTACTGTGGAACAGCCTTTGTTTAAACGTTCTTCATAGTATTCAAACACTATGTACAGTATTTTCTACTAGTTGCCCTGTGCTTAGTGTGCATTAAGTGTTTGTTTTACTCAGAGAGCCTATGGTGCGCTCTCTTTGAAATGGACACAGGATTGTTACCATCCGTTTCTCTGGGCTTTGCATACAACAGCCCTGAGGTTTACCTGTGTGTGCTGCTTTCTGAACAGGCAGAACTCTGGCCTGAGCTTCAGCACAGAGGAAAGCTGAGGTGCAGGGGAGTGTAGAGTTATTCAGTGTTGTCTGAGCATCCCCTACTCGCTCTTACACTTGTGCCCCCAGGGTGGGGAGACTGTGTCCTCTCAGGGGACCGAAGGCTGGTGGAACCATTCCCTGGGGTGGAAAGGGGAGGGGCCAGGCACAAGAGTCAGCCGTGAAAACCAGATCTTTTTGTGAGGCCAGGGCAGGAAGGGCTGAATGCAGCATGCCAGGGCTCACGGCTCCTTGCACCTCAGGACTAGCAACTTGAGAAGCAAAGAGCCCCCCAAGCCCCACCCTGCCTGGCTCCCTCTGTGGGTTTTCTGTCCTCCTTGATGTGAATTGACCCTACGTCCATGTCCGTGTTTTGCCCCCTGCCCCCTGTGCTGGAATTTGTCCCTTCACAGCAGCAGCAGGAACTCATTCCCAGAGCACACAGCTCCCTGTGCAGGCAGGGGGCAGGATGGGGACTCTGGCAGGAGGCTATAGCTGCCTTTGGGCCGACATGCGGTCTGGGTGTGTTTCGCTCATTGCTATGCCATCCAAGCTAGTTCACCTGACTATCCTGTGACAGACACATGTGAATCCTGCCCATGCCAGGTTTGAGAGCAGCCGCTCTCCGGGCAGGACAGTCCATCACTACAGCTCTCTTTGTGCTTGTAGTGCAACTGGGCCATTTAGCCCTGTTTGTCCCGTAGTCGCTCTGGGACCAGGGATATCCCTGACCGCTCGTAGCAGTGGCTAATGACCCTCATTCTGTGGGTGCAGCGTGACATTCCTGGACAGCTATTGTGCTGCTGCCCTCGGGGCCCTTTGCTGCTACCAGGCTGGGTGGCCGTCAGCCTGCAGCCACATCCCAAGTGCTTCCCGTTCGCTCTCCTCCTGCTGACTGAGAGCTGGGGGTGAACTAGGCCACCTGAGCTGCACCTTGGCTACTGATCAGCTGGTTCTTGACTAGTTAACAACAGCCGATCCTCTTCCTCCTCCCAGCCTATTAGAAGAAGAGACCGTGATCTCTGTTGACTGGAGCAGCTGGGAGCTCACCAGTGGGCAGAGCTACTGTTCCCCTGCAGCGGGCCTGATTCTCCTCAGCGCATCCCCTTGCCGGGCCACGTACCTGAGTACAAAGCGAGCGTGGAACGCTCTCAGTTCGATACCAGCCTCACCGCCCCGGGCCCAGGTCTAGAATCATAGAATATCAGGGTTGGAAGGGACCTCAGGAGGTCATCTAGTCCAACCCCCTGCTCAAAGCAGGACCAATCCCAATTAAATCATCCCAGCCAGGGCTTTGTCAAGCCGGGCCTTGAAAACCTCTAAGGAAGGAGATTCCACCACCTCCCTAGGTAACCCATTCCAGTGCTTCACCACCGTCCTAGTGAAAAAGTTTTTCCTAATATCCAACCTAAACCTCCCCCACTGCAACTTGAGACCATTGCTCCTTGTTCTGTCATCTGCTACCACTGAGAACAGTCTAGATCCATCCTCTTTGGAACCCCCCTTCAGGTAGTTGAAAGCAGCTATCAAATCCCCCTTCATTCTTCTCTTCTGCAGACTAAACAATCCCAGTTCCCTCAGCCTCTCCTCATAAGTCATGTGCTCCAGCCCCCTAATCATTTTTGTTGCCCTCCGCTGGACACCGCTAGAATACCTGTGCTCTCCTGCTCCCTGTGCTCCTGCTTCATTCCTTACCTTGTCTCCTGGGAGATGAGGCTGACTCTAAGGCATCCGTGAGCTCCTCTGTACCCCTGCTCCATTCCCTACTGGGCTGTCACTCAGGACGTGCATTGTCACCATTACGGAGCGCCAGGGAGCCTCCAGTCCTGAGACTCCACTGCCGCTCCTCCATGGCCAGTCAATCTGAAACCCGGGCTAACACTGAAAGTGCAGCACTGCTGCTAGTGGTTTTGCAGACATGGCTCCTGCTGGGGTGAGTAACAGCTGACTTCCTCCTGTCTCTAGTATTGGCTCCCGGCAGCTGTTGGGCTGACAACAGGAAGCTGAGTCAGCAGATCAGCTGCAATTGGTGCTTGGTTTTTATTTTATTCTCCCAGCAGCCAAAAGAAGCTGTGGTTTTCTTGACACTTGTTCTGGGGGCGCAGGGATGTCCATGGTGGAAGGCCTGATGGGGAGGACAGGAGGAGAAGTGAGTCCTGTAAATCAGAGATGTCCATCGGTGCTTTCCCTTGTTCCACACTCTTGCGAAAAGGCGAGATGTGCTGGGTGGCACCTTTGGGGACTAGCTCCCCTCACTGGCTAGGCCCCAGTTACTGCACATGGTATCCGGAGGAGCTGGGCTATAGTGACTGAAGGAGTGTCTTTAGACTCAGACTGTAAGGTCAGAAGGGACCATTGTGATCATCTAGTCCAGTGGCTCTCAACCTTCCCAGACTGCTGGGCCCCTTTCAGGAATCGGATCTGGCTTGCGTACCCCAAGTTTCACCTCACTTAAAAACGACTTGCTTATAAAATCAGACTTAAGAATACAAAGGTGTCACAGCACAGTATTACCAAAAGATTGCTACTTTCTCTCTTTTACCATATAATTATAAAATACACCAATTGGGATATAAAGCTTGTACTTACATTTCAGTGTATAGCGCAGAGCAGTATAAACAAGTCATTGTCTGGGTGAAATTTTAGTTTGTACTGACTTCCCTAGTGCTTTTTATGTCGCCTGTTGTACAAGTAGGCAAATCTCTAGGTGAGTTGCTATCCCCCTGGCAGAGCTCTGCATACCCCAGGGGTACGTGTACCCCTCGGTGAGAACCACTGCTCTAGTTTGACCTCCTGCACATTCATGCACTTATCTAAAGGAGCCACGGTGCTAACGCAGACAGACAGCACCTCTCTTGCTGCCTGGTGTTGAGCTGCCTCAGACAGAGCAGAGTCCTTGCCAGACCTGGCTGCTGCACTAGGCTCCCGTCTCTGTGCTCTCCTGGACACCTTGGGTGTGTCTACAAGCAATGGGGTGTTCACCCCACCCTTGCCCGGAGGGGCCAATTAACCAAACAGGCCATGGCTGAGAGGCAGGTGGGTGAACACTCCCCTGCCTGAGGGACAGAGCCCGGCTGGTTTAGGAACAGCTGGGCTGGATTTATAAGGACAGGAAGCTGCTAGCAGAAGGGGCTGCTGGGAAAGTCTGCAGTCATTCCCTGGGAGAAGGGAGGTGCATCTGAGCTGGCAAATCAAGAGTGGGGGAGCCAGGAAGGTAGGGCAGGGCTTAGGGAAAGGCAGTGAGGTGTAGAAGGAAACAGACCTTGGATGCTGGCTAGAGGGTCCCTGAGCAGAACCTGGAGTAGAGGTGGGCTGGGCTCCCCTGCCAGCCACTGAGGGAGTGGCACTATGAGGCACTGATTGGTAAGGCTGCCTAGGACTGCTGGTGAGGAAAGACTTTGATACCCAGAAGGGGAAATGCACAGAGTGACCCAGCTGGAGGGTCAGGTCACAAATAGGCAGCAGCAGCTCATGGAGCAAGAAAGGGGCTGCAGACCCAGAGAGAGAGGCGGAGGACAGCTTGCAATGGTGAGAAGGGCTGTTGCCCCCACAAACTGTTGCCCAGAGTGACCAGGAGGAGGTGCTATCCTGGTGGTGAGTGAACCACCCTGTCATGCTGCATAGCAAAGAAACCCCCCAGCAGGTGCTGAACTGGGCTTGGCCTGCGGGCATGGGCCAGCCGCAGGTGTCTAGCTGCAGTGCAGACATACCCCGTGTGCAGGGTACAGTCGGGTATGCTGTACCAGTAAGATATTTGTAGCTGGGCGGTGTTCAGGCCATATGGGGTGGGTGGGGGGAGTTCAGGCTGTATGGGGGGTGTTCTGGCTCAATGACACAGTGCCTCTTACTGGTATTGGCCTTGTCTCTGATGTTCACAGCATGGGTAGATTCCCCATTAACCCTGCCAGGCCTTTAGAAGGTTATTCTCCATCCCTGAGCTGCTTCTGCCCAAGGCCCAGGCCTGGGGGCGGGGGTGGTACCTTGGGGGGCAGAGTGAGCCGTCTTCCTAGAACTGAGTAGTGGGTGGACGTGCCCGGTTCTTGGAGCCAGGGAAGATGTTCAGGTGGCTGGTTGGTTGGGAGAGAGGCTTGCCTGGTTGGGGTTTTATGGGACTGGACCCGAGCACCCTGGCTCTCAGAGCCCGTTGTTGGGGAGAGGCAATGGGTCACCTGGAGCTGACTTTGAGGGATGGTGACTTAGAGCGCAAAGTGCTGACCGGCCTGTTGCCCAGGCAGCTGTGCCGGCTGCCGACACGTGACTCTGTTCCCACCCTTGTAGGTCCCTGCTGCCGGAGCAGCACGTAATGGCTCTGAGCCTTGGTGTCAGGAAGGAAATTGCTCTATGGAAACGGTGCTTTCAGAGAGACTGATGGGGTCTCGGGGCGGCTAAGTGGAGTGGTCCAAGTAGAACTGGATCCCAGCCAGGAAGGAGGCTCCCGGGAGGCACCTGACTGGTCTCCGATAAATGCACCTTATGACCAGAGAATAGCAACAGCCAATCAAAGCCCTACACTGACCTACTCCCCCTGCCTTCAGCCAACCCCACTGGCCCTTCTCAGGCCAGCCCCTCTTCTAAAGTCTTGTCCATGGGGAAGCTGCCGTAGCTTCCTGCGGGCCCGTTGCGGCGGGAGTAGCGCGCTGACCCCCAGGCTGCTGGTGCCTTAACCGCCAGGCCATCTAACCCTGCTTCAAGCGCCAGGGGCTGCTGGCACCTCCTCTGCGTGAGGCTCTAGCCATCGCTCGCGCTGGGGCAAGCCACAGTGAGGGATCTTAAGGAAAAAGGCCTAGTGTTCACTAGGCTTTAGCCTGGCAGCAATGCAGCCGGCGGGGCTGGACTCCTGCCTGGGCCAGGCCTGGGCCAGTGGCTGCTCAGGCTCCTTGCTGTGGAATAGCCAAGAATCCGGCATGCCTTGGCCCGTGTTTCTATGGAAATGGAGGCACTTGACATCCTCATTCTCACCTGGGGGCTGTGAAAGTGAAATGGGCCCCACAGCCCTCCTCCTTTCCAGGGGCACCTGTGGGGGAGCTGGAGCTGGGGAGGCCGTTGGAGCTCATCCTTGCCACCCCCAGGCCAATGCATGGGCAGGACTGTTTGCTGTGGTTTCAAGTATCAGAGGGGGAGCCGTGTTAGTCTGGATCTGTAAAAGCAGCAAAGAGTTACAGATGTTAGTCTATAAGGTGCCACAGGACTCTTTGCTGCTGTGGTTTGTCCACTCTAGTATTGGGAGACCATTTCCCAGCCTGGCTGTCGGAAAGTTGGCTCTGTCACGCAGTCTGCTTTCCCCTTGGAATTCCATCCCTGGCCGGCTAGCTACAGCCCCTTGGGATGCCCGGGCAAAGCTGCCCTCTCCAATGTTTGCAGACTGTTCTCCTGCCCCTTGGGCAGTTGCTTCGCTGAACTTGACAGATTTAATTCTTGCCCCATAAATTGCTCCTTCCAGGCTCGTAAACGTGTCTGTGGCTTTTGTCTAAGCTCTCACCAGCGTGTCACTATCTTTCTGGGAAGGAGGTGCCCACAAGTGCCCTCCTATTCTAGTGTGCCTATTGGGGATACCCTGTACCCCAGCCCCCTAGCGTGCCAGTAGTATGGTGGCCACTCACACATTCTGGTACTTCTAGGAACAGCGTGGGCCTACCCCTGCCAGTGTGACAGTGCATGCGAGGTCACACTGCACTGGGGAAGGGGGCGTTAAGAGCCAGAGGGGACGGACCAGTATCCCCTGTCCAATACCGGACAAAACCACGTTCAGTTTGTCCCAGTACTAGACGGGGAACAAACCTCTCAAGGTCCAGTTTAATGCTGGACGAGTGGCCTGCCTAGCCAGTAGCATGCCTGGGTACGGCTCTCAGAGGCAAGCAGTGTCGGTGCTTGGTGCCTGGTGGGTTCCAGTAACCATCAGACATGTCGCGAAGGGAAAGGTTTTTCCTAGGGCTGGCAGGAAAGGAGAAAGGCTGCAGATCCTCTAGACACAGGGGCTTAGTGAGGGTCCCTGGGGCAGTCCCGTGCTCTTCAGGGCTAGTGCCTGGGGTGCCCTCCTCAGTCCAGCCTCTATTCAAGCAAATTTGCATTTGTCAGCTGCCAAGCCAGGCTCCATTAGTATTTCTCATTGGGGCCCCTCTGCACTGGCTCCCTGCTCCTCCATGAGTCCCACACAAACCTGCTCCTGACAATCTCAGCCTGTTCGATGTGCAGCTTCTCTCCAGCTCCCTGCTGCCATGCAGTTCACTCCCAAACAGCCTGGCACCTCCTGGGTAAGGCCCTTTCCCCTTACCTGGCATGGGGAGGGGCTGGGCAGTAGGGAGGGGCAGATGGGAGTTATGGCCCCTTCTTTGCAGATCCATTGCACTAGGTGTGGTTGCACCAGTTGCTGAGCACTGTCCCCTCCCTGTGTGATGGAGGAGGGCTGTGTGTTGTGTGGACCTTTTTTGCAGCAGTATCCCATGGCAGGCTCATGTCTAACTTACTGATCCCCTGGTGCTCCTGGCGCTTGCCGGCTCCTGGTTCCTCCCTCCTGGGGCAGTGGCCACTGCTAATCTTTCAGTGCCCCCTTCTTGTATTTCTCCCATGGCCATTGAGGACGCTCATCCATCTGTGCTGCCCGGGCCAGGTACTGCAGCCTGGGGTGGGAGGTGGGGGTTCTGGGGGAAGTGTGAGAAGCCACAGGGTAGGAATGGGGGAAGGTGGGGAGCAGAGAGACAGTGACCTTTACAAGCAGGGTTCTGGTGGCCCTGGGCTCTGGTTCCATCTCTGGGAAGTGGGAGCAAAACCCTCCATGCACTTACCTGCCTTCCCTTGTGCATGTTTCCTGGGCTGGGGACCTGAAGGCTTGGGGGGGAGAGGGGCTAGGGGCACCCTCCGGGTTATGGCAGGTCTTGGGGGGAATCCCACTGCCTGATGCACCTCTGGCACTAACTATGCCTCACCTTTGCACCTTCTCTTTTCTCAGCCCCCTGATTGATATGGGCCCTGCAGCTCTGTCAATGATGAGGACTCCCTGCAGTAAACTGAGCGGTGGTGCCTTCAGCAGATGTGCCTGCCTGTTGGGCGATGGGCAACCCCAGGCTTGCCTTCCAGCAGCCTGGGCGTGAGATGGCCTGGCATTCAGCGCTGGACAGAAAGGGCAGTGGTTGGGGGCTGGACCTCCCTGGGGAGCATCTGGCTGCCTGCCTGCCTAGTTTCATGGTGGGAGAAGGGAGCGGAGCTCATCCGAGATTCCTGTTTCCTGCCTGCAAGTCCCAGCTTCCCCATGTTAGCCACCTCAGGGAAACCCTGCAGAGGTATTGCTAGAAACCCCTGGAGTGCCTGGGTCGAGGGCCAGTCGGAGTCCCAGCTAGTCAGCCACTAGCGTCAGGCGCTCCATTCTGTGTACTGGCTGCTCCTGGCTGGCAAGGAACAGCCTTTCTCAATGCTTCATCAGGCAGACACGGTGCCAGACTGTCAGCCCCTCGTATGCAAAGATTTAATGGTGATGATTGGAGACAGTCCCTGCTGTGGGGTGATACCGCTGTGCCCTGCTGTCCGTCAGTGAGGGCGAGGAAGCCCCGTTGCATAGCTCGGTGTGGTCCTGTGTGCAGAAGGCACCAGAACAGTGAAGGAGATGTGCAGGGCCAGTTGTGGCTGCTATCAAGTATTTCTAATGGCCAGAGGACACTAGATGGGGAGGGCTCTGAGTTACAACAGAGAATTCGTTCCCAGGTACCTGGCTGCTGGGTCTCACCCACATGCCCAGGGTCTAACTGATCACCATTCCCCCCCAGGGACTCGAGGGGGGGAAGGGGAGGGTTGTACTTTCTACTCCAGTGTGGGGCACGGGCCACTTGCTGGTTTGAACTGGTGTAAGTGGCAGAGTCGGTAACTTTTAACTCCGTCAGTGACGCAGCCAGAGGTTAGGGGTCTATTACAGGAGTGAGTGGGAGAGGTCTGGGGCCTGCGATGTGCAGGAGGTCAGACTAAATGATCACGCTGGTCCCTTCTGGCCTGAAAGTCTGAGAGATGATATGGACCGGGCTGTATGGCCCAGTGACCCCTCCCTAGGCTGGCTGCTTCTGGCTGTTTCCTTTGGAGGGTCTGAGCTGCTGCCTAGTGGCCCCTCTGGCCTGTGCAGTGGCATAAGAACCACCAATCAGGAGGCTCCCTGGTGACATCAGCCTTAAAAATAAGGGATTGTCTCAAAATGTGAAACGGGCCAGACAGAAAATCGTGGCGAAATGCTGCTCCCTCTCCCTTCGGCCATGGGTGTGCAGCCCGCGGCTCTCCGGGGACCCCGTGCACAGCCTGGAGCTGCCTGGAGGCCTCCCTGCATGCGCTTGGAGGGTGCCGCTCTTTGCAAGTGACTAGCTGGGCCTCCACTCAGGGATGCGGTCAGCCGGGCCTGATGACCCGGGCTGGATTCCCAGGGCCTGGGACAGGCCGGCCGGGCAGGACTGAGCCGTATTCCCCGGGCCTCTCTGAATCTCAATGAATCCCAGAGCCTCTGCAAGGAAAGTGCCACCACACTTTTATTTCAGCCTCAGCGATGTTTCTCCTTCTTGCTGGCCTCTGGTTTGATTTTGGGGGATGGTCCTGCTTTTCGCGGGGCACCCTCTTCGTCGGCAGCTCCAGCTGCCCCCGGACCAGGCCTCCCCATGAGCTTTCCCTGGACAGAGAAGGCGGATGGGGTTATGGGGAGGGAATTTGGAAGTAGTGTTGTCTGCAATGCCGGGGCAGCCGCTAGCTCTCTGATTCCTCCCTTCCCCCTGCCCCTAGGGCTGCAGGCCCTGACTGCTGTGCAAGATGCAGGACGTTCTGCAGCCTCACCTTTGCACCTTCTCTCACGGGAGAGATGCTAGATGGGAGCTGAACCCCTCCTGTGCAGCAGAAGAGGACACTGGTCAACCTCCCTGTGACTGACCTCTCCAGAGCAGCTTGCAGGGTTTCTGGGGTGATTGACCTGCCCCTGACTGAGCTGTGGACCCCAAACCCTACATGAGCCCTAATCTGACCCAACCCCCACCTCCCAGAGAAGCAGCTGGGTAGGGAATGCTCTGCACTGCCCCCTTCCAGGAGCCTGGATTCAAAGAAAGCACGAGCCAGCAGGGTCCTGCCCATCCTGGCCCCCCGGGCAGGCCTGAGGCGCTGCTATTGGGCTAGGGGCGTTCTGGGTAGGAGCATGGGAGGGGAGAAGGGAATCCAGTGTCCCTGGCTTTCGTTCCCCACCCTGACTCTGGGAGTCTCTGAGCTTCTGGACACTCCCTCCTTTCTGGCGCTCCCTGAGCCCCCCCCCCCCCCCGCACTTCCCCGGAGACAGGAGCAGAGAGGGCCGAGTCCCCTCGGCCGGGACCAGGGAGTGGGCAGCCAGGAGAGCAGGCCGGGGGCATGGAGCTCACGGAGATCTGGGAGGGCACAATGGAAATCAGCGACTCCATGGTCTGGATCTTCTTCCCATCCTGGGCTTTCAGCAGCTCGAGCCGGCTCTTTTCCAGAAACTCGCACTGAGTGCGCAAGGCATCTGCGGAGAGGGGCAGGCGGGCGGGGCTCAAAGGAATGGCATCTGCCTGGCTGCAGAGGACCTAGCCTCTCTGACCAGGCGAGCCCCCTTCCTCCCCGGGCCCCTGCAGTGCTGGCACTGGCTAGCGCGACTGTGGCTAGGGCAGGGTGCCCGGGTGAGGTGGAGGCAGATTCTCAAATGCAGCCTGTAAATTAGCGGCAGGCCCCAAACTGCAGGTGTTTGGGGTGGGCAGTTCTGGGAGCTCACGTTCTTGTACCCCAAAGTCTTTGCTTGGTGCATGCAGCTGGAGGCCAGGACCCCGCTTGGGCATGTGTGCAGATCCCAGTGTTTGGGTGAATAAAGGGGGCTGAAGCCCAGAAGGTGCTTTAGTTTCATGGGGGGAGAAGGGGCAGGCCCAGTCTGGAAACCTTTGTCATAATAGGCCTGGCAAAAATCAGTGGGCTAAGAATGCTGGTTCCTCTGCTGCAGGGCCTGGCGCTGCCCTCGGGCACAGCAGCATTGGCTACTCTGGCCTTGACGACATGCGGCTTGTGCCAGGGCAGCTCCGCCACCAGCCCCCTCGCTAGGACATTTGAGGAGCAAAGTGATGGTAGCCCAGCCGGTAGGCGGCTGGAGCTGGCTGCTGTGAGCTGGCAATCCCCTGATGTGCCCGTGGGAGGCGGGTGCACAGGTGGGTTCCTGGAGCCCGCACTGTTGCTCGTCGTGGTTCCCCGGGGGATTCGTTCAGATCCTAGCCCCCTCTAGTGGGATGCAGTGGGCATACAGGAACGAGGGCAAGGCCTCCCCCGCAGGTGCTACAGAGCCGGGGGCCAAGCCGTGACCCCGCGTCCCCCTAGCATGGCGCTGTGTGTGGGCTCTGGAAATGTTCTCACCTCCCAGTCAGGCGGGCCGGGAGCGGGCATGGCCGAGGGAGCCCCAGGAGAGGGGCTGTGAGCCCTGGGCACATGGCAGGGCAGTGCAGGCCTGCTGGTGCTGGGTTTGCTTGATGACTCTTTTTACCTTGGCAGCGAACCCAGCTGGCTCGGACCCCCTGGCCGTGGACTCAGCTAATGTAGCTTGTGGGACGAGTCTGCCAGAACCAGCCCACAGACCCTGCGCCAAGGACTTGGTGTAGAGCCAAGGGCCTGCCCCCTGGAGCTGGAGCGGGGCCTGGGCCAGGCCCAGGTGAGCTGCGCTGTGTGGCTTGTTCCTTGTTGGCTGAACATGAATGACCCTGCCCCATCTGAGCTGGTCTCTGGCGGGGAGCGTGGCTGGGGCCAGCCCCTGGAGTCCCAGCCCATCATGGCATTAGTTCCTGGCAGACCCGTCCAGGAGCTGACTTAGCAATGCCAGCGTGGCCCAGCCTGGCTCGGGCAGCAGCCAAGCAATGGCACGAAGCTGTCGAGGAAAGTAGAGGCTTGAAATCGGGAGATGCTTCCTGGTGGAGACCTGTGCTGCTGCAGGGGCATCTGCCAAGGCAAAGGGGGAGCCCAGCAAGGGGCCAGGCACAGGTCCCCATCGCTGTTTAACTTACCTCGGTAGCTGCCTGCTGTGGGGAGCCCTGCGCACTGCCCAGACCCTTTAGTGGCTGCGGCTCCTTCCCTGAGATCTGGGCTTTGATAACCCTGTTCCAGCAGCGGCCACCACGTGAGTGCATCTGAGGAAGAGGCGCCATCCCCACCAATAATGCCCCAGTGCTGCACCTCCCTCCGTCCCTGCTCTGCACCTCCCAGGCTGCGTCCTGCCACGCCCCACCACTGCTGGGGTCATGTGCAGCCAAGTCCTTTCTGCAGCTCCCTTGCCTTGGCCTCTTTGTGCCACCCTGAGCGTGGGGCGGGGAGCAGCCGGCACCTACCCAGCAGCTCTTGCTCGGGGTCCTTGAGGACTGGGGTGAAGGCGCGATAGGCGTTTTCCTGTTTGGTCCCTGCAAGAAGAAATCCTCAGTGTCACGTCACGGGTGGAGAAGGTGCTCTGGGCTGGTGTTGCCTGCTCCCCTCGCCCCTCAGGCAGCAGCGGAGGCAGTCTGTGCTCTGCCCAGGCGCGGGGCTGGGCTGGCAGGGCAGGGCAGGGAGTCCTGGGCTGATGGGGGTGGGGTGAGGCCTGCTCAGCGCTAGTACCTCTGGCTGTGGGCATCAGATTCCTGCTCTGGGCCCTTGGGCGTGGGGCAGATGGCACGAGGAGCCCCCCCAGCAGAGACTGGGCCTCACTTTGCACAGAGGAGCTTTTAAAGGGATAATTGTCTCCCCCCCAGCCTCTGCCCACCCCCTCCCTGGCCAGCTGAGGTGCTAGGGCTTCAGTGGGGAGGGGCTGTGCTGCTGGGGGCTGCAGGGCACCCTCGGGAAGGCACCTGGGGCTCCACGCTCCACCCGGCACACGTAATAGGTTCCTCGGGGCGAGAGGAACTTGCTGGCACTGTCGCTGGGGAGCTTGACCAGGAAGAGCAGCTTGAGGGTGCCCTGTTCGTCGCACAGGTCGATGGCTTCTGGAAGACACCACAAGTCCTGGGAATGAGCTGCGCTCCCCCCATCCTGCCCCATGGCACAGCCCACGGCGCTGACACCGGGACCTGCCTGCCGGCGAGCTGGCTGGGGCATTCACCTTCCAAACACAGTCCTGTGAGGCTGGGCAGGGCCAAGCCCTCTGCTAGGCCTGCTCCCGCGCCCACCACGCTGCGGCGATGGGTTACTGGGCAAGGAATCCGGGCTGCCCTGCAGCCCATTGGGGCACTTCACCTGCCAGACTCCCCCTCCCCTGCATGCTGCAGAATGGTCCCCTGCCTCCCACTCCCAGCTGCTGTCCAGCCACGCTGCTCTCCCCCTCGCCGCCAGCCTGCCTGCCTCACCTGCAGCCCCGGCCTCACATCTCTGCTGCTCTAGCCCACCCCCCACAGTCAGTCCTGTCGCCTTTGCCCTGCCCGGCCTGTCCCTGCTGAGCACAGTGCCCGTGGCACCGGTCAGCCCTCATCAAAACTGCCTCCTCAGTGGCTTTGTGCTTTGTGCCCCTGGCTCTAGCTCGGTGCCACCCAGGCTTGGAGCCCAGCGCCCTCCTGCTTGGCCGGTCAGATGTGTGGATGGTGCTACCTTGGGAGGGCATCGCGTGGGCTGCTGCCTGACCCCCTCACCCACAGCCCTCTGGACCCATTAGACTCTGCTGTTGTCGACAAGGAATTCATCTCCTCCTCTCCATAGTGTCTGAGTGCCTCTGCTACATGGCTCCCCCACGCTCCACTGCATGTGTCCTGCCCAGCATGGCGCCCACCCCTTGGCATCTGACATGACTGTGCTCACATCACACGTGTGGGCAGTGCCCTGCCCCCGGGTCTTGCACAGAGCTCGCCCCTGGTGGCGCCTGTGGGGCTCCCTCCTGGGCCACTGCTCCTAGGCGCTGCCATTACCCAGCGCCAGCTCGCGCCCTCTTGTCCTGTCCTCCCCAGCATGTGCCATGGGCCCAGAGCTGTGCGCTCTGGCTCGCTAGGTTGGGTCTGCGGGCCTGCCCTTGCTGCCAGCCCGCTCTCGGTCTCTGGCGGGGTCCCGGCGCAGGCCTGGCGGGTCGGGGTGCTCACCTGTTCTCCGGAGCCCCACCTTACTCCTCAGGTAGTGCAGCAGCAGGAGGACAGAGCAGCAGGTGTTAGCCAGAAACTGCTGGTTCTCTGGAAGGGACGAGGCAGTGCCTGACCCAGGGCTGGGCACACAGCCGGGGCTGGGGCGGGGCCTCGGGGCTATGGGCTGGGGGAAATGATGCTGAAGGTGGGAGCTATCTGCAGGCTGCTGCCCCCGCCTCGCTGGGCCCGTCCCCGTGCTGGGGCAAGAGCATGACTAGCCAGTGCAGGGCTCACCAGCCAAACCCTCCGTGGCCTCCGACTGAGCGTGGGGAATGCCCCAGTGCCCATGGTGTGCCCGCGCCGGCCCAGCCAGCGGCTCTGTATCTGCCCTCTTGGTGAGCTGGCACCTGGGAGCTGTCCCTTAGCCCAGGGCAAGCAGTGCCCTGCTGTGCCCCTGCAGCCCAGGCTTGCAAGGCTGGGGTGGATCCCTAGGGGCTATGGAAGCCCAAGAGAGAACCCCAGCGGAGAACTCGGGCCCACCCCCTGCAGAGCTAACCGGAGTCCTGCCCCCTCACCTCACCTCACCCCAACCCACCCTCCCAGTGAGAGCAGCCGCACATGCAGCACCTTCTCCCAGCCAACGCCAGCACGGGGCCTCACCTCCGTGTTTGACACAGATGAACATCGTAGTGCCTAGGCCAAGCTGCATGAGGCCAGTGGTGGGCTGCAGGGCACGCCCCCCTCACATGACCTGCAGCAGGGCTATTGTGAAGTCAGCCGCAGACAGAAGGGCCTGGCTGCCGGGGGCGGGGAGGGGGGAAGGCGGCTTGATGGCCTGGGCTGGGGATGCTGACGGGCCTCTGGCAAGAGGAGACAGTGCAGGCTTTGAGCACAGCCGTGGGCCATCATCTTGGCAGTGTGGTGTATTGAGGACGGGGTTAGACTCACAAGCGAGCGCTTTGAGAGCATGTGCTGGTGTTCCTGGGCCTGTTGGCAGACTGGGGCTCTGCAGGGAAGCCTGCACTCTACGTGTCAGTTTGCAGCGAGCCAGCCTAGAACCAGGTGGGTGGAGTTGTGCCTCTGCCTACAGAGCAGCCTGCTTCGTCTCTCTCTGTTTTCAGGAGCTGCTGTGGGAGTGTTCTGCGAGCTGCACAGTAAAGGCAGGTGTCATTGCGCCCTTCCAACAAGAGTGTGTGTATGGTTTTATCTCACTTGGCTGTGTGGGCCGTGACCGGAACTGGAAGCTCTTCGGTTCCTGGCAGCCCAGGGTAGGCAGCGACGTGAGTGCCTGCTGGGCCTCGGCCGCGCACCATGGCATACATGGTTGTAGTAAAAGGAGGCCCTGAGATATAAACCTTGGTATCAGAGGCCTGGTATGAGGCCTAAGGCCTGAACTAAAGTAATGGTCAAGACTTTGCTAACATAAAACAAAGTTAAGCTGTGAGCCAGAGGCAGGCCCTGCTCACAGACGCTGGCAAGGAAAGGGCTGATGCTGCAAAAAGAGACATACCTAAAAGATACTGGACACCAGATATCAGAACATACACTATACTGGAACATTCCACAGATAACATGGAACAGGCCGACCCATCCCAATGACAGGGGCAAAAGGGTAAAATGATGGATAGAGTTGTTTTGATCGAACCAACATGCACAAGGTGAGAGGTGGCACCTTACTACGTAGAGGGGTTGTACCTTGCTACGTAGCGGGGTTGCACCTCAATACGTCAGGAGTGATGTGTAACTTGTTTGTACCTGTGTATAAGAATGTATCCCTGGGGTGGTGTCTTTGTCCAGCCGAGGGGGCAGTGGAAAGTCCCGCCACTGACTGAGCTGAGTCCATTGCCGAGCGGCACTTTCTCGTAGTATGCCCTGACTTAGGCTAAGAAACCTACAGGGAACTGCAATTGTGTCAGGGTCGCAATAAACCTGGCCGAGGTGCCTTCATACCTTACTAGACTCTGTGGTTATTGGGGGTTCTCGTCGGGTTTGCTGTGTCAGCTATCTGCGCAGAGCTGGGGCAGCACACAGAGGGAACACACGCATGCAGCCGAGTGAGATCAACAGGAGAAAGCAGAAGCACCACACCGGTAGCATCTGACAACAGTGGTTGGGTGGCACGCCCAATGGGCCAATGGCAAAGCAGTGAGCAGCGGAGCCAGGCTCTGTGCGCAGCCCAGGAGGCGAGCGGGCCACAGGTCAGACGCAGGGGAACAGGCCCAGCCAGAGGGACGCACAATGGATTCCAGCAGGCAAGTGAATGAGTGCGGAGACCCTGCTCCAGGCGAGTGACTCCTGGGACTCCCGCGTCCCAGCTCTGCAAGGAGCCTCAGTGGGAGCGAGGGGCACTGGGCAGAGCCAGGGGACGTGGGAGAGGCTGCGGAGCGGCTGGGTCGGGGGGGGGGTGCAGGTACAGAATGCCCAGAGGAACAAACACTCTTGGGTGAGACTGTTTTTATTTATCTATAAAGCTGCTGCACAATCAGCAGCCAGA
>NW_020664482.1:377798-387128 GCF_002925995.2 Terrapene triunguis | reverse complement strand
TCGCTGAGGGGTCCTGTCCCTGTGGAGATCAGTGGATGAGGCTGGGAAGTTGCCCTCCCTCAGTGAGGGCTGTGGCAGGGACCAGTAGGGGAGGATAACCTCCTTTCTCTCACTGTTTAGTCCCGTGTCTCCAGGCTGGGCTACCAGGGGAGCTGCATGGCTTGTGTAGAGCTGCACTGCCATGCAGCGTTCCCTTACTCCTTCTCTTGCACAGGATGAGCTCACCGCTTTAAATGTGAAGCAGGGTTTCAATAATCAGCCAGCAGTCTCTGGAGATGAACATGGTACTGCCAAAAATGTCAACTTTAATCCAGCTAAGGTGAGATCCCTGCAGGGCTTTGAGGGCCAAGCCCCACTGCATCGAGTCCCTCTTACTAGGGTTCCCAGGGGTAGGCCTTGTTCTTAATGATTTCTGCACCCAGACTGGTGATGATTAGTGTGGTGGTTCTAGATCTTGGCCCACAGCCAGGGTCTTTGGGATAGGAGTTCTAGGGTGGACAGGTTTACACTCTTGTGATGATCTGGCCTATCACCTTCCCAAGGCTAAGCTCTAGGAGTGTCTATCCTTCTTTGTGGTGGTGGGCTGCTGTGTTCCCAACCTTGGTGGGAGAGTAGGCTGCTCCGCTCCTGACCCACAGTGTCAGTGATGCGGTGTGATGTGGTGGCAGAGCTTTATCCACAGCTGTTGATAACTAGTACCTAGATGCCCCATCCTGACAGATTACTGGCTCATACATGAGCTGCAAATTAAGTAGGAGGTTAGAACATCAGTATTGGCTTGATGCAGGGACATTGCTGTGGTGGATAAGAAGTTGTATGTTTGGAAGACAGACTTCTCTGTTGGTGCAAACACAAAGCTGGGAGTCATGAGATGCCTGTGCCTCAGTTTGGCCTCCTGTACAATGTGTTAGTGGTCACCAGGCCTCCCTCCCACTGATATCCTCGGATGGAAGGCCATCAGGAAGTGCCAAGTGTTGGGTTCTTCTGCCAAGGAATTAGAGACGTTCATTCCAGCGGTGCTAAAGCCAGGCTATTTTAGCGCTGCAATTCAGAAGTTCCCTTATCGAGGTATTCTCAGTCCTGCTGCAGATAGTCATCTTGTTGATTGAAGTAAAGGGAGCCATTGGCTGTTTTTGGTGATTGGGTTTTGGAAGTTCATGCTAATGAGACTTTGGGGATAATAGCAAATGTATGTAACTAATTAATAAAGCCAAGCCTCTCCCAGAGACTAACAAGGGGTTAGTGTGTAGCTCACAGGACCCAGTTCTGTGAGAGGCTTCTTACCCTCTTCTCTTTTTCAGATTAGTTCAAATTTTAGCAGCATTATTGCAGAGAAGCTGCGCTGCAACACGCTGCCTGACACGGGAAGACGGAAACCTCAGGTGAACCAGAAGGATAACTTCTGGCTGGTGACAGCACGCTCTCAGAGTGCCATAAACAACTGGTTCACAGATCTGTCTGGGACTAAGCCCCTCACTCACCTGGCTAAAAAGGTATGTTGCAGGTGAGGCTGCCAAGAAAGGTAGAACATGTCCTGTCTGAGCTCTTCCCTCACCTGGTTTTGTGGGTATTGTCTATTTTTGAAGACTGCAATGGAGGTTTTGCGGTTAGAAGAGGTTTGTTCTCTCTCCACATCAGATTGGTTATAGTTCTCAGTGTGTGTGTCCAGGACTCATCTTGGGCTGCCTGTGTCCTCCACAGCTGTAGAGCTAAGATTCCCAGTTATTCAGAGACGAGGCTAAACTTTGTCTCATGGCATGTAGAGCTTGAATGTTTCATTTGAATTTCGATTGCTTTTAGGGGAACTGCTGCTGCCTACCTTTATTGGCCTCATGCTTAGATGAGGGTAGTTCATGCTGCTATGGTGTTTTCAAGTTCTCAAAGATTGTAGTGAGATTGTCTAGCGATAACTAGCTGAATGACTTCCCACACTCCTGTGTCTGTGGCAGCCTTCTTACAGGGAAGGGCTCTGTGTATTGGCCTGGTGGAGAGCTGGTTAAGAAGAGCATTTACATTTTTGTGCTCCAGGAGCTAGGCCTTGATGCTACCATAGTGGAGCTGGAATGATGAATTCTCCCAGGGCTGGATGAGGAAAGAAAGCTCTGTCTTCTGTAGAGGTGGGGCTATAAACAGGGGGCTTGTGAGCCTGGCAGTGGTTGTGGGGAAGCTTAGTTCCTATCGTTGTAGCAGCAGAGTGTATAATGTAGAGGCTAGAGCAGAGGTAGTCAATTTATTTTTTGTCAAGGTCTAAATTTCTTAGTCCAGGTATAATCAAGGTCCAAATTCCAGAGAAAATAATAAAACAACAATGATAATAAGTAAATAAAAAGATTTCGGGGTCCATTCAAAAGCGTCTGGTGGTCTGGATTTGGCCCATGGTCTGCCTATTGACTACCTCTGGGCTAGGGTTTGCCAGGTCCTGGAGTTCAGGGCCCCTGTGGGTAAAAGTCAGTTTTCACAGGTTGTTAGTGTGTCTTTTGTACTTACACACTTCTTGACTTGTTATCCACCCTTCCCTTAAGAACTGTGTTTATGACAGACCTGCCTCTTTGCAGTACCTTTCCCCAGTTTCCTGCTTCATTTCTCATGTGTTGCACTTCAGCTCTGGTACTGTTGCCTGCTGACCCAGGAAAATGTTCTTTATGTTGTAACTGCCCTGATGGAATGGCGCAAGCTGTGTGATACTTAGTTTGTGCACGGTTGTCCAGGCACAAGGGTGATAGTGGATGTTACTCTGGGGTGATTCCTTTCTGGATCCTCAGAAGCTAGCTTTTCCCTTTTTCTGTTCTGTTCTAGGTACCCATCTTTAGTAAGAAGGAGGAGGTCTTTGGTTACTTGGCAAAATACACTGTTCCAGTGATGAGAGCAGCCTGGCTGATCAAAATGACTTGCGCCTACTATGCTGCCATCACAGAAACTAAGGTGAAAAAACGGCACGTCATTGATCCCTTTATCGGTAAGTGACTTGAGTGGAGTCCTGGCCTTTTCCCTACCAGGTTTTCTTTTCCTTGCCTGTTGTTGTGCTTGCACCTCCTCGATAGAATAATAGTCGTTAAGGATGAAAAAGATCTATTTGGCCACATCTGCCCTAGCCGGGAGGGTATATGCAGTGTGGTTGTAGCCAGGTGCGTCCCAGGATGTTACAGAGACAAGGTGGGTGAGGTGACCTGAAAAAGAGCTCTCTTTGGCTCAAAAGCTTGTCTCGCTCACCAACAAAAGTCGGCCCAATAAAATATATTACTTCACCCACCTTATCTCTCTAGCCAGGAGGGGGCAGCACAGGCTTCCTTCTACTGGATCATGACTGCTGTTTTCATCCTTCTAGTTACATCCCAGGCAATGGGGCTTCAGCCTGTTCCCTTGGACAACAGACAAATACATCTTCCTGAGAACGAATATTTTCTGATAGTCTTTCACCGTTCACTCTCATGACTCCTTCTTACACCCTGTGTGTTCCTCCCCTGAACAACCCCATTCCCTCCTTGGTGTTTACACCTTTAATATATTTGTGGACTGTAATGTCTGCCCTTAGGTGTGTCTTAGCCAAGCTAGACAGATTGGTTTAAGGTTATTTCTCCCAAAATGTATTAGCTGCATTTCCCCAGCAGAATCTCATTCTGTTATTTCCTGCATGTTTCCAGCCGCGCTGGGCCTCTTTGGATCATAGCTCCGGCTTCTGTGGAATTCCAGGATCCTTCCAATTAGCAGCATACGGGAAAGCCTGTCTGTTATGGTTTATACTGCTGCCCATCAGGATATTATCTGAGCACTTACCACGTAAAAGAAATAGCAAGAGGGACTTCATGAAGTCTCTGCTCCTCTCTCTTTCTGGGACAAAGACTACACTCTAGCTTTTTTATTTTATTGGGTTGGTTGATTAATATGTTTGTTTGCAGAGTTTTGTTTTATTTAATCTCCTGATCTCTGGAAGCTTTTTCCACAGCTCAACCCCTTCAAGCATGCTTTATTCCCAGCTCTCACCTGTCTTGTCCTGGGCTTTGTGATCTGAATCATCCCAGAGGAGCCAAAATATCTTGACAGTTCATGGAATGAAATTTGGGCTTAATGTATCTGGGACATACTTTATTAATTGCTTTGAAGATTAAGACCAAGGCCTTGAACATGTTGCTGACCCCATCTCTCAGATCACTAATGGGGATGCTACATCAGGCTGTCCTGACCCTGTCCCCTCCTGCTTCCCTCCATCCCTTTGCTCTTGCCAGATCTTCAACAAAGGCGTTTAAGGAATCTTCCTTCCTAGCGAACTGCTGTCCTGTATTTTGTGTGTTAAAGACCTGCTTTAAAATGCAGTTCAGAATATGTCCCTTGTTCTCCTCCTTTCCCTGGAACCCACAGGTGTATCTCTTTCCTTGTGGTTTTTCTTCCATCACAGGAACTCTTTGACTCTCCCATTCCTCTTCCTGCTTACCTACTCACTGATGACTGTCTTCTTCGTTCCAGAGTGGACACAGATCATCACCAAGTACCTGTCAGAGCAGCTGCAGAAGATTTCTGAGTTCTATAGGCAGCTCTCTGGGCAGGGTTGTGGTTCACCATCTGGGCCCATGCCGCAGGAGGTGGAGCACGCTTTGAAACAATGGGACTATAATGAGAAACTGGCTATGTTCATGTTCCAGGTGAGGTGTTGAAGGGAGCTGCTGGCTGGGGTGGGGTTTGCAAGGGATACTCAAGGCTCAGAAGTAATTTGTTTTTGCAGAATGTATTCCATCTCTGAGCCCCTGGGTGGCCCAGCAGGAGGAATAGGGGTAGAATAGCTCCAGGATGCTCTTCCTTTGGTCCTCTCACTCTGTCTGTCTGTCTCCAGGATGGGATGCTGGACAGACACGAATTCCTTACCTGGGTGCTTGAATGCTTTGAGAAGATACGGCCAGGAGAAGATGAATTGTTGAAACTGCTCTTACCTCTGCTGCTGCGGGTGAGCTTCAGGAGAGAACTACCTGCTCCAACATGGCTCTGGGGAGCGCAAGCCGCCTTGCACTAGCCTGGGGTGTTTTCCCAGCTGAGTGCCTTCCCCCCATATTAGCCACCAGCTACCAGAAGGGAATGCTGCTTATCCCACTGCTTTCTGCTACTGCAAGGGGCTTTGTTCCAGCTCCTTGTCCCTGCCTTACCTGTAACGGCTGGACTCTTGATGGCAATAGTGTGTTCATTGGATGGAACTGAATAGAAGTGGCTTTTCTCTTCTGCTCCCGTGGCTGGTTCCACTAGACCCCCAAGCTCCTGAGAAGGCAGGGACTGGGTGCATTGAGATCAAGGGAGATGTTGCCCATGGTGCTGTGTGAATCTCACTGGTGCTTAAGCAACATTGTGATGACATTTTCCCCAAGGGTTCCCCTGCTGTTTAGGCCTTTGCTCTGGGCGAGGCTGTGGCCCTATCCGTGAGGCACGACTGCACAGGATTGGCTCTGGGGACTTCTCTAGTGTTGCTTGGAACTGGGATGGTTTTTCCTTCTTCCCCACAGTACTCTGGAGAGTTCGTGCAGTCTGCATACCTGTCCAGGCGCTTGGCCTACTTCTGTACCCGCAGGCTTGCCATGCAGGTGGACGGCACGGGTGGGCACCTGCCCCACATCCTATCCGCACAGACGGGAGCTGCCCTCCCGTCAACACCCGCCCCTCAACCGGCTGCAGGAAATCCTCCCCCTAGTCCCTTCAGTGACTTGCTGCTCTGTCCCCAACACCGCCCGGTGGTATTTGGGCTCAGCTGCATTCTACAGGTAGGGTTTTGCTGGGTTAATATCAGTGGTGAAGGAGGCTGGAGCTCTGATGGGTCAACAGAAGACATTCTGGTTAAAATATTAGTATGATGCAAAATCATCACAGTACCTACTAGAAACTGGCTGGCTGGTAGAGCGGGGATCATCACCAAGAGAGTGTTTCTAGTTGGATCCCACAGGCACCCATTGTTGGCCCAAAACTCTCTAATATTTTTATCAGTGATCATTCCTGGTAAAGTTTGCTGATGACACAGACTAGTTGAGATGGTAAATAACGATGAATGGTCCCTGGGCGCAATATGCAGTTCACTATGGCAAAATACAAGGTCTTGCCTCTGGGAATGCAGAATGTAGGTCACAGTTGAAGGATGGGGGACTTTATTCTGGAAAGCAGGACTTGGAAAAGGACTTAAAGATAGGACTTAATATAGGCCTAGGGAGGTGGTGTTACCTCTCTCTATAGCATTGGTGAGTCCATTACTGGGATGCTGTATCCTGTTCTGGTGCCCGCACTTTAAAAAGGTTGTTGAAAAACTGGAAGCGGTTTAGAGACAAGCCATAGTGATTAGAAGAGTGGAAAGCCTGCCTTGCAGTGAGTGACTGAAGGAGGTCAGACTTTTTAGCGTACTGAAAAGTATGTTAAAAGAAAGGTGTCTTGATCATGGTCTATCAGTATCTACCCGCATGCGGAGAAGATTTCTGATAGCAGACGGCTCATTCATCTAGCAGAGAAAGGCAGAACAAGATGCAATGACTAGAAGTTGCATCTTGATAAATTCAAACTGCAAGTCTGGCATAAATTAACCATTGGAACAAGTTAGCTAGGGATGTGGTAGATTGTCCATCACTTGGAGTTCTTATATCAAGGCTTGTTGACCTACTGAATCAGACCTACTGAAGTCCTGGGCTTGGTGCGGGAATCCCTTGGTGAAATGCTCTGTCCTGTATTATGTGGGGTGTCTGACTATGGAATCTGTGTAGCAGTGAATAAGAAACCCTGGGGCTCCAGGATTTGGGCTACACGCATCCCCCATCACGCTTCTGATTTATTTGCTAGTGAGTCCTCTCTGTGTCATTAATGTAACTGCCATGGCCGGGCTAGCCGGGGAAATTCACGTAGTGTTATTGTGGGTCTTTATGAGCTGCATGCACCAGCTTCTCACTAGCCTAAGGCAACATGGCGTTTTGGCCTTGGCTACCTAAACGTGTCTAGTCTAAGTAAGCCAATGCAGTAAATGCTGGGTAGCTTCCTGCATGGAGAGAGGGCACCTCTGTACCCCAGCACGCTCTCCAGCCTCGAAGCTCTTTCAGATGGGAGCCTATTCATAGGTGTGGTGAGGCTGAGGCTGGGGAGTGTCTGTACAGTCTGGGAACAGCCCTGCTGGGTGCTCTCGGACCCAGGAGTCAGGCTTGGAGATGCTCAGTGCTTCTGCTTTGGCTGTCTGATGCAGAGTATCATCCTGTGCTGCCCAAGCGCTCTGGTCTGGCATTACTCCCTGACTGACAGCAGGATAAAGACTGGCTCTCCACTGGACCATCTGCCTATTGCCCCCTCCAACCTGCCCATGCCTGGGGGAAACTCGGCCTTCACCCAGCAGGTGAGCAGCTTTCAAAGGAGGGAGTGTTGGGGGCCCAGGACGTTAGCACCTACCCCAGTCCATTCAGGCTTATCTCTCCATATTAAGCAACAGCACCTCTGGCTGTGCTCCTGCCACTCCTGAGCCTGAGCAGCTGAGGCACTGAGAGATGCAGGAGGCCTCTCCTCCCTTTGTGCTGCAAGCAGGGCACCCATGGACCTGGGGGGTGGGCAGAATCTCTTCCCTTGTGCCTGAGGCATCCAGCGCCCCACTTGGGGATGGGCGGCGTCTCTCTTGCCTTGTGCCTCAGGCAGGGCAGCTGGCATTCCCTGGGTTCTGCTGGCAGCTCTTTGTGCTGCAAGTCTATTCTGGCCACCCTCGCATGTGTTTATGGAATTCCTTTGCCTTTAGGTTCGGGCGAAGCTCCGTGAGATTGAGCAGCAGATAAAGGAGCGTGGCCAGGCAGTTGAGGTCCGCTGGTCATTTGACAAGTGCCAGGAAACCACTGCAGGTAACTTACTGCAGGATCTGCAGTCTCTTCTCCCTGTCCCTAGCATCAGATGTGTTAGCCTGAACCAGTGCCCTAAGGAGCTCCATGTCCAGTCATCCTCTCTTTGGCTTGTCTCTTGGCCACATTTCTGCTCGTTTGACCACAGTGAGGAGAATGCAGATGAATCTCGCTCTTTCCCAGGCTCAGAGCTCTGTGGGGATCAGGCCCACGCGCAATCACAGGTTGTGTCTCCTGTCTCCCGTGCTCTGAGCTCGCAGAGATTTGGGGCTTTGCCTCCTGTGTTCCTAGGTCTGTGATACCAATTGCCCAAATGCTTGCTTATGCACACTCCCCTTTCCTTCCCTGTCCTGCTCCAGGATTCACTATCGGCCGGGTTCTGCACACTTTGGAAGTTCTGGACAGTCACAGCTTTGAGAGATCTGACTTCAGCAACTCTTTGGATTCCCTGTACAACAGGATATTTGGGCTGGGACCAAGCAAAGACAGTCATGAGGTGGGTGATGGGCCACACTGGTGATGCCCTGTGCTGGTGGTGGTGGGTGCAGGTGCTAGTCGGGGGGTTGTTCTCTTTCAGGTTTATGTCCAGCTGGCACCATGAGGGAACTAGCTATTTGGGTGCCACATGAAAAGTGGCCCATTGCAGACAAGACATTGGAACTCCATTGGAGGGGGTGTCTACGCAGCCCTGGGTTAGGGAGAGAGCCCATGTAGAGAGAGTGAGGTGTGCATTGTGAGAGCCTATGGTAAGGGCTGCCTGTATTTCTGAGGGAGGGGAAGCCTGTGCAGGCACGGGGGAGGTGGTGTCTGGTGCTGCTGAGTAGCATTCCGTACAGCCGACAATGACTGTCCTGAGCAGAGGCGCAGCCCCAGACCTCTGTGAAATGGGAATTGCCTTTGATGGGGGGTGAGTTCTTTGACCTGTAAAAACATGCTGTATAAATACACGAAAACCAAATGTTAAACAACCCATCCAGGAAATGACAACCCATGCTAATACCGCGGGGGTGGGGGCGGAGGAGGCTGTGCAGGGAACTTCCAAGGGCAGTTGACTTTGGTCCTGCTGGATTCAGGGCCACAGGCTGCTCTTTGGAATCCAGGAGCTGCTAGGTCATGCTCTTTTACCACAACTGAGCATGGAAAGTAGCATGTCCTGGAGAGCTGGGACCCGAATGACTAGAGGTTTGGAGGTCAGTCAGTATCAGCACCCACAAGGAAACTGGGATCCAGGGCAGTCTCTGAAGGGCTGGGGTAATGTGCTTGGTGAGCTTGGCCCCAGCCTGACCCCGAAAAGGAGGAATTCTGTGAAGAAAGCCCTGCTTTGGGATTTCCCAGGGGTGTGTGGTGGAGACTAGCAGCTGCTGCTGGAGTTCCCCCACTGTGTGGTCTGCATGGAGCGTGGAAACCGCGCTTCAGACTCTGACTTGGTGTGTGTTCTGTGTGTACTGGGAAGAGAGGAGTGTGACGATGTGGTTCTGGCGGAACCCAACTGAGAGTGCCAACTCAG
>NW_020664482.1:365809-377788 GCF_002925995.2 Terrapene triunguis | reverse complement strand
TTGCAACAATGATCTATATGGTCCCAGTTTATGTCAATAACGTCACAAGGAGTAGAGCAGATTTCAGGCTGGTTGGCTTCCTGCTGATCACCTTCCTTTGTGTCCTGACTGCCTGTGCCCACAGGAGCGGTTGAACTCTAACCTGTGGTTCAGTGCTTTACCATCATGCCTGTGTTCTGACAGATCTCCCCAGATGATGACGCAGTGGTGGCCTTGCTGTGTGAGTGGGCTGTGAGCTGTAAGCGCTCCGGCCGCCACAGGGCTATGGTTGTGGCTAAACTGCTGGAAAAGCGGCAAGCGGAGATAGAGGCCGAGGTGAGTCCTTGTCCCTGATGGACCCTGGAAGTCTTTGAACAGCAGCTAATAGTTGGAAAGAGAACAGTAGTTACTGGGTTGGTCGCTGGGGTTAAAGCAAGGGTGACCTTCTCCAAAGAAGAGCTCTCCCATAACTGTGTAGTGAGGTGGTGTCTCCAGAACTGATGGGCGGAAGCCTGCTAGCTGAGTACTGGATGCCAAAGGCCCCTTGGTGCTAGTGCCTTTGGCATGAACATTTACTTTGACCCATAGTAGGCCAGAGACCTCCCCACTGTATGGGACTACTCTGTGTGTCTCTCGGGTTCTCTGGAGCACAGATACAGAAGCACTAGGTCTCCTCAGAGGCTGTGCATAGTGGATTATGGGAAGGTTTCGGGGACTGGCTTTCTCCTATGGGGGGAGGTTCTCTCTACAAAGACAATGTCTGTCTTTGGGAGTGGGGGACACTGAGTTTCTCCTCCTGGCAGCAGCCTGTACTCCTGTCTCTCTCTCCAGAGATGTGGGGACTCTGAAGTTGTGGATGAGAAAGGCTCCATCTCCTCAGGTTCCCTCTCAGCAGCCAGCACGCCTGTCTTCCAGGACGTCCTCATGCAGTTCCTCGACACTCAGGCTCCTGTGCTAAGTACGTAACGAGAACTCGCTAATGTCCAGCCTTCCCTCTTCCTTGAGCCCGGGACACACCCAACAGTCTCACTTGGACTCTGGAGAGGAGGGGATGCAGCCCGGAGGGCAAGACATTGGGAAGGGATGAGGAAATGTAACTGCTGCTGAGACCAGCTGGAGAGGAGCCCAAGCATTTAGTTGCTGCCTCTGCCAGCTGTGTGCTCTGGCCTTGATCCCCACTGCGGTTTCCTAGCCCTGCCTTGAATCCTGCCGGGTGGTTGAGGGGCCTCTAGAAAACTCTTCCTCGAGCCCTGCCAAAGGACATCCCTGGGTTAGATATCGGGCAGGTGGCCAGTGTTGCTCAGAGCAGTGCTGGAGGGAGGACTCGGGCAGCGCTACCTGCTCCTTCATGTGCTGTTGCTGTGCCTCCAGCGGACCCAGCGAATGAAAGTGAGAAGGTGGAGTTCTTCAACCTGGTGCTGCTGTTCTGTGAGCTGATCCGGCATGACGTCTTCTCTCACAACATCTATATGTGCACACTCATCTCCCGGGGCGACCTGGCCATGGACTCGCATGGGCCCCGCCCTCCCTCGCCCTTCGATGACCCCGCCGAGGAGCATGACCGAAAGGAGGGGATGGGCAACAGTGGCATCAAGCTGGAGGTAAGGAGCACCAGCTCTCATGGCCCCTTCCCAAGTGCTCCTTCCTGATTGTCCTTACGTCCCGGACTCATCCCCTGCAAAGTACCTGCACTTGCCACCTGCCTCCTCCCTCCCCCAAGGCTAATCCTATAAAACTTCAGCCTGAAGGTGAAGGGTTAAATTCTGAGCTGCTGAAAGGGGCCTGTGGCATGGAAAAGGCTCTCGAGCCATGATTCTATCGCTCATGCCGTGCAGCCCAGCTCTAATAAGATAGCATGTAATAAGCTACTAGGATTTGAAAACCAAAGGGGCATTAACAGTGGCTGGCACAGGCACTGCTAGAGGGGGGCTCATTCTGCCTGGGTTGTAGGCTGGACAATGCCGTGGGGAAACTCTGAGGTGTACGCGTTTCCTAGTGCAGTGTGGAGAATTAACAGCTGCCCCTTGTTTATGGCCCCAGGACACCGGCCTCTCGGAGTCCATGGATATTGATCATAGCTCCAGCGTGCTGTTTGATGACATGGAGAAGACTGATTTCTCGGTACGTTCCTGTTTTCCTCTCCTACCTGGTGCTCGGTGAGTAGCTCAGGTGTGCTTTTCTGGGCACCTTGCCAATGTGGAGGTGCATCAACTTGCTGCTGTGTGCCTTCTGTCCTCTATGGAATTGAAGGGCCTGGCCAAAAGGGCTCGTGTCTTGTGGCTGGTTGGGGCGGTATGGTAGACACAACTTGCCTGTGAATGCTCTTGAGTCGAGTGGTACAGAGCATGTAGGCAGGCTAGGATCCAGCTGTGTAACCAGGTGTGCCATTCCATGAATTTCCTCCTTTGTAGGGTTGACACCACCCCAGGAGCTGCTTGTCACTTGGAATGGTGAGGGAGCAGGAGGTGAGAGGGACATTACTGAGAGGCAGTGCAGGGTATGGAGGGTGAAAGTGGGGAAAGGATGGTGACATTGAGACTCTTGCTTACCTGGGAGAAGAGATGTGGTCCAGTGACTCTGCAGCCTTGGGCAAGTCACCTGACCTCTCTGCCTTAGTTTGTGTGTTTCTTAGCTTGTTGTGGGAGTCACTCATTCATGTTTGCAGAGCACTTCGAGTGAAGATGCGCAGTAAGAGCTAAGAATGATCGCTGTTGAAACCGCCGGGAAATTTCTTTTTTCCAGCCATTTGTATCTTTCAAGATGTGTGGTGGACACCTGTGGTGTCTGGGGCTGCACTGCCCCCCAGGGGGCCTTTTGCCTTTATCTTGGCTCTTGTGGAGCGTTGTCATCAGAATCATAGCCTCTAATTCCTAACTTTCTGTTGCTTGTTCTCAGTCCAAGGTGTACCAGGAAGCTGTACTCATGTGCAGATTGGGGAGGGGGATCTGGTACCTGGGCTGGGAGCAGTGTCCTGAGGGGTGGGTGCTGTCCCCATGCTTTGCCCTCCTTATCAGCTGTGGGCTGGAATAGCCTTGTGAGCTGCTTTCAGTACCATTGATGTGTGGCCACGTACCACAGCAATCTTGTCTTCTCTCCCTAGATGTTCTCTCCTCCAATGCACTGTGAGTCTAAGGCCAGCCCTTCCCCTGAGAAACCAGACCCTGAGAAGGAAGCAAAGCCTCTGCTAAAGGAAAAGGCTGCAGAAGGAACACTAGCATCCCTGTACGACCAGCCCCGGCACATCCAGTATGCCACGCACTTTCCTATCCCTCAGGTATGAGAACTGTGCCTACCTTCCCCTACCCCTCTCACCCAGGTATCAGACCTGGGCTCACGCCACCCTCCCATCATGAGACCTGCACAGTTCCTTGCTGCTGCTCCACCCAAGCATGGGACGCCTGACGCCTTGCAGCTTGAGCACTGAAAGGGAAAGGAGCATGGTCATGCGTGCCTTGAATGCTGGGGGCAGTTTGTCTTTGAGTGGGTGCCTGGGGTGGCTTTTTGCTTCTCCATTCCCCAGGGTCATCTCCCAGCTGCACCTTCCCTCTCCTCTTAGAGACCCTTGTGTGATGAGATGATTGGCATCTAGCCTGAAAGCAGCTAATGCGGTTGTCTCCCTTTGGCTCCCAGGAAGAGTCATGCAGTCATGAATGTAACCAGCGGCTGGTGGTTCTGTTTGGGGTTGGGAAACAGCGAGATGATGCCCGACATACCATCAAGAAGATAACCAAAGACATTCTGAAGGTGTTAAACAGGAAGAGCACAGCAGAGACAGGTTAGTGCAGCCTGGGCCCGCCCTGCCCCAGGAAGGTGTTCCTTTCCAGCTGGTTGGGTCCCTTGGGAGACCTGCACACAGGGGCAACTGAGTGGGCAAGGGAAGCAGTGACACTGACTAGACACAGTGTGCTGTCACACAGGAAACCCGATGAAAAATGTTAACTAGGACAGCTGCACTGAAGCCAATGGAACAACATTGATTTACACCAGGTGGAGATTTGGTCTGTTCCACTTTTCTGTAATCTCTGTCAGTCTAGGGCTTCTTAGAGGTGCCTTGTGACAACAGCAGACACCAGTGTTTTTAAGTTGAGGATGCTCTTTTAAAGGAGAGATGAGATGCTCTTGAAACCAAGCTGAGGGATTTTGAGGCTGAGTCCCGGTGAGAGTGGCTAGTCTCCCAAGGGAAGCCCCTACATTGGGGCAGTTAGACTGCGACTGGTCAGAGCCCTGGAGAGAATAGCTAACTCATTTGGGATGGATTAGATACTTCACCATCCCTGACCATCACTCTTAACTAGGGATTCCCATGTCTCGGAGTTTAATTTGATGCCTTCTAGAGCAGGCCTTACAGTTTATGAGTTGGCCCAAGACCCTTTGCCCTAATGGGGGGAACGTGAGGCTCCCTGGTTCATAGTCATAGATTCCAAGGCCGGAATGAACCACTGTGATCATGTAGTCTGACTTCCTGTGTAACAGGCCATGGAACTGCCCCAAAAGAATTCCTAGAGCAGAGCTTTTAGAAAAACATGCGATCTTGATTTAAAAATTACCCGTGATGGAGAATCCACCGTGACTCTTGGTAAATTGTTCCAGTGGTTATTCTGCCTGCAGTTGGGTGGACCCGTGCTCCCTGCTGAGGAATTGGAAGATGCATGTGGCTGTCTGTAGGGTGGCTCTGTGCCCCAAAGAAGGTAGTCTGGTAATGGCTCCCTGTATTTCTTGCTTTTGGCAGGTGGAGAGGAAGGCCAGAAGAGGAAGAGGAGCAAGCCAGAGGCATTCCCAACAGCTGAGGATATCTTTGCTAAATTCCAGCACCTTTCTCACTTTGATCAGCACCAGGTCACCTCTCAGGTATGGGGTTCCGGAATGAGAAGTCTCCAATCTGGGCCCTGGCTGTATGTGCCCCACTGCAGCATGGAAAGCAGCCTCCAGAGGAGACAGTGGGAGAGTAATTTGGATCTGACAAGTGGAGCTTTGCAAGGGGCTGATACCCCCTTGTGCCTCTCTCTCTGCCTGCAGGTATCTCGCAATGTCTTGGAACAGATCACCAGCTTTGCCTTAGGGATGTCATACCATCTGCCTCTGGTGCAGCACGTGCAGTTCATCTTTGACCTGATGGAGTATTCGCTCAACATCAGTGGTCTCATTGACTTTGCTATCCAGGTGAGCCCTGGGGTCTGATGTGCTTCACCGGAGTGGGGTTTATCTACATTAAATCCAGACTAAGTGTGTTTCTGAAGGATCTGCTCTTGCTCAACCACAGGTTATTGGGTTGGATGTAGGAATCTCTGAGTGAGGGTCTCTGGCCTGGGTCTTGCTGGATGATCATAATGGTGTTTTCTGGCCTTAGACTCTCTGGTGTTCCATGGCGGGAGTGGCCATGAGGTATGCTTGTGTGTGGCACAAAGCTGTAGTCCTCCTCTGGGGCTCTGGTTTTGAGGGTCATTTTTCCAAAGGTTTCAGGATTGTTTGGAATGGACCTTGCTACTGTTCTTGTCCCTGAGCTGCAGTGATGCCTTTCTTGAGCGAGAGCGTTTTTTTTTTTTTTCATGGCAGCCCTTCCAACAACAAGGGTGGTTTCCTCCCTCAGAAGGTCCTGCCACCGTGCAATACAAGCTGTGTTAGTGGTTGTGGCAGACTAGGCCAGATGATATTTTAGAAAATTTGCTACAGTTGGAGGCATAACTGAAACTGTTACACTCCAGTTAGTGGATGAGCTAAGTGGGATTTTGAACAGGTCCTGGTAGTGAAAGGTCAGAGCTATATCTAGGAAGCCAGCCTGCCCACACTTGTGTCCAACCGGCAGGCTTCTTCTGGTAGGCACCCCAATGCTGGCAGACCCCCTGAACTGACTGGGGCCTGGATGGCAGGCTTCGCCTGGATTTCAGGCTCCTGAATGCATTGGTGCCTAGCCAGCAGGCTCCCTCTGACTGGTGCCCCAACGACAGGGTTTGTAGCAGTGGAGTTGTCTGGATTGTTGAAGGGTTTTTATGTCATTGGGTGCAGTTGCTGAACGAGCTGAGCGTGGTGGAAGCAGAGCTGCTGTTGAAATCTTCCGACCTAGTTGGCAGCTACACCACCAGCCTGTGCCTGTGCATCGTGGCTGTGCTGCGGCACTACCACTCCTGCCTTATCCTGAACCAAGACCAGATGGCCCAGGTCTTCGAAGGGTAAGGGAGCCTTGTGCCCCTCTTGGGCAGGGGAAGCCTCATCTCTGGGCTTTGTCCCAGGTGGGTTGGGGGGACAGGGGTCTGTCCTCCTAGGAGGTGTTGTCTCTGTGCCTGGAGCTTTGTCCCATGGAGGGGTGGGCGTGGGGAGGGATCTGTTCTCCGAGGGCATTGTCTCCATGTCTGGGGCTCTACCCTCAAGTGGGTGGATGCTGCCTGTGTCTGATGCCATGCTCCTTCAGGTTTCCTTTCAAGCTGCTGCAGCATTTCTTGTCTCTTTACAGTCTGTGTGGGGTGGTGAAACATGGCATGAACCGCTCCGATGGCTCCTCAGCAGAGCGCTGTATCCTGGCCTACCTCTACGACCTATACACCTCCTGCAGTCACCTCAAGAGTAAATTTGGGGAGCTCTTTAGGTGAGTTTGAGGCAGGTTGGAGGCAATGGGCACTGCCCTCAGAAGGACCATGGCCTCAGCTTTGCTTGTGATCTTGCACACACTGTTCCCCACCAGCTAGTGTTCTTTCCTCATGGACATACGGTGGGGGTTCCCTGCCTCAGGTCTAGCTGAGCACACAGGGAGAATGGTAGTTGCCTGGGGCCATCTCTGTTACTGCGGTGCCTGCAGGCTGAGCTGCTGACTGGTGAGCACTTCCAGGAGCTGCACTGAGAGCAAGAGGAAGTGGCAGCCCCAAGCTAGGTCACTGAACCCCCTCTGGTATTTTCCAGGGGCTTCCCCAACAAGGAACAGGCATGGCTCTTCATGGAGGAACTTCTTTGAATGAGCCCCTTAAGCCTTCATGTAAAAGCTGGAGCTCTCTGCACTGCAGAGGATGCAGGGGAGGTCTGGGAGAGGGAGCAGAAGGCTCTTACCCTGGGCCTCGGCATTGCTTGTGAAAGGCAGTGGGAAGCATGTTTGCAGAAGTGCCTAACCTCCCCTTCCTGTCCCTGCCAGTGACTTCTGCTCCAAGGTGAAGAACACAATCTACTGCAATGTGGAGCCCTCTGATTCTAACATGCTGTGGGAGCCCGAGTTCATGATCGACACCATCGAGAATCCATCCGCACACAACTTCACCTACACTAACTTGGGCAAGAGCCTCAACGACAACCCGGCCAACCGCTACAGCTTTGTGTGCAATGCACTCATGCACGTGTGTGTGGGACATCATGACCCAGACCGGTGAGGCGCAGGGCTGGGGCTATTGAGACCCCCTCTCAGGTGGCTCCACTTGTGTAGGGAGAAGGAGTGTCTGTGCTCCTCGAGGGGGCAGCAAGATACAATCTGAGGATGAGGGAACCAGTAGCCACTTGTCATGTGTCCACAGGGCATACTATAACTCTGACATTCATACAGCCTCTTTGGGAGGTTACCCCTTTAGTCCTAGGCCTCCACTACCTGCTACCCTGAGCCTGGGTTACTGGCTTCAGCACACGTTTCTCATCAGGGCTCCTCTATCGGGTCCAAATTAGTTTAGGCCCCTGTTGGAGATATGCTGCTCTCAGGAGCCACACAACCATCAGATGTTTTGCAGAGACACAGAACAAGCCAGCACATATTAGTCAGCTGGAATATGGTATTTTAGGGTCCTTTGGTTAAAGTGGAAAAGCCAACTTATACGCTTGTCCATGCTGGCAGCATTACCTGCCTCTCTGGCCTGGAAGTGTCTAGGATTCCAGTCTCTCCTCTGCACTGCGCAGCAGAGGTCTTAGCGCTGTATGCTGATACCTCCGTTCTTTGTTTCAAGTTGCTGTTATGCATGTTCCATACGTTCTGCTTCCCTTGGCTGCTAGTTCTTAAAAGTTAATATCCAGTTGTTGGTCTTCCATTGTGCCTGTCTGATGCAACTCCATTTGTATGTTAATGGTCCTTCAGAGTTTATTCAGACTGTCACAACAGTTCTGGAATTAACTGCACCTCTGACTCTTTGAGTATGAGGGGGTAGCCGTGTTAGTCTGTATCAACAAATATGACAAGGAGTCCGGTTTTGCCCAAATAAATCTGTTAGTCTTTCAGGTGCCACTGGACTCCTTGTTGTTTTTGACTCTTTGAGGGCACGCCCAGTTCGGTCTCGGGCCTCTAGCCATCACTTTTCTTGGACGGGAACCTGCGATCCACTTCTTCCAGACTGTGGACTTAGACTGCAAGCTCCTGCAATTCACTGTGATTATCTCAGCAGATCTGACTTTAGTTCAGCACCTGCAGCCCTGTTCTCTCAGGGGCAGTGACAGGTTTAACCAGTAACCAGGCAGCTTTCATAAAGCAAAGTACTATTTATCTTTAAAAACAACAAACAGCCTATATACACATCTGGCTCACCAGCTGTCACCCATTTGCCACCTGGAGACCCTGACAGGATTAAAGTACTTCAGGCCCTCTGCAGGGCCTATCTCTCTTGGTCACAGTTTTGGGTCAGTTCTTGTATCAAGCGTAAGTGATCTCTCTCTAGGTCATGGCAGTCACTTTATACAGACAATTTCTTTGTCAGCTAGGCCTATTGAACCAGGTCAGACCAGTCCGTGTTATTTTCCAGGGGTGAAACTTCCACAAACTTTTTACCTGCAGTAAGGATTTGTGTAAATAACTGTTAATAACTGCCCTCTCTACCAAGTGACTTTAGTTAATGCAGGAAACCCTTTAGCTTCCCTATTGACTTTAGTGAGGCTTTTGATACTGTCTCACACGATCTTCTCACAAACAAACTAGGTAAATATAGTCTAGATGAACCTAAAGGTGGATGCACAACTGGTTGGAAAACTATTCCCAGAGAGTAGTTATCAGTGGTTCATAGTCAAGCTGGAAGAGCATATCAAGTGAGGCCCCACAATGATCCGTTGTGGTTCTGGCTCTATTCAATATCTTCATAAATTATTTGGATAATGGTGTAGAGAGCACACTTATAAAGTTTAAGCTTTCGTGGGTGAATACCCACTGCGTCTGACGAAATGGGTATTCACCCACGAAAGCTTATGCTCCAATAGGTCTGTTAGTCTATAAGGTGCCACAGGACTCTTTGTCGCTTTTTACAGATCCAGACTAACACGACTATCCCTCTGATACTTATAAAGTTTATGGATAATACCAAGCTGGGTGGTGGGTATGGCTTCCAAGTGCTTTAAAGGACAGGATTAGAATTCAAAATGAGCTTGACAAATTGGAGAAATGATCAGAAATAGATAGGATGAAATTAAATAAGGACAAATGCAAAGTACTGCACTTGTGGCTCTCAAACTAAATATGAGTCAACAGTGTAATACTGTTGCAACAAAACCAAACATCATTTTGGGATGTATTAGCAGGCATGTTGTAAGCCAGACACGAGAAGTAATTCTTCCACTCTACTCAGCACTGATAAGGCCTCCACTGGAGTGTTGTATCCAGTTCTGGGCACCACACTTGGTTGGGGAAAGATGTGGGCAAATTGGAGAAAGTCCAGAGGAGAGCAACCAAGATGTTTAAAAGTCTGGAAAATGGCCTGCCTCCTCCCTCCCCCAAGGCTAATCCAACCGGGTTATTTGAGCTTCTTAACTCCTTACAGGTAAAGGAGGGATGTTATGCTACCCTTAGCTGTATGTTTATGACACGGCCTATGAGGAAAGATTGAAAACAATTGGATTTGTTTAGTTTAGAGAAGAGAAGACTGAGAAGGGGGGACATAAGTCTTCAAGTATGTCAAAAGTGATTATAAAGAGGAGGGTGGTAAATTGTTCTCAACCACTGAGGACAGGGCAAGATATAATGGGCTTAAATTGAGACAAGGGAGATTTAGGTTAGTCATTAGGAAAAACTTTCCTAACTAAAGGTGGTTAAGCACTGGAACAAATTGCCTAGGGAGGTTGTGGAATCTCCATTAATAAAGGTTTTTAAGAGCCGCTTAGACAAACACCTGCCAGGAATGGTCTAAATAATACTCGATCCTGCCTTAGTGCTGGGGCTGGACTAGATGACCTGTCCTAGAAATATAGGACTGGAAGGGACAGATCATCTAGTCCAGTCCCACATTTCTATGATTCTATGACTGAGTCAGGAATTCAAGAACTAACCAGCCCATAAAGCTATATACAACATTAATAAAGTTGATGCAATAGTGATTGAATATTCTAGGTGTCCATAGAATCTGTCACATCTCAGTAAAAGAGTCTGAATATTCCATGTTTCCAAACCGTCATATCTGTCACACACACCAACCCAGTCTTATCTGGATGACCAGCACTTATCTCTTAATTTCTCCTCTGGGACAGGGGAATAACTCCTTCAGTCGTAGTAGATCACAATACAAAGTGAATGGCTAAACTGAGTCACACATTTTTCCTAATAATACAGAAATAAAATGCAACCTTTTAAGAGTTTCCCTAACCTGCTTGTTTAATGCTCCAGCAAAGGATCTACATTTTAAATAGACCAACAAATTACGTTATTTTTCATTGTCAGCAGCTACACTTTGTATTGCACGTTACTAGAGAAATGTGACCCCTTCTCCTATGGAGTTATGGGATAGTAAAATACAGACTTTTTTTATCACATAAGTACACAAGAGAAGCACCCAAAAAACAATAGGTATTTTGAAATTTGGTCACCCTTTGTAGCGTACTCAGAGGAGGAGGGCTCTTCAGATATCGAGCCAGGATCTTTAGCCAGAATAAGTAATGTACAATGTAGTATGTTAATGTTTTATTGTAATTTTGCCTTAATAAAAAGTTTAAAAAGAAAATAATGATACAGCAATTCCCCCCCTTCTCCAAAGCCTGGCTCTGCTTTAGGAATGAGGGGAAGGGCTAGGCTGTTGAGTGCTGTTCGTGACCGCATGGCTCCTCTCTACAGAGTCAATGACATAGCTATCCTATGTGCTGAGCTGACTGGTTACTGCAAGTCCCTGAGTGCCGAGTGGCTGGGCGTGCTCAAGGCTTTGTGCTGCTCCTCCAACAACGGGACTTGTGGCTTCAACGACCTCCTCTGCAATGTTGACGTAAGTGCAAAAGCTTAAATAACAGGGCTGAGGAGAGGGGGGTGCTTTGGAGGGGGCAGGGCGGAGATGGAACGGGACATGGGGAGTGTCCCCAAGGGGCTGGAGATGGGAATGGCAGAGGGAGAGGGATGTCATGGGCGGGAGATGGAGAACTGTCTTTTGGTATTGGAGCTGCCCTTATGTAGGGTTTTGCTGGGTTGGTCATGGAGTTGCTGGGCTTGCCCTTCCCCCTGCTCCCAGTCAGGCCCATATGGTGTTAACTGGAGGGGGTGAAGCAGAGACTGACATGGTCACTGGCTGCTCTTCTGTCTCCCAGGTGAGCGACTTATCCTTCCATGACTCCTTGGCCACCTTTGTTGCCATTCTCATTGCCCGTCAGTGCTTGCTGTTGGAGGACCTGATTCGCTGTGCAGCCATCCCCTCACTCCTCAATGCTGGTGAGTGAGTCCCTTCCAGAGACACTGTGCTGCTCACGGTGCCCTCCAGCGGTCTGCCTGCAATGCAGTGCCTGGCTCAAAGGGTCAAGTACCCAGCAGTGGGACTCTGGGGCCCTGAAGCCCCTGCGCACAGTAATGTTGCACATAATCCCTGGCCATGGAATATGTTCAGCGTCCACCTTTTAAGAATCGGACCTTTGATTTAAAGAAAATAACTGGCTCTTATGTTTGGGAAGGAAACCCTGAACAGGTCATCTGAGTGTAACCCTTCTTCCAGATGATGTCATGGTAGCCTCCTGCACTGAGGATACCTCTCTTGGGGAAGGAACCCCAGTTATTAGGAGGAAGCAGTTAATAGTAATGGGGGATTCGATCATTAGAAATATAGATAGTTGGTACTCCTGGGGGAATTCTGTGCCAAAAAATTCTGCGCG
>NW_020664482.1:277012-350809 GCF_002925995.2 Terrapene triunguis | reverse complement strand
CTCTGGGGCCGTGGGGCATGGGGCTGGCCTGCGCTGAGCTCTGGGGCTGTGGGGCATGGGGCTGGCCTGCGCTGAGCTCTGGGGCTGTGGGGCAGTAGCGGGGCATGGGGACGGCCTGCGCTGAGCTCTGGGGCAGTGGGGCATGGGGCTGGCCTACGCTGAGCTCGGGCCGTGGGGCAGTAGTGGGACATGGGGACGGCCTGCGCTGAGCTCTGGGGCCGTGGGGCAGTAGCGGGACATGGGGCTGGCCTGCGCTGAGCTCTGGGGCCGTGGGGCATGGGGCTGGCCTGCGCTGAGCTCTGGGGCAGTGGGGCATGGGGCTGGCCTACGCTGAGCTTGGGCCGTGGGGCAGTAGTGGGACATGGGGACGGCCTGTGCTGAGCTCTGGGGCCATGGGGCAGTCGCGGGGCATGGAGACGGCCTGCGCTGAGCTCTGGGGCCAGGAGGAAATCGTATTCAAGTTCAGCGTCCCTTGTGTGAATGGCTCTGGTTTTTGCTACTGTTGCATAAGGTGACCCTTTGCCTCTTGGTTACAGGGGATGCAGAGCTGAAAGGCTCTGGCTTTTCCCACCCTGGAGGGGTGGATGACCTTATGGAAGATGAGCTGGGTGCCAAGAAGTCTGCTGGCCGGACAGTGTCCATAGAGACGGCCAGCCTGGATATTTATGCCAAGTATGTCCTGAGGAGTATCTGTCAGCAGGTAAATCTGGCTCTTGCGCCCCACCCTGTCCCTGATCCTGGCTGCTGACAGGGCTCTCCCTCTGCCTATTCAGGTTTGGTGGATGTTCTCTTCTGCTGTTTCAAAGAAACTGGGCACAGTTTTGCCACGTGGTGGTGCTAAGAATTAAAAGTTGCTGAACAGAGCTGACTGGTAGTCTGGTTTCGGAGAGCTCAGACGCTGTGTATTCTGTAGGGCTCTGGTGCCACCACTGTGCCCCTTCCCCAGGGTGAGATGGCAGTCAGTAGCCCCCTATGCATGGGCTGGGGGCAGAGAGGAGGGAGCATGAGAAGGAGGGGTACTTGAAGTGATATAAGGTGGCTCTTGCATGTCAGGTTGGGGCATTCCTGGCAGCTCGGCCAGTTCTATAGCTGGGCTTGCTCACCTGCAGCCTGTGTTTTTGTGATTTTCAGGGAGAGCCACTCACTTTTTACGTGCCCTTTTCAGGGTTGTCCTGGCTCTCAAGTCTAATAGGGTCCTGGGCACCATCCAGGCAGTGCCCAAGTCCTGTGCTGCCCTTCTTTCCCCTGCCCGTCTGACAGCCTCTTGAACCCTTCCCTTCTCCACTGCTCTCACCACTTTCTAAGATCCACAAGAAGTGAGTAGGTTAGGAGATGCTCTGGCTAGCAGGGGCCTTGATAGGTGGGTGTAGCAGCGGAGGCTTACCCCAAGTCAAGTAGATGAGCAGCACATTTTTAATATGCATGAATTTACAAACTACTTGACTGATTTCATTATTGGTGGGAAATTCTGCTTTCTTCTTGGAGTGCTTGCACATGTCGATTCCATCCAGGTGTGTGTGCGCCCACGTGCACAGTCGTCGGAGATTTTTGCCTTAGTAGTATCCATGGGGCAGGCTGTGGCGCCCCCTGGAGTGCCGCCCTCATGCCGCAGTATATCAGGCACTGCTGGCCCTACGCCCTCTCAGTTCCTTCTTACCGCCCATGGCGGTTGGCTGGAGTGCCTGGTCTTGCTTAGCAAGAGCATTAGCGGTTCTTCCCTGTTGAGGTTGTTCTCCTTTGTTATTTAGTCAGTGATTAGTTAGCTGTTAAGTGTTTTAGTAGCAGTTAGAGTCCTGGCTGGTGGGGCATGCCCCCCTCCCCAGGCTTCAAGCTGTGTTCTGAGTGCAGCCGGCCGATGCCCGTCAGTGACCCTCACGAGAGTTGTCTGAAGTGCCTGGGGGAGTCCCATCAAAAAGACAAGTGCCAGATCTGCAAAAACTTTCATCCCCGAACTCATAAAGAGCGGGACATTCGACTGAGGGTCCTCCTCATGCTCTGCGCCCAGCATCGGAGCCCTCGCACTCAGACTCCACACCCGGTACTTCGGCGTCAGCATGCAGTGCACCGCTGGCACTGGGATCCGCCCGGCACCGTTCCCCCTCACCAGTAACGAAGAAGCAGTCCAAGTCGACTGGTCTGCAGGCACCGTGCAAGGGAACTTAGGGCAAAGGACCTGAGTTAGGGCTCGTGCCTCCAATGGAGGCTCTCGGGGGTACCGCTGTGGACCTGCCTCGGACTCCGGGGAGCAGTAAGGGGTCCCAGCCCATCGCAGGGCCATCTGCGTCCCTGGTGGCCAAAGAACAGTTAGGCTGACCAGCACCACACACACCTGGCCACATGGCGGATCCCGCCAAGACACTGGCTTAGACGACCCAGCTGGTGATGGGATGGCCCCCGGACCGCAGGTGTCATTCCCCTTCGCCATGGCCAAGGACCCTGGTACTGCAACCTCGGTCTCCAGCCAGGAGGCCCAGCTCTCTGACGCCATGGTCTCCGCTTACAAGGCACGGAACTCCGGAATCACGACGCTGATCCCCGTATTCTCTGTACCGACGGTCCTCCCACCAGAGATCACCAACGTGCCAGTTGCCATTGCCTCGCAGGTATTCCATGCATCGGTCCCTTCCAGGTCATGGCACCGATCACCGGGGCCCCGGTACCGTTCTTTGGGCAGGCACCAGCCCCTTGGCTTCCTTGTAACGGTCACCGACGAGAGTCAATCGACAGACTCAGGCTTCCACAGCCCCACCTTGGTCACCAGAAGGGCAGTGGTCTGGGTCGGAGGGACAGTTCAGCTCTTCCCCTGTACAGGGCGAATCGTCTCCCAGCCAGGAACCCGTCAAGGCGCCTGCGGCACCGGCATGGGATCAAGGGCAATGGCTCACCCAGTGGTAATACTGGAACCCACGGTGGGTGCCTGTAATGCCGGCACCATACTCTCACCGCTCCTCCCAGGCTGCATCAGACAAGCTACCTCCAGCACAGCCGGCACCGGTGTTGGATCAAGGGGCTGAATCCGAAGCAGTGACTCCGCTGGAGGCCCCGGCGGCTGCAGAGTGGTCCCAGACGCAGCAAGGGGACGCTCCCCACCCTCTGGCGGTGCAGTCATCCTCGTCATCCCCGGACGAGTCAGTGGCGGGGGAAACTCGCAAACTGGTAGATTCCCCCCGCTCCCTCACCTGATGACTTCAGGGAGCACCAAGCCCTACTTAAGAGTGGCAGCCAACCTGAACTTGGAGGTTGAGGAGCTAGCTGAGGAGCCCGATGATCTCTTGACTGTCGTTCCCTCCTCTGCCCCAGCCCAGGTCGCATTGCCCGTTCACTCCGGGGTCCTAAAGATCGCCAAGTTGGTGTGGCAGACCCCATCTTCCATTCTGCCCACGTCCAAGAAGGTGGAAAAGAAGTACTATGTCCCCACAAAGGGGTTTGAATAGCTATACATGCACCCTCCTGCGGGGTCCCTGGTCGTGTCCGCTGTCAACGAAAGGGCCAGGCGAGTGGCACCCCCAAAATAAAGATGCCATGAGGCTGGACTTATTTGGGAGAAAGATTTATTCAACAGCGAGCCTCCAATTCAGGGTTTCTAACCATCAGGCCCTACTTGGCAGATACAATTTCAACCTGTGGGACTCCATCGGCAGGTTCAAAGAGAGCCTCCCACAGGATCGGGCACAGGAGTTCGCCACTCAGGTGGAAGAGGGCAAGGCAGTAGCCAGAGGTGTCCCCCACATAGCCGAGATGCCACGGACTTGGTGTCACCTCTGCAATAGCCATGAGGTGTAGCTCCTGGTTACAGACCTCCGGGCTGTCCCAGGAGATGCAATCCACCCTCCAGAACCTCCCTTTCGAGGGAACAGAGCTATTCTCAGAGCTAACTGATGCAAGGCTCCATGGCCTTAAAGACTCCCAGGCCACTCTCTGCTCCTTGGGCCTGCATACTCCTCAACAGGCTAGAAAGCCGTTCCTCCCCCCCGCCATCATCGAGGTCTTGGGGTACCCCTCGATCTGGTGCCTATCAAAAAAAGGACAAGGACAGGGGTTTTAAGCGAAGCCACCTGTCGTCGTCTCGTCCACCTGCCCATCCTGGTCCTTCCAGATACCAAGGCAGCCAAAAGCAGTCATTTTGAGGGTGCACCCGAGGCGGACACCTCAGTGAATGCACCGAATCCACTCCCCATCTTCCTCAATCACCTCCGCCCTTTCCGGTCAGCCTGGTCCCTTATCCCCTCGGACCGCTGGGAGCTCGACACAGTCTCGTCTGGCTATACTCTGTAGTTTATAGCCTACCAACCCTTCCATCCCCTTTCCCCGTCCCTCTTCAGGACCCTTCTCATGAGCAACTCCTCGTTCAGGAGGTCAAAAACCTCCTGCATCTAGGGGTAGTGGAAATACAGGCCTTCATGGTGGGCCCTCTATGTACCTTAAGGACAGTGTCATCCTTAGGCTTCTCCCAAGTTTCAGACTTCCACCTCAACTAGTCAGGTCATCTCCTGTTTTCTTCCTAAAACTTAACTCCAGCTCAGACAAAATAAAAGTGTACACCTTATATGTGGTGAAAGCCTTATCCTTCTATAGAGTTAGGGCAAAGCATTCACATCCACCCCCAGTCTGTTTGTGGCTTTCCCAAAAAGGGTTTCCACTCAGATTATCTAGCTGGGTTTTGGACTGTTTTAAGGCTTTGGTATCAGATAGCTGACAAGATCCTCAGGGTCATGTTAGAGCCTATTCCATGAGGGCTCACGCTGCCTCCACAATGTCTCTAGGTAACATCCCATTATTTGAAATAGTTAGAGCAGCTTCCTGGAGCTTCGTTCACACTTTCACCTTCCATTTTGTCCTGGTTCAGGCTTCCAGATCAGATGCCAGCTTTGGTAGGGCTAGCCTGCCATACCTTTTTAAGTAGGACTCTTCTTCCCACCTTCAGGTTAAAGATCACTGCTTGTTAATCACGAAGAGTGGAATCTGTTGCACAGTCACTCGAAGAACAGTTACTTATCCTACAGTAAGGGTGGTTCTTTGAGATATGTTGTCCACACAGGCTCCATGATCTGGCCCTCCACCCTCACTAATGGGAGACCGGTTCTCTTGGAATTCTTATTGGCGAAGAAATGGGGGGGCAGTTGAGGCTCTCCATCCTTTAAGACCCCCATGTCTGTGGTTGTGAGGATACATGAAGCAGGGGTGCTGCCATAGTGGATGCTGTCAGGAACTCTGCTGCCTCAGGCTCGGTTGCCTAGCAACCCCATAAGCTTGGCTGCGCCTAATAAACCCTCACTAAGTGGCTGTGTTCCCTGATTGGTCAGAAGAGCCAACAAATCACCATGTAAACCCTGGAGCAACAGGAACTCAGTGGCCGCTCAATGCATTCTCTGCCCACAGCTGCGCCAGACCTACTTCCTGGCCAGCCCTTACTCCAGCCCTAGTCCCTGCCTACCTCTGAACCGCTGATTCCTATCTCCCGGCTCTGACCACTGGCTTGTCTCCTGACCATGACTCTAGCTCTGCCTTTGGTCCTGTTGTGGCTTCTGGCTCAGTCTGTTGGCTAGCCTCCTGGTTCTGCTCCAACCACTAGTTTGCACCACCTACACTTTGGAGTGTGAACGACATTGCTATTCAAAAAGAATCGGATCTTGTGTGGCTGGGTCACATGGGCACCATGAGTGGAATCTGCATGGACAACACATGTCAAAAACCACAGTTATTGAAGGGTAAGTAACTGTTCTGTTTTCAAGTATATCAGGGACAGAAGGACTCCAGATGGATAGTATTGGCCCATTACTGGATGGAAATGGTAGAATTATCAATAATAATGCAAAAGAGCCGGAAGTGTTCAATAAATATTTCTGTTCCGTATTTGGAAAAAGTCCAGATGATGATGATGATGTCATATCATAGTGTTGAAGGTGAAATACTTTCAATTCCAACGGTAACTAAGGAGGATGTTAAACAGCAGTTACTAAGGTTAGATGTTTTTATATCAGCAAGTCCAGATCACTTTAATCCAAGAATTTAAAAAGAGCTGGCCGAGGAGCTCTCTGGGCCCATTAATGCTGGATTTTCAGTAAATCATGGAACACTGGGGAAGTTCCAAAGGATTGGAAGAAAGCTAATGTTGTGACAACCCAGGTAATTATAGGTCTGTCAGCTGATATCAGTCCTGGGCAAAATAACTGAATGATTGATACAGGACTCGATTAGTAAAGAATTAAAACAGGGGAATATAACTAATGCCAAACAACTTGGATTTATGGAAAATAGATCCTGTCAGACTAACTTGATATCTGTTTTTATGAGACAAGCTTGGTTGATAAAGATAATAGTGTTGCTGTAATATAGTTAGACTTCTGTAAGGCATTGAAGGTGGTATCACATATCATTTTGATTAAGGAACTAGACTGATACAAAACCAACATGGCATATGTTAAATGGATTAAAAGCTGGTTAACTGACTGCTCTAAATTTGTAACTGTAAATAGGGAATCATCATCAAGCAAGTCTGTTTCTAGTGGAACCTGTCGGAATAATTTTTTGGCTCTATGCTACTTAACATTTTTTATCAATGACCTGGAAAAAAACATAAAATCATCAATGATAAAGTTGGCAGATGAGACTAAGATTGGGGGAGTGGTAAATAATGAAGAGGACAGGTCACTGGTACAGGGTGATCTGTATCGCTTGATAAGCTGGGATCAAGCAAACATCCATATCAGTATGGCAAATATGAAGTTGTACACCTAGGATCAAAGAAGGAGGTCACACTTGGATGGGCAGTTCTATCATGTGAAGGAGAGATTCTGAAAAAGACTGGTGGTCATAGTGGATAATTGGTTAAATGTGAGTTTGCATGAACATGAGCTCCCAGTGCAGTGCAGTGACCAAAAAGGCTAATGCGATCCTTGGATGGATAAACAGGGTAATATCAAATAGTAGAGAGGTTATATTGCTGTATATGTGGCCCTTGTGTGACCGGTGCTGGAATATTGTTCCATTCCAGTGTCCCCAATTCAAGAAGGATGTTGAAAATTTGGAAAGGATTCAGAGAAGAGCCACAAGAATAATTACAAGATTGGAAAACATGCCTTATTTATTATTTGTTTTTCATTACCGTAACTCCTGTTTATCCAAAACTCTATTATCCGAACCCCCATGTTGTTCAGATCGGTGCCTTGTCCCCCATGTATCTCATGCTGGGGGACAAGGAAGGGATTTGGATAATGCAGAGCTTCAGAGCATAGAGCAGAGACCCCTGGCTGGTGGGAAGGCCACTCCACTACTGAATGGCTCCTGCCTTCTCAATTATCCAAATTCCCAATTATCCAAATAAAGTCTGTGTCCCCCATGCTGTTTGGATCATTGGAAGTATACTGTATTCATTATTTGTATTAATGTGGTACCTCGGAGCCCTAGTCCTGGCTCAGGACCCCATTGTGCTAGGCCCTGTACAAACACAGAACAAAAAGTTAATCCTTGTCCTGAAGAGCTTACACTTGGTGGCAGGAGGCATTTGCTGCTAGCATGATATAAAACCTAGAACCAATTTAATTTTGCCTAAGAAGAGGGCCCCAATCCAGTTCCAACTAAGATCAAAGAGAAGGATAAGAGACAATTTTCAAAAGCTCCTATGTGACCTAGGAGTATAAGTATAAGACAAGAGATAGTTGGATACAGACAGACTGGGGAGGAAATAATGAGACAGGATTGGTCAGTGTGATAGACAGTGGTCTCAGCACCCCAGCGGCCTAACTGCTATCAAGTTAGGAGAAGGAGAGTCTTAGGGAGGGTTTTGAAGGAAGGAGGATCATGAGAGAGCTTTGCAGATGACCACCTAAGCATGGGAGAAAGCATGAAGGTGCTTGTTTGAAAATGTAACAAGTGGACAGTGGAGTGTGGCATCATGAGCTGATTGGAGGTGGGAGTCAACATCCTGATAATGAATGAGAGATGATAGGTAAAGTGGGGGTGGGCCTCGCAGATCCTTGAAAGTGAAGTAGCTTATGTTTGATGCGCTAGAAAAGGGGGAGCCAATGGAGAGATGTAAAGAAAGGGGTGACACAGTCAAAGCGAAAGGTTAGGAAAATGATCTTTGCAGCTGCATTCTGAATGGATTTGAGCAAGGCAGGACGGTGTTTGTCAAAGCCAGAGGGAAGGATGTTGCAGTGATCCAGGCGTGACACGATGAGAGTTTTAGCTGGGTGGTGGAAAGGAAAAGCCGTATTTTAGAGATGTTTTGTGGAATGAATCAGTAAGCTTCAAACACAGCCTGCATATGAGGACCAAGAGAGAAGCCGGAGTCAAAGAGCATGTGCAGGTTACAGGTCTGAATGACAGACAGGAGGAGGATGTCCAGTGTGATGGAGAAAAGAGGTAGTGGGAAGGGTTTGGAGGGAAGATTAAGAGCTCAGTTTTAGCCATATTGAGTTGGAGCTGATGATCCATGAGGGGATGTCAGAGACAGACAGGCGGTGATTGTAGTTTGGAGAGCAGGAGATAAATCTGTGAGTCATAAGCACAGAGACTGTAGTTGAATTGGTGTTTCTAGATGAAATTGCCAAGACCTAAGGTGCAGCGGGAGAGTAGAGAGGGACCAAGGAGGGAAGGCGTGATTAGAGAACCAGAAGAGGGCATAGTCATGGAAGCCAGGGAAGAGGCCATTAGGGACTTCGGCGAGAGCAGTTTCAAAGAAATGAAAGGGGCAGAAGCCAGATTGGAGAGGGTTTGGGATAGAATTGGAGGAGAGGAACTCCAGACGATGGTAAAGACTCCTGGAGTCTTTCAATCTACTTTAGCTTATCGAAAGGAAGGTTAAGAGGTGACTTGATCACAGTCTGTAAGTGCCTGTGTGGGGAACAACAATTTAATAAGAAGGCTCTTCAATCTAATAGGCCATGATCTAACAAGATCCAATGGTGGAAATTGAAGTTAGACAAATTCAGACTAGAAACAAGATGCAAATTTTTAACAGTGAGGGTAACTGACCACTGGAACAGTTTACCAAGTGTCATGGTGGATTCTCCATCAGTGACCATTTTAAAATCAAGATTGGAAGTTTTTCTAAGATACGATTTAGGTCAACCCCAGACATTGGGCTTGAAGGCAGGAGTTAATTCAGGGAAGCCCTGTGGCCCATGTTGTGCAGGAGCTCAGGCTGGATGATCACAATGGTTCTTTCTGGCCTTAAAATGTATGAATTACTAATGGAACATTTGGAATGTCTAATGGCTTTAGTGAAGTCTGGCCATGGCGGTGACAGTCTGGAGTTAAGTCTGGCCAATAGGTCAATAAACAAACAGCTACAGCTGTGTTCGTCTGCTGCTGACTGCCAGGACCAGCTTCCCCTTCTACAGTCACTGCATCGGACAAGTAAAGGGGCAGTGTCAGCATAATTAGTGAGGAGAAGGGACTTTGGGCCCTACTAGTTGCTAGGGAGGTCCGTGTGGATTGAATTTGCTCCCAGATCCTTCCCTCAAATTTGAGGAGCAAGCAGTGAGTGCTGTCTTGGCCTGCTCACCTAAACACAGTGCAGGCCATGCACTGACCCTGCTCATCCTGTGCTCACCTTGCAGGAGTGGGTGGGTGAACGATGTCTGAAGTCCCTCTGTGAAGACAGCAATGATCTGCAGGATCCCGTTCTGAGCAGCACCCAGGCCCAGAGGCTGATGCAGCTGATCTGTTACCCACATCGACTGCTGGACAATGAGGAGGGAGAGAATCCGCAGCGACAGAGGATTAAACGCATCCTACAGGTGTTGGGGGGGTGGGTCCTGCTTGGCTCCATGGTGGGATGAGTGGGGAGGAGAGAGCCTGACACATTATTCCCATTAACTTCCATTGCTGGACATGAGCGTTCATAACGTCCGTCTCTAAAACACGTTCACCTTCTTGAGGCCAGGGGGAAGATTCATCATTGGGGGAGGGGCTATGTGAGCTGAGGAAGTGGTTGTTAATTTGCAGTGTGTCTGTGTGTTACAGAACTTGGACCAATGGACAATGAGGCAGTCCTCGTTGGAGCTGCAGCTCATGATTAAGCAGACAGCAAACAATGTGAGTTGTGTGGTGAGCTGAGAGAGCTGCCCTGCATGTTGGATGGGGATCTCTCTGTGTTTCCGAGTCGGGGAATGGACCCCTGGCAGGAAGTGAGAACGTGGGGAACATAAGTGGGGGAGGATGCTTGGGGAACGGCTCACCGAGAATGGGTGAGTCGCCCAAGGCCTGCAGGCATGAGAGAGTTTCACTTGGGCCCTGTTGCTGTGGTCAGCCAGTGCCCCAAGTGCTCTAGAAAGAGGAGCGGTGTTGCGGGATGGGGGGGGGTCTAAACTCCACTCGACACTTCTACTCTCTCCAGGAGATGAATTCCTTGTTAGAAAACATTGCCAAGGCCACCATTGAGGTGTTCCAGCAGTCAGCAGAGACTAGCTCCGCTAACTCCACTGGAACTGGAGTCAACAGCCTCAGCACTGCGCCTGTGAGCACTGCATCTGCCAGCAACAAAGTCAAACCCATCCTCAGGTAGGTACTGCCCCAGCTCCTCTCTCCTTGGGACAGTGGGATCCTTTGCAGAGGGACTTTGGACTATGGGTTGGCTCACTCAGCTTTTTGTCTGCCCTGTGTCACAGTTCCTTGGAGAGGTCAGGAGTGTGGCTGGTGGCCCCACTTATCGCCAAGCTGCCCACATCGGTGCAGGGCCATGTACTTAAAGCTGCTGGAGAAGAGCTAGAGAAAGGACAGCACCTGGGGTCATCGTCCCGCAAAGAGCGAGATCGCCAGAAGCAGAAGAGGTGAGCTCTGGGGAGAGGTCAGGAAGCCCTGGGCAGCCACACCTAGCATTTAGTATTGTCTAGCTCACTTCCTCCTCTTCTTCCCAGCATGTCCCTCCTGAGCCAGCAGCCCTTCCTGTCGCTGGTGCTGACGTGTTTAAAAGGACAGGATGAGCAGCGAGAAGGCCTCCTTACCTCACTCTACAGCCAGGTCCAGCAGGTAGGCCCCTTTCCAGCCCTCACAAGAGCTTGGGAACAACAGAGCATCCAAATGGATGTACCCTCACAGGGTGGCATCCTCCATGGGGAAGGCATCTCCCTCACTCCCTCCATACCGGGGACTGTGGGTGCTTTGGCAGGGCATCTTCTCTGCTTTCCTCCTAGCCCAGACTGTGAGGAGTGGGGAGTACTCACTGCTTCCCCTGCAGTGCAGGGTCCAGCATGTGAGGTCCTCACCTCTCTTCTAAATCTCTTAGATTGTTACAAACTGGCGGGAAGATCAGTACCAGGACGACTGTAAAGCCAAACAGCTGATGCATGAGGCCTTGAAACTGCGACTGAATCTGGTGAGCAGCAGGAGAAAGGGGAGATAAACAGGGAGACCTCCCTTCTAGGGGTGGGCAGGGCCTGATGAAGATTTCCCTGGCTCTTCTGGGTATGGAGCCTTGCGGGGGACGGAATGGATGGAGAGACCTGACTGTCCTGTCCAGACGGGAGACACACCTTGAACTCTTTCAGAAACGCTCAGTGCAGATTGGTCACAGCATTGCTTCCCTTTTCAACTTGCTGCCAATCTGGCAGGGCCTAAGCTGCTCCAGGGCCTACAGCAGGGCACCCCTTTAGCTGGGCTGCCTGGAGCTTGTCCCCCCCTCACCTGCCCATAAGAGGTATCCTGGCTTAGCCTCCACTCTCCCTTTTGGGTTCTGGGGTTCCCTGTGTGGCAGGCTCTGACTGACTTTTGTTCCCTGCCAGGTGGGGGGGATGTTTGACACAGTTCAGCGCAGCACACAGCAGACAACAGAGTGGGCGGTGCTTCTCCTGGACATCATCAGCAGTGGGACTGTCGACATGCAGTCAAACAAGTAACTGTCTCCTTCAAGTCTCGGAGCAGGGCCCCTCCCACGGGGAGTCTAGAGTTAGTCCAGCTCCTTCCTGGTGAGGGCAAGCTGTCCCACCCACATACTTCTGTCCCCTGGAGGAGAGCCAGCCCGCAAGCACATATAGACCTCTCCTGCGAGAGGCTTGCGGGAATCAGGAACCAGGGATGGCTGAAAGAGACTTAGGAGAAGTAGTGGGCAACTAGTTCCCAGTGCATAGGCTCATATGGCAGCCAAAGGGCCCCCACACTCCATGGGCACATGCAGAGCAGGGAGGGGACAGTCCCCTCCCTACAGCTGGTGCACTGAGCTCACCCAGGCATCGTTATTACCGGAAAGATGCAGTCAAGCTGTGAGGAGCTCAGGGCAGAGCTGAGGGACTGAGCTGTGAGGAGAGGCTGAGTGAGTGTGCACGCAGGGGGCACATCCAGCTGTCTTGAGGGTGTGAATGCTATGGGGGCAACAAGGTGCAATGGGATGGTGAGGGGTCTGGGAGGCCGTGGAACAGTTTTCCAGTGGAGGAGATGGGGATTGAAGTCTGGACAGGGTGCTATAAGATGTCCTGTGCTGGTGGGTCCAATCCTGCCCATCTCCTGAGGGCATGTTCCAGGTGAGTTAACGGGGCATTGTTCTCTGTGATGGCAGAGGTGCTCATGCAACCCTGCATTTCTGTGTGGTGCTGGGCTGTGGAACTGCAGGGTCTTCCCCTCTCCTGACCTCAGCCTTTCTCCTCTTCCCCTCAGCGAGCTCTTCACCACAGTGCTGGACATGCTGAGTGTGCTCATCAACGGCACCCTGGCTGCGGACATGTCCAGCATTTCTCAGGGCAGCATGGAGGAGAACAAGCGAGCATACATGAACCTGGTCAAGAAACTCAGGGTGAGGAGGCCCTGGCCAGTCTGGAGAGCTGGGGAATATGGTGTGGTGTTGGGCACAGAGGACAGGGGGCAGCGATATAAGAGGGTATTGAGAAGTGGTTTGTGGGGCATGGGGCAATAGGGCAGTGGTGGTTGTGGGGCAGAGCATTGTGGGGACGACAGTGATAGTAGGGTTGGTTGCATTGAATGCCGCTGTTTGAATGGCTCCTGACGCCTTTGTCTCCGCCTAGTGCAGAAGGAGTTGGGCGACCGACAATCCGACAGCCTGGAGAAAGTGCGACAGCTACTTCCTCTTCCCAAGCAGACTCGGGACGTCATTACCTGCGAACCTCAGGGATCCCTCATTGACACCAAAGGCAACAAGATTGCTGGCTTTGACTCTATTTTCAAGAAGGAGGCAAGTAGTCCTGTTCCTGGGCCTCTGAGTCATGGCTGCTGGTGCACAGACAGCCTCGTGCTGCTCTTGCCTGGAGCCTGTGCTGGTGTCTGGAAGCATCTGGTTTGTTAACCCTCTTGCCAAGTACTGTGTTTTGTGCAGCTGTCCAAAAAGAGCCAGGGCCCTCGCACTCAGCGTGGTGTAGCCACATCAGGGAAGGGCAGAGTTAAGGTGTTTTAACCCGTTAATAGTTGCAGGCAATGTCTTCCAAGACGTCACGAGTACTGCTGCTGCTGATTTAAATGTTGGCTCTGTGCCCACGGAGACCCACGAGCCATGCCACAGCAGCTTACAGCCTATATGCCAGCAGGAGACCGGCAAAGGGGGGGGGGGAAAGGGGGGGGGATGAATTGAGGAGCAATAGGAGACAATGTGGTGAACATTGTTTCAGAAGAGCCAAGACACTGGTCCCTGCTCGATGGAGTGGAGCTGGTGGTATGGGCTCCCTGTGCCCTTGCCCAAGGGCTGCTAGTGGCTTGGGGTTTGCTCACTGACTTTCTCGTCTTTCTTTCAAGGGTTTGCAAGTCTCCACGAAGCAGAAGATTTCCCCCTGGGATCTGTTTGAGGGCCTGAAGCACTCAGCCCCCCTCTCTTGGGGCTGGTTTGGGACTGTGCGAGTGGATCGTAAGGTGTCCAGGTTCGAGGAGCAGCAGAGGCTCCTGCTGTATCATACACACCTGAAACCCAAGCCCCGCAGCTACTACCTGGAGCCACTGCCACTGCCTCCCGAGGAGGAGGAGCCCCCCACACCTGTGGCCCTAGAGCCAGAGAAGAAGGTTGTAGAGCCAGCCAAGGCTGATAAAACCAGCTCCAATCCTGCCACCTCCACTGAGGAGCGCAAGAAGAAACCGAGCAAGAGCAAGAAACGCAACCAGCCTGCCAACAAAAGCGAGGTAACATGGCCTTTCCCGCCAGCCGTGGACCTGACACAGGGCTGTGTCCCACCCCCAACCACAGATCTGCCCTCTCTGCTCTGCCTGGGAGGAGCAGGTGGTTAGTGCTTTCCTTTCCGAGAGGCATCAGTGAAACGCTGGACCTCTTCCCAGCATTCCCTGGGAGAGGAGCCTCTCCGGGTTTCTTGAGGAAGAGGCAGTGTGTGTGCCCTCAGCATCCTTGCTAGGGAGAGGAGAGGCTGCTCGTAGCCCTGACTAGCACACAGGGTGCTGTCTCTTTTAGCTTTGTGACCCAGTTGTCCCAGCTGTGAGTTCCTGGAGGCTCCAGGTGTGCTGCTCCCACTCACTCCTCCTTCCTCCTGCAGGATTTTGTGTTGGGCCCTGGCCGAGGAGTCTCCTATGGAGTTGGCATGCCTGCAGACCTCATGCATCATCAGGCTGGGAATTCCATGTCTAGACTGGCATATGGGCAGTCGCCAGTGGGTCTCTATGCCCAGAATCAGCCTCTGCCAGCAGGTAGGTGTGGGGGAGAGGAGAATCTTACTACCCTGCAGGTAGCAACTTTAAGGGAGTCCCTTTTACATCATGAGCTTCCTTTTCTGTAGCCATTTGAGAGGTGAGCGAATGGAAGAACCAGACACACCTGCCTGGGCTTGGCCTGGCTAGAGACGAATAACCAGCAGAGAGTGCCCCTTCGCAGCTGCTCCTGCCCTAGTGTGGTGGGACAGTGGGGGGTAGGATGTGTGTGACTCTGGCCCTTTCTCTTTCTCCTCCTATTGCAGGTGGCCCTCGGCTGGATACCTCCTACAGACCTGTACGCGTGCCCCTGGGAAAGCTGGTGCAGAGTCGGCCCTCCTACAGTGGGGTGCTGCCTTCGGGGATGAGTGGCATGATGGGAATTGACCCTTCCTACAAGCCAGCAGTCTACAGACAGCAGCCTCCAGTTTCCCAAGGGCAGCTGCTCCGCCAGCAGCTTCAGGCTAAGCTGGTACGGCGGAGCTGTGTCCCACCCCTGGCTGCGCAGTCGTCCCAGAGCACAGTGGGTCCTGGGTTGTGCTCACTGGTTTTCATTTTCTTATTCATGCTGGAAAACAAACTCCCCAACACTCTTCCTAACCCTGCATTTCCGTCTGCCTCAGGTGGCTGGTATTTCTATAGCATTTGGCATCATCTGGGTCCTTGGTTCCTTTCTTTCTTTGTGTTCCCACATCATTGATTGAATCAGCCGTGATGGGGAGACAGACACGGAGAATGAGCTAGTGTCACTGTGGCTGCGGGGCCAGCAGGGGGCGCCAGGCCCTAGTCTGGGGAGGGCAGGGGTTAGTGTCACTGCATCTGTGGGGCCAGCAGGGGGGAAGGCAGGGGTTAGTGTCACTGGACTGTGGGGCCAACAGAAATGGAGGCAGGTCTGTTCTTTAGCCTGGCCTGGGAACATTCTCCAAGGCCTTGTCCTGATTGGAAGGTGGGGTCCCTGCGAGTCCAGTTGCTCACTGCTGGGTCCCATGTGGCCGTGACATTCCTGCCAGACTGAGTCCTGGAGAGGACGGGCTGTTGTGTCTGGCCTGGGAGGAGCTCACATATGCCCAGAGGATGGCAAAGAGGGACCTGGATGGTCCTAGGTCTCCGTGTTCCTGAGTGTGAATGTCTCGTGCTCCTTTCCAGCAGGGCCAGGGAATGCTGGGGCAGCCACCAGTGCGCCACATGACCCCTACCCCTTCCTATGGAGCCCTGCAGCCTTCCCAGGTGAGTGGGGTTTTCTCTGGCAGGGAGGAGGGGGATGAAGGGACAGGTGGGTTCAGGCGCAGCCAGCACTGTGTGAACTCCTGCTGCAGGGCCCTGGAGCCACCTGGTGCTCCCCTGGTGTCCCCACTTGCCAATTGTCATGAAAATTCCAATCTCTGGGAAGAGGGTGAAGTGGACCAAGAGGCCCTGGGTTTCTAATGCTGCCATCTCTGTGTCCCAGTGGGAAACCCCTCTCCCTTCCTCCCCCAGCACTCCCTCTGTATCCCAGCACATTTAACATTGGCTTTTTCTTCCCCTCAGGGTTACACACCTTACGTCTCCCATATAGGCCTGCAGCAGCATCCCCCTCAGTCCAGTACAATGGTACCTCCCAACTATTCCAGCCAGCCCTACCAGAATTCCCATCCCAGCTCAAACCCAGCTCTCGTGGATCCCGTCAGACAGATGCAGCAGAGACCAAGTGGCTATGTGCATCAGCAGGCCCCCGGCTATGGCCACGCCCTGGGCAACACGCAGAGGTACCTCCCAACCTGCAGGCGCTGAGCAGCTCTTGGTGTTGCACAGGGAGCTTCTCCAATGTAACTGCTCAGACAGGACTAGTGGATAGGGGACTGTGAAAAGCCTTGTGGCCCCAGGGCTATAGCTCTGGTGCTGTAGCGTTCAGCATCTTGGAATCCTTTGTGCCTCCGGAGCTGATGGTCTTGTCCAGTTCCGTGTCAGACCCAGAAAGGTATTACAGCCAGGAGGGAATTCAGTGAGTAGCATGGGGAGAGATGTGTATAAACCCCAAGCAGGGAGAGGGGTTAAGAGGCTGTGACTAGTAAGGGAGGGATGGAATTAAGAAAGGGGAATGTAGGCTGAAGGATAGAGAGAAGTCATTAACCACAGATTCGGACCTCACCCCAGGGGAGAAGGGCTGGGACCCCAGTCACTCTCAAACAGGTGGATCTGGCCAGGGAATCACCTGACCAGGGGAAGGACTGGGTGCGCTGTCACTCCCTGACCAGGGGATGGATCTGGCTGGGAGATTGTCCATCCCCCCCAGGGGGAAAGCACTGGATGCACCATCGTTCTCCATCAGGGGGATGGATACAGCCAGGAAATTGTCCCCAGGAGCAGGGCTCGGAGTCCTGTTGCTTGAGACTTTTTAACCTAGACTGGACAAACCTTTGAAAAAGTACAGGGAGAATCCTGCATCCAAGCCTAGTTGAGAGGGTGCATGGGTCCCAGGGGGTGTTCTGGGCTCTCTGAACTGGTGATGTGGGAGGTTCTGGTTCTGGCCATGCTTGCTCTGATGCGTTTGGTTTTCTTAAACAATGAGAAGCTCAGGCTGGGTTTAGGGAGGCTCCTCTGTCTCCAGGCTTTGTCTGGATCCACAAGAGCCACTGATCCTTCTCCTTGTTGTGTAAGGTTTCCTCATCAGTCGATACAGCAAGCGCCTATGATGAGCGGGATGAATCATATGAGTGCACAAGGGGTTCCATCAGGAATCCGACCCAGTCAGATATTACCTGATCAGCAGCAGCAGCAGCAGCAGCAGCAGTACCTGAGGCAGCAGCAGCAGCAACAGCAGATGCTGAGGGTAAGTGAAGGCCTGCTTCTTTTTTCCACCTTCTCTCACGTCATCTGAAGAGCCAGAGTTGAGGGGTGGAGGGCCTTCAAGCACCACTAGCCCAGATGTGTCCTCTAATCTGTGCAGTACTCTGTCATTGCCAGCAGGGGGAGCTGATGACAGCAGGGGTGCTCTCTGTCACGCTTTTGTTTGATAGGCGACTAAGATGCCTGTTCCGCTGCTTCTTTGCTAATCTCTCTCCTGAGAAGATGTTCTCCCTTCCTAGGAATTGTGTGCTCCTGGTGTAGAGACCTGGGGGCATTGCTTTGCTGTCACTTTCAAGTCATCTGACATACATAGTAGAAAAATCTGTTGGGTCTGTCCCCCATTGATCTGCTCCCCACTGCTCTCGGCTCCAGCTGAGCCTTTGAAATATTGGTAGAAGTTTGGCTCACAAAACAGTTAGTGTTGCAGTGGTGCTAAGCTCTGAGCTTTACTGGTACGTCACTGCCCAGTGCTGCTTCATGCAATGAGTTGTAGCCATGCTAGTGCAAGGGTATTACAGAGACAAGGTGGGTGAGGTAATATCTTTTATTGGACTCACTTCTGTTGGTGAGCGAGAGAAGCTTTTGAGCCACACACAGCATGTGGCTCAAAAGCTTGTGTCACTCACCACCTGAAGTTGGTCCAGTAAAAGATATTATCTCACCCACCTTGTCTCTCCAGTGCTGCTTTAGACATTCTTTGTGAGCCAGATGTGTCCAGGCTTCTCAGTGAACCTCTTTAACTGGAGATCCCCTCCCAACCTGAGGCGAGGGCAGGACTTTTCCATATAGGAGAAGTTATAGGGTCATGTAGCTGGAATGGAAATGACTACGCTGATTTGTAATTCCCACCTGTAGTGAGCTCAATGTGAGTCTGTGGGTACATTCCTATCTCACTTATTCTGAAATGAGTGTGTGCACAGTCCTGCCCAAAATCACAGGGGTGGGCATTAAAGGCAGCTAAATCGTTTCACTGACAGTTTATATGTAGATGAGCCCTCTGGCTTTTTCCAGTGTGACGTGTCCCAGGTAGACCTTGGTGAGGCTTCCAGCCTTGCCTTTGGGAGGCTGTCTCATGGGCTAGGAGATTTCATTATTACAAAATGTCCCCTAATATTCAGCTTTTATTTCCTTTTGGTGATTGTTAACGGCAAAGGGCTCCTCACTTGTTCCTTGTATGCAGTCTTACAATAGACAGTGATGTGCTAATTTTAGGTGAGCCCTCAGATAGAAACTTCTCCTAGATTAGGAGAATCTATGTGTTGATGGAAGTGGATTTATTCCCTGGCTTTAGAGTAGGGTTTGATGAATGTTGGATCCATGACATTGATGACACGGTAACATAGGTATTAACACACCTGCTCCTGAAATGGTAGAAATCGATTGAGAATTACAAGGGAAATTTTATTTTAAACAATGAATTTTTGGGGCTACTGGGTTCAAGTGAACTGTATTCCCTAACTGATTGTAAGGTCTTCTACTTCTTCAAGTAGTGTCCCTATGGGTGCTCTGCTGTAGGTTTATCTGAGTCCCTGCGCTGCTGATCAGAGAATTTGGTAGCAGTGTCTGTTTGGCCCAAGCATGCACACTCCCCCACGCTACCCTCCCCGGTTCCTTCTCAACCGCCCCTGGCTAGAGATGGAGCTTTAGCAGTCCGTTAGTGGATCATTACTTTCTATAGAATTGCTAATTGTTTCTCTAATCTTTTAGCGCTTCCTTTTCTTTTTCACTCCTTTATCATTTATTTTGCTAAAACAAAAAAACAAAAAAAAACTTTACTTAGTTTTTCTTCTACCCCCCCCCCCCCCCCCCTTGGGGGCCCCCCCCCCCCCCCCCCCCCGGAACAGGGTATGCCTGGTTCACTGGGCTTCAAGAAGTGTCTCAGTTGCAAAGAATCTATCCCAGTGACTGATTGACATTCTCAGTGCGTCTGCTGTCTCGAAGAGAACCACATCCCACAGAAGTATAGTTTATGCCAACAATTGAAACACAGATCTAGAAAGGATAGAGAACTGAGACTCAAGGTTCTTCTAATGGAAGCGGCCCTCCAACCACCCTTGGAGTTGCACCAAGGCTCCGGACGGCAGGAATTTTCACCGCAACCCTCTACATCTAAGGGTGGTGAGCCTAAGAAGTCAACCACGAGCCACTCTTACAAGGCCTCTAAGAAAAGGGCCAGTAGTACCGGGGCTCGCATGGTACCTACCACCCCAACAGAACATCTGGGACTGCCTAAGGACCCGATGGGCACAGGCAAGGAATCATTGGTACTGCCTGGGCACGAGAAAACTAGAGAATCCACCCTGGAGAAGGCTCCTGAAGTGCAGACCTCAATGTGGGTACCGTCACGACTGGCAGACCGCGCAATCAGGACAGCATTGCCAGCCCCTTCGGTGCAGATATCTCAGCACTGCTAAATGCTACTGGTACCAATGACTGCGGCACCACCGATTTTCAGTACATGACAGACGTTTCGGTGTTTGATGCACTGGACTCACCTCTACTCGGTACCGGGGTCCCAGCACTGAGTCCACCCAGAGCTCCAGGCTCACCAGTGACATCATGCCATGCACCCCCATTTTCGAGTGCTGAGTCAGATAGTGAGCAAGAGGACAGTCTCCCGCCATTCCTCTCATCCACCCTATGGTACCCATTTCCAGTATAGACCTCAACTGTACTGCCCCTCTGACCCCGAGCCTCCTTGGTATGGGCAGCCATGGTACCAACCTCCAGGGCCTTTCCCACCCTCTCAATGGCCTTACTGGGATCCTTGGCAGGCACAGAGACACCATGCCTCGCATGGCTCTAGCTTGTCCTATCAGGAGCCCATGAGATACCCACCGCATTGAGGGCGTCTGAGCCCCCTGAACAGTCATGAGGGAACAAGAGGCTGAAGTCGAGGAGGAGATTACCCCCCACCCTGACCAACTTCTCATCTTCATCACCAGATGAGACAGTGATGCCCCCTTCTCCATCGCTGGCAGATGATTTCAAGCTTTTTCCAGGAGCTAGCTCATAGGGTGGCAGATGCATTACAACTACCATTACAAGAGGTGACCGAGTCACACCATAAACTATTGGACATTTTACTCACCTTGTCCAGACTAGCTCTCCCTATTAACGGGGCCCTCTTGGACCCTGTCAAACTCATATGGCAGACCCTGGCATCGGTCCCACCAACATGCCAGCGGGACGATAAAAAGTGTTACATGCCGGCAAAAGACACAGAATTTCTCTTCTCCCACCCACCTCCCAATTCAGTCATTGTGGACATGCTGAGCTCAAGAGGCCATCAGCATCATCTGAAATCCAGCCCCTATGACTGGGACTGGAAGTGCCTCTGTCTTTTGGGGAGAAAAATATACTCATCAGCACTTTACAGTTCTGTATCGGCAAACTATCAGCCCTTAGTGGCAAAATATGATTACATCAACTACTCAAAATTCAATTCCTTTATTGAGCAGCTCCCAGATTCTCACAAAGACCAATTCAAAGCCATCATTAATGAAGGCCAACAAGTGGCAAAGACGTCACTCCAGTCTGCACTCGATGCAGCTGACACGACAGCACGTTCCATCTCCACTGCCGTCGTGATGAGATGAGTTTCTTGGCTGCAGTTATTCGGTTTCCCCAAAGAGGTGCAAACAACCGTAGAGGACCTTCTCTTTGAAGATACAAAGCTCTTTGTGAAAAAGACAGACCCTTCCCTTCACACTTTAAAAGATTCCAGGGCTACTCTTTGATTGCTCAGAATCTACACACCTTTGTTCCGCCCACTTGTCACAATATTCATCCCAATGCTTGTATGAACCCCCCAAAAAAGAAGTCTAGGTTCTACAAACAGAAATCTTCAGGCCCTCAACCTATTTCTTCGTAGCCATCCATCTCAAAACGACAGTTTTGTTGGGTTGTTTGAGGTGCCATCAGACCAGTCTCTTCAATATCATCCAACATTGGAAAACCCCTCTCATCCCTATGGATGCCGGCATCTTGACCCATTGTGCAGCACCTGGGATAACCTCTGACAAATGAGTACTGGAGATTATTCAAGATTGGTACTCCATCTATTTCCCCTCCCCCCCAAACACCCTTCCGCTTCCCTCTTCAGTGACCCTTCTCATAAGAACCTATTACAACAAGAGAGAGACCATCTCCTCAGTGTAGGATCCATAAAACCAGTACATCTAAGACGCAAAGACTTTTACTCTCGTTATTTCCTGATACCCAAGAAAAAGCGAAGTTGGAGACCCATACTAGACCTCAGGGTGCTCAACAAATTTGTCAAGGCTCAGAAGTTCAAGATGGTCACTTTATTATTCCAGCATTAGAAAAAGGTGACTGGTTCGTGGCCCGTGACCTCCAAGATGCGTACTTCCACATTTCAATCATACCATGTCACAGAAGATATCTCAGATTGACACTAGGCCAGGACCACTACCAGTATAGAGTACTCCCTTTTGCTCTCTAATTGGCCCACAGAGTATTCGTCAAGATCCTGTCTGTGGTGGCAGCTCACCTACATTCCCAGGGCATTATGATCTACCCTTACCTGGACGATTGTCTCTTCAGGGCGCATTCCTTCATCAAAACCCAGCGAGTTACCAGAATCGCTCTGGATCTGTTCAAGAATCTGGACCTACAAATCAATGCAAAAAATCAACATTAATACTGGTACAGAGACTAGAATTCATAGGATCCAATGTCGACTCTGAGCAAGAGTGCTTCTCCCACAACACAGGTTCCTCAGTCTGTCCACACTTATAGAGACAGTGCACTCCAGCCCTCAAATATTGGCTTCAGCTTCTGGGGCACATGGCCACAGACACATGGATGATAGCTCAGGCCAGACTTCACATGAGATGCCTCCAATTATGGTTCAGTTCGGTTTACAGACCAAACAAAGACAACATAGATAAACTCCTATCGATGCCCACCAAAATCAAACAATCCTTGAATCCATGGAAAGACCAGCAAACACCTGCATGGGAATCCCATTCACTCTGCCTTCCCCATCACTATTTCTCACCACCGACGCATCTCTGATAGGATGGGGCGCACATATCAATGATCTCGCAGTGCAGGGCAAATGGTCTCCATCCGAGACGTGCCTTCACATCAATCTACTCAAACTCAGAGTGGTCAGGAACGTGTGTGCTCATTTCCTTCTGCTGATCAGAGGCACGTGCACAAAGGTCATGACGGACAATAGAGCGTGCATGTATTACATACACCATCAAGGAGACACCAGTGGAAGCACTAAAGCTATGGAACTGGTTTATTTCCTACAATGTTACAATATCAGCAGCTTAACTACCAAGAGTACACAACATGATAGCAGACAATCTCAGCCACAAATTCCCACACAACCACAAGTGGGAGATAGACTCAGTGGTACTCTGACACATTCCGACAATGGGGGACACTGATACTAGACTTGTTAGCTACTTACCAGAACAAGAAATGTCCATGGTACTGCTCCAGAATGGACATTGGCCAGCACTCTATGGGGGACGCTTGCCTCCTCTCGTGAGACAAGGGCCTTCTTTCCACCTTTCTCCCATTTCCTCTGTTGCTGAAATTCCTGTTGAAAATAAAAAGAGAAAAAGCAAACAAAATACCGATTGCTCCCACCGGACCCAGACAGACATGGTACCCTTATCTGTCACAACTGGTGCTCTGTCCACCGATGACTCTTCCAACAACTCCTTACCTCCTCTTGCAGAATGAGAGAAACACTCTCCATCCCAACCTATGGATACTATGGCTCAAAGCCTGGCTCCTTCATGGTTCCAGCGCATAGAAACATCATGCTCTGAAGAGGTACAGGAAGTGTTATTGCACACTAGGAAAGTGGCTCCCATCGTACTTGCCTATAGAAGTGGACTAGTTTCCAGATCTGGTGCCAGTTCAAAAAAGTTACCCTGGATGCGGCCACTCTACCTGTACTCCTAAACAGTGTTCCCTCTAATTTTCCCCACACATGTGTGGAATGAATTTTGTTATATGCACCGATATGGTCAAAGATATAGATCAAAGCAGATTACCTAGCAAATAAACAAAAAACGCAAACTAAGCTTAATATACTAAATAGACTGGATATGAATTAGCAGAGTCTCACCCTAAGAGATGATACCAGCAGGCTGCAGATTCTTAAGGGGCAAGCTGCACTTGCTTTACAGCTTGGAATCCCCAGGTCTTTCGTACACAGGCCAGAAATCCCTTTAGCCTGGGTCCAGCACTTCCCCCAGGTCAGTCTTTGTTCCTCAGGTGTTTCCAGGAGTTTTCTTGTGTTGGGAATGAAGAACTCCAGATGATGTCACTCCCTGCCTTGTATAGCCTTAGCATATGGCGGGAACCCTTTGTTCTCAAGCTTGGTTCCCAGACCAGTCTGTGGAAAAACACTGACATCCCAAGATGGAGACCAGCATCATGGGGCCTGGTCACATGTCCTTGTATAGTCATAGCAGCCATCATTCACAGGCTGTCTGTGGTGTTCTCAGTAAGGCTCACCAGGTGGGAGATAAGCTTCTCTTAATGCCTATTGTTCTCCCTAATGGCACATTCGCCTGAATAGGCCGTTTCCAACCAGCTTTCTAGACTGACAGCAGCTTGTCTAGTGGGCGTTACCCAGGTGTAACTACATTTGAAATATAGATACATAGTCCACATTCATAACTTCAGATACAAAAATGATACATGCATACAAATAGAATAATCATATTAAGCAAATCATACCTTTTTTTCAATGACACCTCACATGACTTATCTTGCATAAAATGCATCATAATTATGCTATAACCATATCATAATAATATCACTATGAAGAATATGGGGTGCAGTGTCACAGACGGCGTTCTTTATCGCCATTACCTCGACAAGAAGGATATGGGAGATAGCAACCTTTATGGCGCATCCCCCCTTCACAGTGTTCTTCCCTGACAAAGTCTTGCTTAGACCACATCCGAAGTTCACACCCAAGGTGACTTCCACATTTCATGTGAACCAACTCATTCACCTTCCAGCCTTTTAACCCAAGCCTCACCAGCATAATAGGCCAAGCCATCCTCCATACACTCGATGTAAGGAGAACCTTGGCCTATTATTTGGACAGGACAAGAGTTTTTTAGAAAATCTCCAAGACTTTTCCTCTCTGTCATGGACAGGGCTAGAGGCATAGCGATTTCAGCTCAAAAATTCTCTAAATGGGTCTCAAACTATCAAACTCTGTTATCAGATGTGCAATTTAGCACCCCATCTACAATCTCACACATTCTGCGAGATTGGTTTCCTCATCCGTCACCTTCTCCAAGGGTATCCCTGTATCAGAAATCTACAGAGCGGTTACCTTGGCATCTGCGCATACATTTGCTGAACATCATGCCAGCCTTGGGGACTCTGCTGCAGACGCCAGATTTGGCACCGTGGTACTATCATCCATCAGAGACTCGACTCCAAAGCCACAGCCTCCAGTAGGGGATACTGCTCGGGAGTCACCTACAATGGAGCACCCATAGGAACACTACTAGAAGAAGTTACTCACCTTGTGCAGATGTGTGTCCCTATCGGTGCTCCACGACCCACCCTCCTCCCTTCTACTTCGGAGTTCTCATCATTCACTTTGCAGTAGAGAAGGAACTGAGGAGGGGTTCACCTGAGCAACACTGGTTAGCCTCGTGGCAGGGCATGAGCGGGTAGGGCAGCGCATGCGCAGGCTGAATGGACACTTCTACCAAAGCTCTCCGATCAGCCGCGCAGGGACGCAGACACACCTACAGTGGAGCACTGTAGGGACACACATCTCGAAGAACCATCGTTACTGCACAAGGTGAGTAATTTCTTCATGCACACAACATCGCATGCATGTTTACCCTTTTATTTTGTTCTTTGCTTTTTCAATTAAAGGAAAAAAAGCGGGTCCAGACTTTTCCCAAACATCACCATCAATAAAGTTGAGGGGCAGCCTGGGAAGGTCACTGTTTGTTTATTGAATTACAGATTTTTCCCTGTAGTATTCCCTAGGCTGACTGTCTTATTGTATAGCCCTCCCCATGACACATCCCTAATGGTCTCTTCTGCTTCTTTTTTTTCAGCAGCAACAGCAGCAGCAGCAGCAACAACAACAACAACAGCAGCAACAACAACAACAACAACAGCAGCAGCAACAGGCACCACCACAGCAACAGCCACAGGTGTCCACAGTCCCTCAGCCACAAGCCCAGGGCCAGCCTCCTGGCCTGGGGATGCAGGCTCTTCCTCCTCAACAGCCCATTGTAAGTGTGTCACAGAGCTAGAGGGGAAGAGTCATTCATCATAGCCCAGCCATCCATAGATCCTCCTACCTGCTCCCTGCAGCACTCTCCTTCTCCACCCCACTAGCTGCTGCCTAACACGGGGAGGATTTGCTGGCTGCCTGTGTGAATGCTGAGTCCCCACAAGCCTAGTGGCACTTGTTAATCATGTTTCTCTCTTTCTAGTTCCAGCGCCAGGGTCTCCAGCAGACGCAGCAGCAGCAGCAAACAGCTGCCCTGGTCCGACAGCTTCAGCAGCAACTCTCTAGTAAGAAATTAGCACTCTTCGTTTTTCTTACTCTTCTCCCTGCCCCACCCAAAGTGTCTTTCTCCATAGAACAGGCCCTAGTGTAAAGTGATAGCGAGGGGAGGGCAAGCCCAGGCTTCTCTGTCTCTTTACACATCATCTCTCGGTGAACACGGATTGTTGGGGAAGAGCCAACATGACTTTGTAAAGGGAAATCTTGCCTCACCAATCTATTAGAATTCTTTGAGGGGATCAACAAACGTGGACAAGGGTGATCCAGTGGATATAGTGTACTTAGACTTTCAGAAAGCCTTTGACAAGGACCCTCACTAAAGGCTCTTAAGCAAAGTAAGCTGTCATGGGATAAGAGGGAAGGTTCTCTCCTGGATCAGTAAGTGGTTAAAAGACAGGAAATAAAGGGTAGATATAAATGGTCAGTTTTCAGAATGGAAAGAGGTAAATTAATGGTGTCCCCCAGGGATCTTTACTGGGACCAGTGCTGTTCAACATATTCATAAATAATCTGGAAAAAGGGGTAAACAGTGAGGTGGCCAAGTTTTCAGATGATACAAAGTTACTCGAGATAGTTAAGTCCCAGGCAGACTGCAAAGAGTTACAAAGGGAATCTCATAAAACTGATGACTGGGCAAGAAAATGGCAGATGAAATTTATTGTTAATAAATGCAAAGTAATGCACATTGAAAAACATAATCCCAATTATTCATACCAAATGATGGGATCTAAATTAGCTGTTACCACTCAAGAAAGAGATCTTGGAGTCATTGTGGATAGTTCTCTGAAAACATCCACTCAAAGTGCAGTGGTGGTCAAAAAAGCAAACAAAATGGAACCATTAAGAAAGGGGTAGCCAGTAAGACAGTAAATATCATAATGCCACTATATAGATCCATGGTACGCCCACACCTTAAATACTATCTCCAGATCTGGTTGCCCCATCTCAAAAAAGATGTATTAGAAATGGAAAAAGTATAGAGAGAGGCAATAGAAATGATTATGGGTATGGAACAGCTTCCACATGAGGAGAGATTAAAAAGACTGGGACTGTTCAGCTTGGAAAAGAGACGATTAAGGGTGGGGATATGATAGAGGACTATAAAATCATGAATGGTGTGGCGAAAGTGATTAAGGAAGTATTATTTATCCCTTCACATAACATAAGAACCAGGGGTCACCCAATAAAATTAATAGGCTGCAGGTTTAAAACAAACATAAGGAAGTACTTCTTCACTCAAAGCACAGCCAACCTGTGGAACTCATTGCCAGGGGATGTTGTGAAGGCCAAAACTGTAACAGAGTTCAAAAAAGAATTAGGTAAGTTAATGGAGGATAGGTCCATCAATGGCTATTAGTCAAGATGGTCAGAGATGCAACCCCATGTCTGGGTGTCCCTAAGCCTCTGACTGCCAGAAGCTGAGTTTGGATCATGCATTAACTACCCTGTTCTGTTCATTCCCTCTGAAGCACCTGGCACTGGCCACTGTCAGAAGACAGGATACTTGGCTAGATGGACCATTGGTCTGACCCAGTATAGCCATTCCTATGTTCTTATGACCATAGCTGCTGTTAGTGGTGCCAGAGCCGCAGGCAGAGAGAGGAGCACACAGATTTAAAAATGTTATTAAGATGATGTTAAAAAAAAATAATGAACAGAGTTTGAGCATAGAAGTTTCTGGTTATCAGGGAATAACATACAGATTATCGAGGGTGCAAAGTACTACCAACCAAGTGAGCAGCCTTCTAGACCTGTTGCAGACAGAGGGGCCAGGGCAGCAGTGTCTGTGGAGGCAGTCGGGCAGCTCTCCCAAACGTGTCAGGTCTGCTTTTCTGGATGTACCACTGTGTCAGTGCCACTGCCTCCATCGTTGCTGGCTCCCAACGATCTCAACGGCAGTATAAATTCTGGAGCTCGTGCCTGATGGGGCAGCCAGGGAGGTGCTTTATTCAGGACATGGTCAGTCCTCCAGACCACCCTGCTGTTGTAGGGATCACGTCAGTAATTTTATACAATTAAACTGGCAATTAAACTATTCAACACCCAAGCCAGAGCCCTGCCCAAAGGAATGCTGCATGAAACATATGCTGCCTTACTTCCCAGCTGTGCCCAGGTGCATCGAACCCTGCCCCAAGTGACCCCATCTCAGTGCAGCAGAACCATCGAACACAGTGATGCAAAAACTTTGCAGTTTTCTGTATATAATTTAAAATTGGATTCCGGCCCCTCCAGCATTCTTTCCCTTATGAGGGTGAGACTGCAGGGACTATTAGATATTCCTTTATGGGCTGTTACATATTCCTTCCAGTGCCTGTATGTGCTTCACTGGGGCTGCATTATACAGCAAGCCAGGGAGATGCAAGTGAGATTGCAGAGTTTCTCCAAGGTGTTGAGAGCCATAGTGACAGTCAAGAAAAAGAATTCGGAGGCGCAGGGTGGTTGGTGACTGGGGTAAATGGTCCTTTTCCCATCTAGGCCACCATTTCCACCCTGTATCGTGACATGACTGGTTGCCTGATTGAGTTACGGAGCCTTTCACTTCTAGGTTCCAGGTTGAAATCTGGCAGTGCTCAGTACCAACCACGTGGTAGTCTTGTGTGGACTTGGTTGATTGGATTTCTTTACATAGATCCCTAGAATGTGCACTTCACAGGACAGGGCCTGTGACTTTCTTTGTCTGAAAAGCACCAGGAACACCTATGCCACTGCAGAAGTCATGTTTTATCTTTCCTATGTAAAAAGTGCATTTACAATCAGCCTCTAGAAGAGTCCACACTAAATAACAACCAACATTAATGCTATCCATCAGCATAAGCGCCGACTTCCACTGTTCCTGGTGGGTGCTCGACCCCACCCCTGGCCCCGCCCTCGCCCCGCCCCCATTCCAACCTTTCCCCAAAGTCCCCCCCCGCCCCCATTCCTCCCGGAAAGTCCCGGGAAGCGCTGGGAGGTAGGTGGAGGAATGGGGATGTGGCGTGCTCAGGGTGGGGGAGGAGGAGAGGTGGGGTGGGGGGTGAGGGGAGTTTGGCTGCCGGTGGGTGCAGAGCACCCACTAATTTTTCCCTGTGGGTGTTCCAGCCCCGGAGCACCCATGGAGTCAGCACCTATGTCCATCAGCCTAACCACATATCGCCCTGGTCCCTCTGAGAATGCCTGAGCAAACAGCTTAGGCCTTGCAGCATGTTCTCCTCTGCAGTGGAGGAAGTGAATTCTAGGGCTGAGTGCTCCCAGTTAGTCCAATCTGAGGGGCTTCTAGTGCGTGTGGCTCCAGGGGATAATCTGAAAGTACAGAGAGAGGCTGCCTCTAAGGACCTGTTTACAGCACAACTATAATCATTTTTGTAACCAGCTCATGAATCTCTCTTCTGTCCTGGTTACAATAAACAGGGCTGAGTTGTATAAAGAGCTGCTGTGTGGACTCACCTGCTGTGCTACCTCGCCATGTCAGTGCAGTCCTGAAAGTCAGAGCTGCTCTCCCATAGGGCCTCGCGATGGGGAGAGTACCTGGAGAACACACACAGAGTGGCACCAGCAGCTCAGGTGGCATCGCAGAATGCATTGCCCTCTTGCAGAATGGAAAAGGAAGGAGGACCAGCCGTGCAGGTTACACTGTCATGATTTTAGCAGGTCTGCGCTGCAGAAAGCCTGTGGACTGGGTTATAGGAAGAAAATTATGTTTCTGGCGGCAAGGCCAATGCCTCCCTGAGTAGTGATTGTGTTGTGCACAGACACAAGCCGTGTTTCAAGCTGGCCATGTCACTAATTGGTTACCCACTGAGTTTAAAGTTGTAGTGTAGACAGGCCCTAAATCATAAAGGTCTTTATAGAGTAAAACCATCCCCCCAGATTGCACCAGCAGTGAATGTGGGGCCAGTCAGATCCCAGAGCACAGGTGTGTGACATTCCCTGTAAGAAGCACCACTCCAAGGGTTGCTCCTTTTTCTCTAGCTGGAGTTTCCGAGAGCCTGGGCATGCTCCCATGTAGATCATATTGCTGTAACTGGGGCAAGGTCTTGTATCCAGCAGAAACCTTGCAACCTCCTTGCTGTATGAAAGAGGCTGTAGCTAGAGATAACCCCAGTGATATAGCCCAGCTAGAGTGTGTCTTGGAGACTGCTGTGTTCCAAGTGCTCACATCCACACCGCTGAAAGCACCATCCCACTTGGCACAGATCACTCCCTTTGGTTAGTCTCAGCAGAGAGCACAAAGCATTGGGTGAGTCATGCTCCTCCCTGTCCAACTCAGATGAGACCCGGGGCAGGAGACGCTTGCGCTGCTGTTGTTTGTGCTGTACCGTTAGTCTCCAGGACTGTCAGGCTGATGCCTTCAAGAGCAGTGAATTTGACTAAAACACTTGTAGAGGGGGAAAAAACCATCTCTCCAATGCCCCTGTGACCAGCAGGCTTTCCCAGTGTGGGGCTGGGGCTGGGGCTGGGGCTGGGTTTGCCCTGCTGAGGGCCTGCCCAGCAGCATGCTGTATGGCTGGATTTTGTAATGGAATGACAGACTCTGAATGCTCCCACTCACCAGGTGACAGTAAACCAACAAGTCATGGCAGTCTGGCCCCGACGGGCTAGCGAGCCCTGTAGTCAGGAGCCAACCCTGGAGCACACTGCATCTAAAGTGATCAGCAAGAGCATCCCAGTCGGGCTGGAGTTTGAGGGGAGGCAGGTCTCTAAGGTAGCCTGCTCTCAAGCCAGATAGGTCTTGAAACCAGCACCGGGATAGTAAGTGGGACCGTGTGGTCTGTGAGCACTGCTGACATGCTCCTGGTTGATGTGAGCCTCTGAATTCTGCACTAGCTGAAGTTTCCAAGTTTTCTTCAGGTTAGATGATTGATGGGAACTCCAGGGTAGTTAGCTGGCCCAGCGCAGCTCATGCTGTGCACCCACCTGGTGGCGGTTGCGGGGTTTGGGTTTCTGTATGGCGGGGGTGCTGCACAGAACTAGGGGTGACGGGTGTTCTGTTTAAAAGAGAAAAGCCCAGAGGATAATTCAGCTTCCAACCTCACCACCTAGGCAGCTACCCACTCCCTTTCAGTGCCACATTGTTCACACCAAGGAGCAGTGTGGAGCTGAGCAGAAGAGGCGCAGAGAGCTGGGTTTGACACACTTTATCCCCACCTTTCCAGAAGCATGTGGAATGTTGATAGTACTGCTATCCTAAGCCCCAGGAGCTGGCACCAGAGTGTCTGGCATCTGAGCAGAGCATCAAGTGCCACAAGTGATACACAGGTGCAGTGTCCCAGACTAAGACCTGGGTAGCCCCCTTCTCTTGCCTACCTAGCCCCTCCGCTTCACAATCAGACTCTGAATTGCAGAGCTGATGGGCATCTCCTAACTGGACCAGAATCCTGTGATTGTCTAACTCTGTGTTTGATCTGAACAGATACACAGCCACAGCAGAACAACAATCCATTTGGACGCTACTGAGCCATGGCACTTGGGCCCGATCCAGAGGGAGACATCACTGTGGACTGGATACAGCCTCCCCCAGTGGGGGCTGTTCCCAACCCTCTGTCCCTGGGGCACCTGCCCAGGCGCCGTGTTCTGCAGCTGCCCTCCTTGGAGGGAGGGAGTAATTTTTATCATACAGAGAAAATGTTTTTACTCCGGTTTCTACAAAGGTTTATGGAGATCCCGTGTGATTGGTAGTCTCCCCTCCCCCTTTGGTTTCAGTTTTTACTAAGTTTTTAGTATTTTTGTTAAAATAATGATTAAGACATTGTAAGATTTTGTACTTTATTTATACCAGATGAAACCCTGTATTGCAGACGTCCTCAAACAAATACAGAGAGCTTACTTTGCGAAAGGGGTGTGTGTGTGTGTGTGCGCGCGTGCACATGTGCGTGTTCAGAGTCTGAGCCCCATGACCCTAGCATGCTCCCTCTCCCGATTCCCCTGCATTCCCACAGATCTTGCCCTGAACTACTCCCATACAGGGCCCAGTGAGCTATACACACCAAATCTCAAGAACTATTGTCTGCACCTTTCCTGCTCCTAAATAAGTACATTGTTCAGCCTCACCAGGTTGCTCATCTCTTGCTTGCCTGTTTTGCCCAAGTTGTTCTCTCCCTGTGTTCACTAGTTGGGAGGAGGGTTTGGATAGTGATTCAGAGCTTCCCTTTAAGCAGCAGTGCCTTGTTACCGATCCACAGAGAACAAATGGTCCCTGCACACTTCCACTGGTGGGATCAAGATGCCTGCACATCCAGGGTCCCGAACCTGCTAGGGTTTGTCCTGGTGAGGATAAAAGGTGTCTAGGAAGGAGGTGAGGTGTGGCAGCTAACACATTCTAGACCTCATGTAGACTTTCAAGATAGATTCTAAGGCCAGAAGGAACTGTGGTCAGATGTTTGGCTGTGTGTGTGTGTTCTTCCTGTGTGCTGCCTCAGCTCTGCGCAGACAGATAGCACAGCAGACCTTGAGCGAACCACCCAATGACCACAAGATCTGTTAAGGTACAAAGGCACCAGGCCAGGTTTATTGTCGACAAAGTACAGTATTAGCACCTGGCAGACTAAGACACGTATGCCCGTGACAATGGACGCAATTCAGTGAATGGTGGGACTTTTCATTCCCCCCCTCAGCTGACAAAGATACTCTCTCTGAGATACATCTTTATACCCTGATACAAACAAGTTACGTACTGCCTCTGACATAGTTAGTCACTGCCTCCTGACGTGGCTAATTACCACCTTGTACATGTTGGTTCAATCAAAACATCTCTATTACGTACTGTCATTCTGAGCTTCTCTTTTAGGAGGGGTCAGTGTGTTCCTGTTGTTCTTGGGATCCTTGACATCGGGATGTTCTGGTACCACTTAATATCGGGATGTGTTTGTGTGAGTACTCTGTGATTAGCACTTCTTAGGAATGTGTATTTCTGCAATATCAGCCCTGTTCTTGCCAGATTCTGTGAGCAGGTCCTGTCTCATATGAGGCCTCTGATACAAGGGCTTATGTCTCAGGCTCTCTTCCTACTACATGGACCATCGTGATAATCTAATATGACCTCCTACATAGCACAGGCCATAGAACTGCCCCAGGATAATTCCGAGAGCAGAGCTTTTAGAAAACATCCAACCTTGATTTAAACATTGCCTGTGATGGAGAATCCATTATGACCCTCAGTAAGCTGTTCCAATGGTTAATTACTCCCTCTGTTAACAAATTACACCCTATTTCCAGTCTGAATTTACCTAGCTTCATCTTCCAGTCATTGGATCATGTCATACCTTTGTCTGATTGAAGAGCCCATTGTTAAATATTTGTTCCCCAGGTAGGTACTTATAGACTGTAATCAAGTCACCCCTTAACCTTCTCTTTGTTATGCTAAATAGGTTGAACTGCTGGGGTATGTCACTATAAGGCATGTTTTCTAATCCTTTAGTCATTCTTGTGACTCATCTCTGAGCCCTTTCCAATTTATCAACATCCTCTTGAATTGTGAGCACCAGACGTGGACATGATATTCCAGTAGTGGTTGCAGCAGTGCCAAATACAGAGATAAGATAACCTCTCTACTCCTACTTGAGCTTCCCTGTTTCTTCGAGTGATTGCTCATGTCCATTCCAATAGTGTGCGCGCGCCGCGTGCACAGTCATCAGGAGGTTTTTCCCCCAGTGGTACCCGTCGGGTCGGCTGTGGAGACCCCTGGAGTGGCGCCTTTATGGCAGTGTATATAGGTCCCTGCCGACTCGCCGCCTGCTCAGTTCCTTCTTGCCGCCAGTGACGGTCTATGGAGCAGCTCAGTCTCTTGCATTCGCAAGTGCCTACCTAGTGGTTTCCTTTTCCTAGTTGTACATACTTGTTAGTTCATTATATATTAGTTTCTAGATTAGTTGGGCTTACTTTGGGGGGCTTTCCCCCGGCCCTAGTTTCCCCAGGCACCGGGGCATGCCTCGGTCGCAGGGGTTTAAGGCGTGCAAGAGGTGTGTGAAACCTATGCCCACAAGTGATCCGCACACTGCCTGTCTCAAGTGCTTAGGAGAGGGCCATCGAACAGATAAATGCCCAATTTGCAGGAGCTTCAGACCCAGGATTAAGAGAGAGCGGGACTATTGTTTGAACCTTCTCCTGATGGAGTCGGCCCTCCGCCCACAGCCGGCACTGGAAGCGGCACTGGCATCATCGGTGCGCAGCGCCCCGGCCTCGGCGCGGGATGTCCCGGCACTGAGGAAGGACTCCTCCAAGGACCACCGGTGCCGCTCCCCGGCTCATAAGGCCAGTGCTACCAGGAGGCACCACTCACAGTCCCTGGTGCCGCATAAGAAAAAGAAGGCGGACAGGGGTCGTTCCCACATCAAGAAGCCGCGAGGGGACTCCAGCGGGGTGCGTCCCGTGGCGGGACACCCACGGTCTGGGCCTCAAGACCCGGCACCGTTGATTCCAGCCCCAACGGGAGGCCCATCGAGTCCAGTGCTGATAGACTCCCCGACTCGGGAGGATCTGGAGGAAGAGCTCGACCTTCCCTCCACGCCAGACACCCACAAGGCAGTGCAAGACCTCACTGCCATGATGGCGCAGTCCCAGCCACACAGGGGCGGGCCCCGGCACCGTTAGCGGCACCGGCTTCAACGTCTAGCCCAGCACTGCATGTGGCTCTGGCACCCTTTGCGGCACCGATGGCTGCACCGCCTCTGGTTCATCATCGTGGCAAGCCTATAATGTTACGGTGCCGCTCGCCATCTCCCCAGCACCGTCCGACTCTGCCCCCCCGTGGTTGGGCACAGACTGCTCGTCCGAGTCAGACACTGAGTCTTCTGTCTCTCAATGCAGCCACTTCCGCTCCCAGCACCGCAGACCAGTGGAATCCTCGGCACCGGCGGTTACCTGGCCACCCCAGTGGCAGGGCCCAGTCTAATGGCCCTTTTGGATTCCCTGGGCCTACCCCCAGGCTCAGGGCTCCAAGCTGGCATTGGTGGCATCTGCACCCCGTGCCCCCACCCCCCAGCAACATTGCTGGCTCGCCACACCCCCAGGGCTCCTGAGGATCCCGCACAAGACAGGGACTCTGGGCTGTCCTGCTCAGGCGCAGCACCCGAACCAGCACCATCAGTGACACTAGAGCCACCTCCAGTCACGAGAGGCTCCAAGGTACCTGACCCGGCCTGCAGAGAGCCAGAAGGGCAGGAAGACCCTGTCCCATGGGCCTCGCCAGACGAGGCGGTGGCAGGCACCACCACCACCCTACCGGTGATGGACACCAGGACCTCCTTAGGAGGATGGCCCTTAACCTCAATCTCCAGGCAGAGGAGGTCATGGAGGAGTCTGACTCGATGGTCGACATCCTTGCCCCTGAGGGTCCTTCTAGGGTGGCCTTGCCCCTCATAAGAATGATCCAAAACACCACTAAGGTGCTCTGACAGACCCCGGCCTCGATACCACCCACCGCTAAAGGGGTGGAAAGCCGATATTTCTTGCCGCAGAAAGGGTACGAACACTTTTTCACCCACCTCCAACCGGGGACTCTGGTGGTCAATGCAGCAAACAACAAAGAGCAGCAAGGACAGCTGGGTCCTGCACCTAAGTCATGGGACGCTAAGAAGCTGGACCTTTTCGGCCGGAAGGTCTACTCAACTGGGAGGCTCCAGCTTCGAGTGGCAAAATTCCAGGAGTTATTCCTGGCTGACTCGTGCAAGGACTTTAGCGCACTCTTTGAGGAGGGCAGGGTGGTCTCCAGAACCTCCCTCCAGGCCGTGTTAGACGCGGCGGACTCGGCAGCGCGGACCATGGCCACCGCCATTACAATGAGGCGCAGTGTGTGGCTCCAGGTCTCAGGGATACCACCTGAGGTCCAGAACACAATACAGGACCTCCCCTTTGACTGTGTGGGCCTGTTCGCCCAAAATATGGACTCTCGCCTGCACAGCCTTAAGGACTCGTGGGCAACTTTGAAGTCTTTGGGGATCTACACCCCTGCACCTCAAAGAAAGCCTTTTAAGCCTCAGGACCCGTCCCGCTTCTACTCTGGGCTCCTAGGTGAGACTCGTCAAGGAGATGGGGCAGAAATAATAGGAGGCGCCCGCCACAGTCCTCAGGCCAAGGCCAGGGTTCGGCCAAACAGCCCCCGGACCCGAAGCCAAACTTTTGAAGATGCGCCCGAGGACGGAGCATCAGTTTCAGTCTCGGATCCTTACTCCTCTTTGTGAATCCAATTCTGTTCCCTCTCACCCCTCTTCCCCATCCCTCTTCAGGGACCCTTCTCACGAGCAACTCCTCTTGCAGGAGGTGCAATTGCTCCTCGCTCTAGGGGCAATAGAGGAGGTTCCTCAGGAGTTCAGGGGCAAGGGGTTCTACGCCCGCTATTTCCTCATCCCAAAGACCAAATAATTGGTCTGGACTTTATTCTGCTTGCACAGTATAGATGTGATCAAAATATGATCACTTGTACCTATGCTACCATTAAATTTTAGTTCTGTGATCTTTATCTGTTAGGACAAGGTCTAATATAGAATTCCCCCCTGTTGGCTGCAAAAGTTTTTGAATTAGGAAATTGTCATTGATAATGTTTAGAAATTCCAAGGGTCTTTTTAGTCCTGGTGTCATGAGACCTCCAGCATACGTCACTCACATTGAAGTCCCCCATGATCACACAAGTTTTTTCCCCTGCACATTATAGATAGATGCATTTAGGAGTTGGTCATTCTGTTCCCTACTGTGATTTGATGGTCTGTAGCAGACACCAACTAATACCCCATCTTGAGCTATAGCTGTTAAGCATTCAAGATCACTTTCTTTATGTCCTATCAGTGACTCGGAAGCAGGTAATGCCATTTCTGACATAGAGTGCCATTCCCCTTCTGCCCACTCCATCTTTCCTAAATAGGTTATAACCTTGATTGTAACATTCCAATTGTGTGAATCATCCCATCAGTTTTCAGTAGTACCAATGACATCGAATTTATGCACATAAACGAGTAATTCCAGTTCCTTTTGTTTGTTACTCAGGCTCTTAGCATTGGTGTATAGGTAATTTAATATTTTCTTCTCTTCATGTCCTTTAGTTCCTTGATTAATTTATTCTCAACCTCTTGTTTTCTGCTGAATGCTCATATCTTCCCTCTTTTTGCCCTTCCCTTTTGCTATTAGTTTAACATACACACCCCGACAACTTTAGCCAGCCTGTCCCCAAGGAGATTGGTTCCCCTTCTACTGAGGTGGAGACCATCCAAATTATACATCCCCATTTTTCCATAGAAGTGGACCAGTGTTCCACAAAACTAAAGCCCTTCACCACTTACCTAGCCAGTGATTCACTTCCATAATTTTCTGTCTTCCTTTGTTTGTGGGACAGGAAGGCTCTCAGAGAAGATTGCTTGGACATTCTTCTTCAGCTTGCTGCCGAGTTCTCTGAAGTCATCTACTATGTGTGAGATATCCCGGGATGCGGTGTTATTAGTGCCACTATGAATCATCACCAATGGATCCTTCCACGCAGACTTCAGAAGATTATTCAGTCTTAGAATGAGGTCTTACGTCTTGGCCCTGGGAAGGGAGAATGCTGTCCAGTTTGTCCACCTGTCCTTTACAGAATGTTTTTCTGATTCTTCTGAGTATCGAATCTCCAACAAGGATTATCCATCTTCTTTGGATGGTTGGAAAACTCTTTGCAGATCAGCTTCATGTTTTACAGGTTGGGCCAAGTTGTCATGCCCAGGTGTGTCCTGTACATCTTTCCATTCCTTTGGGACTGCTGGATCTTAAGAGAGATCTTCCATAGTTTCCACATTGAGAACTTGGTATAAGAATATAAGAACGGCCATACTGAGTCAGACCAGTGGATTTCTAGCCCAGTATCCTCTCTTCCAAAAGTGGCCAATACCAGGTGCTTCGGGGGAATGAACAGAACAGGGCTATTATTGCATGATCCACCGCCCATCATCCAGTGCCAGCCTCTGGCAGTCAATTTGAAACTTCTAACTGTGTGAAATTCCTCCTGCTTCTTTTCTCTCTGGTGGCCACAGCTGGCTGATCTTCATCTGTCTCCAACCGTGTAAAATACTGTCATGACCTCTCGCCTCTGGTGGTTACAACTGCCAGGCACCCTCTCTGACTGCCTCTCACCGATTCCTTTGTGGCCAGCTCCTTTCTTCCTTGAACCTGAGGTACTGATGTTTCCCAAACCTGGCAGTCTAGGAATTCTTCAGCCTTTTTGATTCTTAGTAGCATCTCAACTTGCTCCTCCAATCCAAGAATCTTTTTCTACAGCTCAGCCACCAACTTGCATTCATGCACAGGAAATCCCTTCTATCTCCTGGTAGGAAAGAGAACATGGCACGTCCATTGCAAGTCATCACCAAGGTTCTGTCACTGGCCATCGTAACATCTCAAGTAGTGCTGAACCTGGAAGGAAAGCCACTCACGCTCCCTCCAAAACTCCCCTCTTAGCTGATTCTGTTTGTGACTAGCTGGGCCAGGAAGCCTGGAGTGTAGGCTTCAGCTCCACCACCTCACCTGTGTATCAAACCGTGTTAGCTACCATGTCTCCCCAACACACCTAGCCAGGACAAACCCTAGAGACCAGGTCTGATGGGGACCACTTACCCTCCATTCTCTCCCCTGCTATAGAGTCCAAGGGCCCCCTCAGTTTCTTCTACTTGCTCAAAGTGCAGCAAGCTCAGGTCACACTGTCCTCTGTGCTTCCCTTGTTGGTTTCTTCTGCCCCTTGGGGTGACTCTTATTTGTGGCTAATTAGGCCATTCTTTAGTCAGTAAGCTTCTCTTAAACCACCAGGCAAGCCCCTGGCAGTAAGGGGCTAGTGAGCCAGAGGGCAGATTGCTCAATACTAAAGATGGCCAGGCTGGTGCCCCATGTCAAGGGGGCAGCGTCTGCCTTGCCCATGGCATGATAACCAGGGCCAAGTGGTCAGACCCATCTTGGCTTAGATGCTGCGTGGGTCACAAGGGCAGGGTTTAAAGGAAAGCGATGTAGTGGACTGTATCGTTGGGTGCAGGGACAGCTCTGGCCAGCTACCAAATCAGCTACAGAAGCTACAGCAATGGCCAAGTGAGGCCCTAAGATGAATATCTCTGGCTGGGGGGAATCCCCAGGGAAAGGACAGTTTCCAGCACCTCTAGGGGAAAGAGCTAGTTTGAAACCTCTGCCCCAGTGCCAGCTGAGAGGAGTGGGGAAGACTGCTCTGCCTCTCTCTCCAGCCAGCCACTGATCTTGCCTTGTGGGTCGGGAGCCCTTGTTAGCTATGATGGAGGCCGTTGAGGCTGTTATGCAGGACCTGCCCCTACCGCACTGTACGTGCCAAGCGCTCGCTTCCTTCGCTCCTGCTGTCTGTCTTGTTCCCTCTGATTATGTTTCTGTTCCCCTGCTGGAGCCTCTTCTGAGCGTCAGGGAGGGACCCAGTGCCTCTTTTGTTCACAGGCCCCCCTACCTGGCAGGCCTGTTGTGCTCAGTGATGAAGAAATGCAGCAAGCAGCCACGTCCCCCAGAGGGAGAGCAGGAGACTCGGCACAGGTACGAAATGCTGCCCTACAGAGAGCAGCCCAGGGTGCCATGGAATGTGGAGATGGCAGTAGCTCCCTACCAGGAAGAAAAGGGATCATAATTCAGGTAACTCCCCCTCCAAATTGGGCAAGTCAGAAGCGGGTGCTCAAAGGAGAAAAGCCCATAAGGGAGCCTTCCTTCTCCAAGGCCACAAACCCAAAGGGAGCAGAGACCTGGGAAGGGGTCATGGGCACAGGTTTGCAGTGTGGTTAGTCACAATCCGTGTGATTTTGGGGCTGTGCACAAATGTGCCTTGGCCCCTTGCAGAGACACCCCCCCGGCCCCGCCCCCACTGACTGCACTGTTGGGCTCACAGGGACATTGATAAACTAGAAGGAAGAACAAACCATGCCAAACCAGCCTAATTTCCTTATTTGACAGGGTTCCTGGTCTAGTGAATGGGAGGGAAGCAGTAGACGTGATATACCTTGATTTTTAGTAAGGCTTTTGACACAGTCCCACATGACATTCTCATAAGCAAACTGGGGAAATGTGGTTTGGATGAAATTACCAAAAGGCGGGTGCACAGCTGGTTGAAAGACCATACTCAAAGGGTAGTTATCCCTGGTTTGTTGTCAGACTGGGAGGGTGGATCAGGTGGGCTCCTGCAAGGGTCAGTACTAGGTCCAGTACTAGTCAATATTTTCATTAATGACTTGGAGTGAAGAAAATGCTTATAAAATTTGCTGATGACACCAAGCTGGGAGGGGTTGCAAGCACTTTGTAGGACAGGATTAGAATTCAAAACAACTTTGACAAATTGGAGAATTGTTCTGTAATCGACAAGTGCAAAGTACTTCACTTAGGAAGGAAAAATCAAATGCATGACTACAAAATGGCGAATAACTGGCTAGTTGGTAGTACTGCTAAAAAGGATCTGGGGGATATAGTGGACCACAAACTGAATATTAGTGAACAGTATGCTGCAGTTGCGAAAAAGGCTAATATCACTCTGGAGTGTGTTATCAGGAGTGTGGTACGTAAGGAACAGGAGGTCATTGTCCTGCTCTATTTGGCACTGTTGGTGGCCTCAGCTGGAGCGCTGTGTCCAGTTGTGGGCACCGCTCTTTAGGAAAGACGGGGCCAAATTGAAGAGACTCCAGAGGAGACAAACAAAAATGATCAAAGGTTTAGAAAACCTGACCTATGAGGAGAGGTTAAAAAAACTGAGCATGTTTGTTCTTGAGAAAAGACAACTGAGGGGGAACCCAATAACGGTCTTTCAATATGTTACGGGCTGCTATAAAGAGGACAGCAATCAGTTGTTCTCCATGTCCACTGGCAGCAGGACAAGAAGTAATGGACTTCACCTGCAGCCAGGAATAGTTAGGTTAGCTATTAGGAAAATCTTTCTAACTCTCAGGGCAGTTAAGCGCTGGAACAGGCTTCCAAGGGAGGTTGTGACATCACCATCAATGGAAGTTTTTAAGAAAAGATCCAGCCCTACATTTCTATGAATGTGAAAAGAGAAAGTGCCCAGCCTGCTGCCCCAGCACACATGCATCAGCTCTCCCCCGCCTCCTGCTTGGCCTCAGCCCACCAGGTGAGAATGCCCAATTCGGATGGGTCAGGTGAGGGCAGAAGGAAGCTGACATCAAGCAGACACCCCCCCAGACCCCTTTTTCTTCTGGGGTACCTCTCTCTGACTTCCCTTCTACCTGACAATTCTCTGGGCCTGTGCCCTTGGTGCACAGGCCACTGCCTCAGACAGCCCACAGGAACCTTCACCCTCTCCCTGCTCCCCTGTGCCTCACTGAGGCTTTAGGCCTCCCTCCTGGGCCTCTCCCCTACCATATGAGGGGGCCTGGCAAGGCCTTTCCGCTGTCGCCACCTGCTCCAGATCAGTCCCCTTTAGAGACCTTCCAGAGCGTGGGCTCTGATGTGGAGGTGAACAGACCCAGACCTCAGCACCTGATAGGGAGGGGCTGAATCTCATGCACCTGGCAGACTGGGGCCAGGAGTCACTGCAGATGCTGCCTGGGCTGCTTCTCTGTGCTGTTGGCTCCTACAACACCCCCTTAATCAGGGGGCCCCCCTTTCCTTTCTTGGGCTGAGGGAGGGAGGGAGGTCACGGACTAGGCCTGAAAGCCAGCAGAGTGTGCCCTGGGGGTGTGCTCTCTTGCTGAGGCCGCGGAGTTAGCAGGGAGACTTGGAACAAATTCATCCCGGTCTATGGCAGCTTCAGGGGCAGACAGAAAGGGGGCCTGCCTGGCACCACCCCACCCGTCTGTCCATCCTCTGAGCAGTACAGAGCTGGGATTCTGGGCAGTGTGGGCCAGGCCCTAGGCCTGCAGGCTCCCTGGCTTTACCCAATTCCCAGCCGCGCAGGGTGGGCAGGCTGGGTACAGTCTGAGAGTGGAGGCACTCGAGGCCAGTGAGGGAATGGGTCAGCCAGGGCCATTCTGACAGGCAAGGAATTGCTGGGGGATAGGCGCAGAGTGTCGGGGGAGCTGCTGTTGTGTCGAGGCAGGGGCCGGGCCTGGCCTGAGTCTGTGCGCTCTAGCGCTCACCATCTGCGTTGCCATGGCACCTGCTGCGCTCCCCTGGAAACTGGCCCCTGCTGCACGGACCAATTTCCCCAGCCTTTCTTCCTGCCCTAGGCACTGCAGCCCCGGTGCCAGCTCCCCTCCTGACCCTGGGGGGGGGGTGTGCCGGGGAAAAGCTCCCCATCGTCTGGTGTGCAGTTCACCCAGGAAGCTCAGCCCATACCTGATAGCCTGCTGCCCCCCCCCCATACTGCCCCAGGGCAGGCAAGGGGTGCTCAGAGCACCACACAGGCACAGGAGCGCAGTAAGGGGCTGTGAGTGCCTGTGTGGTGCTGCTGTTCCAAGGCAGCTGGTAGCGCCGCTTGCCCTTTCAGCATGCCCGCCCCAGCCTGGCCTGCCAGCCCCTCCCACCTTGCATGTGTCCCCCCCAAACCCCCCTCTCCTGGGTTCCTGGTGAATTGCTTTGGCACAGGAGGTGGAAGGCAGTTTTGGCCAGGCCTCTGAGCCCACTCAGAGCTGATGGAGACAGACTCCTCTGTTAATGAGAGCAGACGTGTGTGTGCAGGGTTGCTTCCTGTGTGCAGCTCGACCTGTCTGCTTCAATGAGGATCCAGGCCTGGGAGCAGCCGCCTCTCTGTCTCCAGCCTGCCACTTACCTGGTGCCCTGGTCTGCCAACCAACTCCTTCCTCCCTGGGACGGATCCCTAGGCCTAGGACCCCTCCGGCATCTCTTTTCCAGCAGTGTCCAGTTATGGGAGGAAGAGGTGGTTCTGAGAAGGGAAAGGCAGCATGAATGATGGGCCACATACCAAATCCCCAGCAGCCAGGATCCCCTTGCGTTCCCCCGCAATTCTCCACTGAGCCACAGAGGTGTAGGTGACCCCCAGACAGCCTGTGGGCTGGCTGCAGCAGTGCTGTCCCCACCCCACTGAGGGCTGTGTCTCAGGGCAGGTGCAGTGCCCCTGTTCTTGGGAACTTGCAGGAGAGTAAGGGCTCAGCGTGTGCAGTGCCTGACACTGCCGCAGCCCATCTCCCTCTCCCCGTATAGGGAATCCCCAGCAGCCTCCGGTCAGAGCTCTCGCGGGACAGCTTTGGCTAGACCAGCAGGGCTGTTATGGAGCTATTTGTAGAGTTGCCTCGGGAAGGCTCTGGGGAAGAGCTAGATTGTGTGTGGCGGTAGGGCCCCGAGATTGGCTCTTTGCAAGGAGAGCAGCTTGGAGCTCCCCCCAGTGCTAGAAGTTAGGGGTTACGCTGGGCCAGGCCTAGGCGGTGGATCCTGAAGGGTTACGTCTGCTTGGTGCCAGCCCACTCTGTGCTGGGGAGGCCTTTGGGGTCATTTCAATCACCTGCCCACCCTCTGAGGGAACAGAGGGAACCCAATGTGGGGGAAGAGCTGAGAGTGACCATGGGGAGAGCAGGTGAGGCTGGCAGGGTGGGTCTTCCTGGACAGCACTGTGGTGTCTGACTTGCCTGGCTGCTCCTGGGGTGGCTCCTGGCCCTGTGGGGGCTGGTGGGTGTTGGTCAGTGCCGTGGCTTTGGTGTCATACGAAGGAAGAGCCCTTGTCTCTGATCCGCCACAGAGGTTAGTGTGTATTGCTACAGGGTGCAGCTGTGCCAGGCTCCCATGGTATCAGGCTGTGAGGAACTCTAGCCACACAGGCATGCATAGTGCCTTAGAGATCGGGACCCTGCCCTTCCATGAGGGCTGGAAGCGGGGCAGCTCTGGGATCATGGCTGTGCAGGGGAGACAGGTCAGTGGGGGAGGGGGTAGAGGGATGGGTTCCCGAGAGGATGGGGAGGGGGAAACGTTGGCACAGGAGTAGGATCAGAAGATGTAGGCCAGATGGAGAAGAGGGGGCACGGCAGGACCCTGAGGGATGCTGCCAGACAGGGATGAGCAGGGCAGGAAGAGCCCGGCAGCACTCAGCAGAGAGTGAGGAGAAAGGGGGTTCGGGGGGATAAGATGGGAGGGGTCAGAGAGCTGGAGAAGTGGGTGTCAAGGCAGCATGAGCAGAGATTGGGTGCTGGGATTCTGGAAGGAAGGGCAAGGGGACAAATCTCTTCCTGTCCTGATGCCCCCCTACTGTCTGGCTGGCAAAGCCCTCCTAGGGCACCCTGGGGCCAGGTCTCAGGGTGGCTCTGCTGAGAAGGGGTGACTGGGTACCCCCACCCCCAGTCATGCAATGGCAGTGAGCGGAGTTTGAGATGATACCCATCTCTGTGTCCATCTGCAGCTCCCCTGCAGCACTGCAGGATCCTTGCTCTCCCAGAGACCAGGCACCCTGCCCTGCCTGTCTAGGGACTTTCCTCCAGTCTTGGGGTGGGGGAGGAATGGTAGTCCAGGGAGTGCGGAAAGGGCTGCTGGCATTGTCCCACCCTGCCCCGGTGCAGGCCTGGGCATTGTGCATTCCTGGCTGTGCTATAGCAGCCAGGCCTGAGGGTCTCCCTGCCCTGAGAGAGGGAGAGAGAATTAACGAGCAAGGATTGATGAGAGCCAGCTGCCTCCTTCCCCAGCCCCCACGCTCCTCTGTGAGACAGAACCTGTCATCTGCGCGTCCCAGGGGATGTTCCCTCACTCCGGGGGCAGGGCGGGGGGGTGAAGGGAGTGCCTGGGGGGCCAGTTGCAGTAGTCAGTCCATCTCCCACAGATGAAGGGGGATGGGAGCTGGCTCTGGGGGGGGGGGGGGGGTGGAGGGGGGTGGGGAGCGAGGGGGGGTGCGGGGGGGGGGGCGGGGGGTTGCAGCAGGGTGCAGTGTGTGCGGAGGCTGGTGGGGGTGCAATCCAGAGAGGGGGAGATTGCAGTGTGATGCAGGGTGGGGTCCAGGGCAGGCTGCAGCGGGTGTGGACATAGCAGTTACAGAGATCAAGCGTTTGTTTTCTGCTTTTAACATTAGAGGGGAGAAATTGAAAGGAGCCTAGGGATTTCCCCAGGTGCCCTCCCCCATGTCCTCCCTCAGCCCCCCAGCGCTCCTTGGCCCTCACTCCGCAGAGCACTGTCTGCAGGGTTGGGAAGCAGAGCTCCCCGGAGTGCTCACCCGGAGGGAAAGGCCCACAGTGCATGAATCTGTCCTGGGTCTGTCCCCCACATGGCCCCCACGTTGGGCCTTTGCAGGGGAGGGGTCTGGCTCCACTGTCCACAGGGCAGAGCTAAGCTGGGCCCTGCCTCTGCTGCTCCTGGGCTGAGCACCAGCCCGGCATGTGAAGCTCAGGGCTGCAGAGCGACCTACCTCTTGCTGTCGGGGACTCCTGATGATGCCCCATGGGGCTCACACCCTGCAGGCATCTGCTACCTGTCCCCTGGCCACCTCACTAGCTGCAGATCCATCCTCTGACTTAGCCCCTGCTCCCCACTGCTGCCTGGCTTTGCAGGGGGCTTCCTCCCATCTGTCAGTGTCTCCTGGGTGCTGGGGCTCCCAGAACTGCCCACCATCTTCCTGAGTCCTGTGGAAAGGGGCTGTCCACTTCCGGCCCTGACTCTGTGTCTGCAACCCAAAGCTCTGCTGGCCTTGTTGTCACCACGGCCTGCAGCGACCGCCTGGCTCATGTACTGCCATTTCTGCCCCATGTCTCCCTCCCTTCGAGGAGCTGGGCTCCTGCTAGTCTCCTTACACGTAGAGCTGCATCGGGTGCAGCTGAGCTCATCTGCTGTTTGCCCATGGTCCTCATCTCTCCTCCCCCGCGGCTGGATTCCTTCTCTTCCCCCTCACCCACCCTCATGTCTCTCTTCCCTTCCCCCCTCAAATTTGGTGACCCTCTCCACACAGCTCTCAGCACCTGTCACAATGTCAAGACTAGTTCTTCTGCCCCTTTCCTGATCTCTGAGAGCCCCTTCAGTGTTCAGCCGTTTGCCCTCACCTGTAGGGGGGGAAGGGGACTCTCACTGGGACCTGCATGACCAGCATCCGTGTATCCCAGCTGCTCATCACCCTGCAGGCCTGACAGGGTTTTGTGCACTTGCGTTTCCTCCCTTCGGGACCCTGTGACCAGTGATCTGATACTAACACCACGTAGCTCTATAGTGACCAAGAGTCTCCTGAACATAGCAAGCATAAGCAGCGGTTGGTATAAAGCAGCGGAGAGAAACGGATTTAAAACACCACACCGGCTATGTGCATATTTGATCCCATCTAATCTCACACCTCATTAAGACTAAGTGAGATTAGCTACCTCTTCGCACGGTTGCACACAGCCACTCCACTCCAGATGTGCATGCACCCAGTACACCAGAGTCAGACATTTTCCCCTTAGTGGTACCTGTCAGGGCTGTGTGTGTGCCCCCTGCTACCATGTGCTGTTCCACAATGATAGAAAGGATGGAGCCACCCCTGACCTCCCTCCGTTCCTTCTTACTGCTCATGATTGGGACTCAGAGCGCGTTGACTTGCTTTGCAATTGTTCCCCCTTTCTGGTCTTTTGTGTACAGTTGGTGTACTTGTCATAGTTAGTAGAGCTTTACAGTAAGTTTAACCGATTATGTATGTAGTGTTTCTTGTAGTGTTGGTTCCCAGGTGTTTGGGATACCAGCTCCTGGTATTAGGGCATGCCTTGGTCTCTAGGCTCTAACCCTTGCACTGGCTGCAAGAAGTTGATGCCAGTGATTGACCATCACTCCAGGCATCCGAGGGCCATATCTGGGACAGGTGTCAAAACTGTAGAGACTTCAAGCCCCAGGCTAAGAAGGACAGAGAGGTGAGACTGCGTCACCTCCTCATGGAAGGTGTCTTGCGTCCCTGTCACAGCCTTCCTGCTCAGGAGGGGCGCCGAGTGCTTCTACCTGAGTCAGAAGTGTCCCTCTGGACATTGCGAAGACTCTGCACTGCTCCCCTTCCCCAGTACCGAGGAAGTATGGACACCATGCTTCAAAGGAGCCAACCTCTTTAAAGGGAAGAGATGCTCCCTGGTACGGCCTTTGTCACGTACATGATCATTGACTCTGGCACCGGTGCCTGTGCTGTTGGAGCCGATCATCTCTGCGGTACCAACCCCTTCGATGCAACAACAGCAGCATCAGAAGAACATCTTGGTACCAAAGATGCTGGAGGCATATACTCTGGCACAGGATCTCCTATGCCTCTCGGTACTGGATTCTCCAGCTGTTCAGGAAACAACGTGTCTGATACCAATTGATCCCCAGTCTTCGTTGGGCTTACCTAGGAGTAGCATCCAACTCCTGGTACTGTAGCTGACTTCAGACCATCCAGCACCTCCTCACCTGGTACCATCCTAGTGGCAAGCCCAGCATGCTATCTCTGATACCTGTGTCTCCAGAGACACACCACCAGTCCTCAGCTCAGAATGGTACCGTGCCAGCCTGGTCAGGCAACTCAGACTACTCATCGGAGTTGGAAGTAGCCTTCTGTTCCCCTTGCTTCTGGGATGGAAGGCATCACCTTCAACAAGAAGACTACGTTTCTGGTACCCAGCAGAAGTCCCACGGTGGTCCCGAGACCCAGATCTGTGGGCTGGTAGAGGTTGGGGTTCCATACCCTACCAATGGCTGTATTGGATCTCAACGGGGTTTTCTCCTGCCACCAGATCCTCCCCCTTCCAGAGCCTTGAGCAGATGTTGGGATAACTCTTGTGAAAAAAATCAAGAGGTTACTGCTGGTGCTGAGGTCGGAACCAACCTTGCCTGCCAGAGCCTCCTGTGCAGGAGGTACAAGAGACTCCATCTCTGCCCCCTTTGCGCTCCTCATCACTGAATGAGGCGGTGATGTCTTGGATTGTTCCCCTCTGGACATTCAGATTGAGGTAATGCAAGAGAGCTCCCATAGGCTGGTGGACATACTAAGTTCAGCAGGTCGTTCCCATGTAGTTCTGCCTGTAAACAAGGCCATATTGAAGCCCATAAAGATATTGTATCAGACACCTTCATCTCTGTGCCACTGACAGCCAAGAGGACCGAATAGAGGTACCACATTCCTTCTCATAGGCATGAACATTTCTATACCCATCCCTTCCTGGGCTCCTTGGCTGTCTCCACAGTGAACAAGAGTGAACGGCAGTGTCATAACTATAAAGGGAAGGGTAACAGCCCTCCTGGGTACAATACTATAAAATCCCTCCTGGCCAGAGACTTCAAAATCCTTTTACCTGTAAAGGGTTAAGAAGCTCAGGTAACCTGGCTGACACCTGTCCCAAAGGACCAATAAGGGGACAAGATACTTTCAAATCTTGGTGGGGGGAAAGCTTTTGTTTGTGCTCTTTGTTTTGGGGGTTGTTCGCTCTTGGGACTGAGAGGGATCAGACATCAATCCAGGCTCTCCAAATCTTTCTGAACAAGTCTCTCATATTTCAAACTTGTAAGTAACAGCCAGGCAAGGCGTTAGTTTTGTCTTTGTTTTCTCAACTTGTAAATGTTCCTTTTGCTAGAGGGTTTACCTCTGTTTGCTGTAACTTTGAACCTAAGGCTAGAGGGGGTTCCTCTGGGCGCTTTGAATCTGATTACCCTGTAAAGTTATTTTCCATCCTGATTTTACAGAGATGATTTTTACCTTTCTTTCTTTAATTAAAAGCTTTCTGTTTAAGAACCTGATTGATTTTTCCCTGTTTTTAAGATCCAAGGGGATTGGATCTGGACTCACCAGGAATTGGTGGGGGAAAGGAGGGGGGATGGTTAAATTCTCCTTGTGTTAAGATCCAAGGGTTGGGATTGGTGTTCACCAGGAAATTGGTGAAGAAGTCTCTCAAGGCTACCCAGGGAAGAGAGTTAGTACTTGGAGTGGTGGCAGCAAAACCAGATCTAAGCTGGTAATTCAGTTTAGGGGTTCACATACAGGTCCCCATATCTGTACTCTACAGTTCAGAGTGGGGAAGGAACCTTGACATGGTGGCAGAGCGGTGGGATCATTTTAAACCAAAAGCCAGTAAGATTTTTTTTTCTCATTTTTAGCTGCTTAGAAAGCAGAGCTGAAGGTAGTTAAGCCTGAAGGCAGAGGTGTTAAGTTTTTTTAACAAGGGTCTTTGTTAAGAGAAGGTTTCAAGCTGTGAGCAAGCAGCTAGCAAAAGGAATTTACAAGCTGAATTGTTTTTTTTTTTTTCTTTCTAACTCTCGTGTATAGCTAGCTTAGAAAGGCTGAACACTGAATGCTGTGAAAGTCTCTGTTAACTAAGCAGCCCTGAGCTGAGTGCATCCCAGTTTCAGTGAACTGCAGAGGGGGTGTGACCCAGCACAAGAAAGCAGGAAAATAACTACCAGTGAAGCAGCTAACAAACTAGAACTGCCTAGACTGGAAGCAACAGAGAAAGAAAACGAACATAAGAGACAGATAGAACTAAAACAATTAGAAATTAATGCAGAAAAAGCCAGGGAAGAAACTGCCCACAAGAGAGCTATGGAGGCAGAGGAGGCTGCCCACAAGAGAGCTATGGAACAGAAAGAAAAAGAGAGGGAAAGAAAGAGGAAGCATGAACTGGAGTTGGTAAGGGCTAGGCAGGATATACCAGCCAACCCTAGCAACCCCTCTCCAGGTACCGCTTCCCATCCCAGAAAATTCCCCACCTACAAGGTAGGCGATGATACCGAGGCCTTCTTAGAAAATTTTGAAAGGGCCTGCCTTGGGTACAGCATTTCTACAGACCAGTACATGGTAGAGCTGAGGCCGCAGCTCAGTGGACCCTTAGCAGAGGTGGCGGCTGAAATGCCTAAAGAACACATGAACAGTTATGAACTTTTTAAAAACAAGGCCAGAATCAGAATGGGGCTAATACCCGAGCATGCCCGTCGGCGGTTCAGAGCCCTAAAGTGGAAACCGGATGTGGCATTTTCCCGACAGCTCCTTGGCAGTCTCCACAGTGAACAAGAGGGAACGGCAGGGACAACCTTTGTCTACCCCAAAGGCAAAAGAGGCAAAAAGACTCACACTTTTTGGTAGAAAGATTTATTCTACAGCTGGCCTGCGGTTCCATCTCTCAAACCAGCAAGCCCCACTGGCCCAATACGATTTCTCCCTGTGGGACAATGTCCTGAAGTTCATGGACAAATTGCTAAAGGAAGCCAGGCAGGAATTTAAGACTGTATCGGAGGAGGGCAAGCTCATGCCAGGACCTCTCCCCAAGCTGCACTGGAGGGGTGGGTTCAGCAGCCAGAGCCAGGGCCCCTGCAATCAGGATGCATAGATGTGCGTGGCTTCAATCAGTGGGTCTTCCACAGGAGTCCAGCGGACTATCCAGGATCTCCCTTTTGAGGATCTGATCGTCTCTCAGCAGACTGGTGAGACTCAAGAGCTACAGGGATTTATACGCCTCTCCCTAAAAAGAAACAGTTCTGCCCTCAGACAGACCAGTGACACCAGCCTTTTGCTCCTCCATCTCCTAACTTTTCTTCTTCTGCCAGTGTTTCTAGGCAGCCTGGACCTGCCAAGCAGGCGGTTTGACTGCCTGATCAAGGGCAGTTTATTAGTGTGCATTTTGTCAGTTTCTCTTACCCGTTTTCCAACAGATTCCTGTGTGCTTGGGCCCATATTACCCCAGATCAGTGGGTTCTAAGCACTGTGGAACTGGGATACACCTTTCAGTTTATTTCAATCCCTCCCTTCCACCCCTCTTCCCGCCCCTCTTCAGGGACCACTCTTGTGAGGCAATCCTCTCCCCGAGGTCCAGTCTCTTCTCCATGTGGGAGCTGTAGAGGAGGTTCCTCCCTTCCACTGAGGGAAAGGATTTTATTCACACTACTTCCTGATTCCAAAGGAAACTCTCAGACCCATGCAGGCCCTGTGAGAGCTAAACAAATCTATAAAGAAAAGAAGGTTCTGCATGGTCACGCTAGCCTCCATTAATCCCTCCTTGGATCCCAGAAACTGGGACACTGCCCCCAACTTGAGGGATGCATATTTCCATGTGGCAATCCATTAAAGACACAGGAAATTTCAAATTCCTAAAATCTTAGTCAACGACACCCATTATCAGGTTACAGTCCTGTCCTTTGGACTATCCGTGGCCTTGTTAGTATTTACAAAATATAGGATAGTGGTAAGGAATTGCCTCAGACTCCTGGGCACGAGACCTCCTGCACGTATGTGGTCAGCACGTCAGACTTCCTATCAGGAAGTTGCAGAGCTGGGCAAGTTCAGTGAACTCCCCAGCTCTTCATGCATTGGACATGCTGGGTCATGTGCCTGCAGGAGTGTTGGCCTTCTTGGACTGATGTATGGATCCAACCAACCTGTGTATGGGAGTTCCTTTCACCCTTCCCCTACCCACATTGACTCTGGTTATGGATGCTTCTTCTCCAGGTTGGGGAGCTCATCTAGGGAATCTGAGGACTCAAGGTCTGTGGTCTCCTCCAGATTTAACTCTCTACGTAAATGTGCAGGAGTTGAGAGCCATTCATCTAGCCTGTCAGGCTTTCCTCCGCCATATCAAAGGAAAGACTGCACGTGTCCTTCCAGACAACACAGCAATTGTGTTCTGCATGAACAGATAGGGAGGGGCCAGGTTGAACTGTCTCGGTCAAGAGGTGATGCAGCTTTGGGAGTTTTGTATCAACTGTTCGATTGACCTCAAAGCATCCCACATGCTGGCAGGGCCGGCTCTATGTGCTTGGGGCGGCAGGGTGGGCCCTCCCATAGATTGCACTCCGCCCTTTTTTTTTTTTTTTTTTTGCTTGGGGTGGCAAAAAACCTGGAGCCGGCCCTGCGTGCGGGGGATCCAGAACAGTTTGGCGGATCACCTGAGCAGATCTTTCAGCAGAGCTCACAAGTGGTCTCTTGGGCCAGATATAGTAAGGCTCCTAGTTCAGTTGGAGGGGGGAGGGGTGGGTCCTCACATAGATTTGTTTGCTACTCACCACAACAGAAAGTGGCAATTCTTCTGTTCAACACCAGGTCACAGTCAGGGATCTCGCACAGATGCCTTCCTCTTATCCTGGAAAGCTGAACTGATGTATGTCAGCTTAACTTCACTACCTGGAAAGATAATGGAGCAAATAATAAAGCAATCAGTTTGCGAACCTCTAGAAGATAATAAGGTGATAAGTAACAGTCAGCATGGATTTGTCAAGAACAAATCATGTCAAACCAACCTGATAGCTTTCTTTGACAGGGTAACAAGCCTTGTGGATAGAGGGGAAGTGGCAGATGTGTACATCTTGACTTTAGTAAGGCTTTTGATACTGTCTCCCATGACCGTCTCATAAACAAACTAGGGAGATACAACCTAGATGCAGCTACTATAAGGTGGGTGCAAAACTGGTTGGAAAACCCGTTCCCAGAGAGTAGTTATCAGTGGTTCACAGTCATGCTGGAAGGACATAACGATTGGGGTCCCATAGGGATCGGTTCTGGGTCCGGTTCTGTTCAATATCTTCATAAATGATTTAGATAATGGCATAGAGAGTACACTTATAAAGTTTGCAGATGATACCAAGCTGGGAGGGGTTGCAAGTGCTTTGGAGGACAGGATTAAAATTCAAAATGATCCGGAAAAACTGGAGAAATGGTCTGAAGAAAACAAGATGTTCTCTGACCCGCCCTTCTTCCCCTCTATATCAGAGTCTGTCTGGTAAGAAGGAACTGAAGGGAATCAGTGGCATCTCTGCCCTTTATACCTTCATGCAGCAGCACAAGGTAGCAGAGGGCGCATGTGCTGCCCCGACAGTTACTGCTAAGGGGAAAATGTCTGACTCTGGTGCACTGGGCACACGCACCTGGATTGGAATGGACTTGTGCACCACATCTCAAAGAACAACAGTTACAGAACAGGCTAGTAACCATTTTTTCCTATGCAGTTACAGGAACATAACTGAACCAACCCAGCTTACATTCTCCTAGCGAGCCCAGATCCTCCCATGTCTGTGGGATTCTGCATCTGCCTGTCTGTCTGACCCACCCTGTTTAGACAGGTTTGGGTGCTCTCCCAGGAGAGTGGGCGAGAGCCATGAAGGCAACTTGTTCTGGTGCTGACCTCTCAATGTCACTGCAAGCAATCAGGTCCTCCCTCCCCTTTCCATAGCTGGGCAGGCTCTGCTACCCTGTCAAACCCCAGGGCGAAATATCCCTCCATTCTGAAGTACAAACACACCATGCTAGTACAGCCACAGAGGCACCAGTAACAATTATGAAAGAGCATCCCCACCCCCACATTTGTGACAGTAGCCCATCTAGTTGGCTGTTTCTTTATAAAAGCATCCCAGTGCCCTGCTAAGTATAACATTCCCAGGAGCACCTCTCATCCTTGTTACCTGGGAACGGTGAACTAGAGATCCTCGTAGTTGGGACCCTCCTTCCAGATGATGTGGTGGTATCCTCTCGCCCTGAGGATACCTCTCCGGGGAAGGAGACCCAGTTATTGCAAAGAGACAGGCAATAGTAATGGGGGATTCAGTTATTAGAAATATAGTACGTTGGGTTTGTGATGACTGGGAGAACTGCATGGTGAATTGCTTGCTGGGTGCAAAGGTAGCAGATCTCTTGAGACATCTAGATTAATTTATATGCAGTGCTGGAGAAGAGCTAGTGGTCGTGGTATTTTGTACCCTGGTATTACCATGTCCCATTGATTATCATAGTTTCATCAAGTTTCTGTGGTGCCTTTTATCAATATAATTTAATACCAGGAACCCAAATTCACCCATCTTAATATTTAGACTTGTAGAGAGACAAGGTGGATGAGGTAATGTCTATTATCGGACCAACTTCTGTGGGTGAGAGAGACAAGCTTTAGAGCCAAAGATAGCTCGTCTTCAGGTCTGGGAAAGGTACTCAGAGTGACACAGCTAAATACAAGATGGAACAGATTGTTTAGCATATGTAGTTAACACATATTCTAAGGCCTGGTCTACACTGGGGGTGGGGGGGAGGGCAAGCTAAGTCAGTCTAAAAGTTACGCAACTTCAGCTACAAAAATAGCGTAGCTGAAGTTGAGGTATTTAGAGCTACTTACTGCGATAGGTCGACTGCTGACGCTCCCCCGTCGACTCCACGTAAGCTTCTCGCTCCAGTGGAGTACCGGAGTCGACAGGAGAGCGCTCGGTGGTTGATTTATCGCGTCTTCATTAGACGCGATAAATCGACCCCTGCTGGATCGATTGCTCCGGAGGTAAGTGTAGACATGCTCTTAGAGTCCATGCAAGGTGAAGAGACCCATTAACACCTCTCCAGTAATAGGACAAGAAAAAAAGGGGGAGTGTCAGGGAGTTAGTGGGTTACAGATTGTTGTAATAAACGATAATACCAGTATCTTTATTAAGATCATGGTTTTTAATGCCTAACAAAGTTATGAAGATGTGCAGGTTTCCTTTGATGATGACTGAGAGATCAGATATGAAGGGGGAGGGATAGCTCAGTGGTTTGAGCATTGGCCTGCTAAACCCAGGGTTGTGAGTTCAATCCTTGAGGGGGCCACTTAGGGATCTGGGGCAAAATCAGTACTTAGTCCTGCTAGTGAAGGCAGGGGGCTGGACTCGATGACCTTTCAAGGTCCCTTCCAGTTCTAGGAGATAGGTATATCTCCATTAATTTTAATTTAATTTAAGTGATCATTTGGGGTGATATGGTGTTTTTGTCTTAAATTATTTTTCCGTGTTAGTTCATTCAAGAGTGTAGTGATTGTCGGGTTTCATAGTTTTTATTGGGACATTGAGTGCACTGGATGAGATACACCACATGTTGTGATTGGCATGTGTAGGATCCATGAACATTCAAAGCTGTGTTGTGGGGGGTGTTGTTCAGTGTAGTGGTGGAGATGTGTCTGCAGGTTTTGCATCTGTTATGGCAGAGTCTGATGCTGCTTTGAGTTTCTGGGTCTTGGTCTGTGTGGAGCTTGCCACTGCTGCTGATCTTGGTGAGGTTGAGGGGGTTGTTTGAAGGCCAGAAGAGGAGGTTCAGGAAAGATTTCTTTCAGGATGTGGCCCCCATCAATATGGGTAGTCATTGTTTAATGATTCCCCATATAAGTTTCAGTGTGGGGTGGCAAGTGACAACTAAGGGTGTGAGGTCAAAGAGGTTGTTTCTTCTGTGTTGAAGTAGGTTTTTTCAGGGTATTTGGGTGGCTTGTATTTAGACTTCTAGTATTTGTATACAAGCACCTATACAGTTTGTCAGTATTTAGTTTTCTGCCTTCACATGATATAATTGAATGGGACCTTTTTTCGTTTGACTGTTTCTCCTCAGTTACTACCTCGACTTGATCAACTTCTGTCCTTTCCTCTTTACTAGAATTTAGAGTATCCCTGTAACGATGCGGTTCTGGCGGGACCCAACTGAGAGTGCCAATTCAGGACAAATTGCTTAAACAGGGCAGTTACAGCCCAAGGCTGGGGTTTTTCCACCTCTAAGGCAAACCAAACCAGCCAGACTAAGAGGTCTTCGGTCTCACCCCACTGGCTAACCACAAGTCTCACAAGCCATTTCCTTAGACACTCCAGTTTCCCAGTATCACCACCAGTGCCACTCATTATGGGGACAAATGGTTATGAAAACCAATACCCCAGTAAAAGAAAAAAGGTTCTCCTGATCCCAAAGGACCAAGCCCCAGACCCAGGTCAATATACAAATCAGATCTTACCCACAAATCACGCTGTTGCCAATCCTTTAGAATCTAAAATCTAAAGGTTTATTCATAAAAGGAAAAAGATATAGATGAGAGTTAGAATTGGTTAAATGGAATCAATTACACACAGTAATGACAAAGTTCTTGGTTCAGGCTTGCAGCAGAGATTGAATAAACTGCAGGTTCAAATCAAGCCTCTGGAATACATCCCCAGCTGAGATGGGTTATCAGTCCTTTGTTCAAAGCTTCATCTTGTAGCAAAGTCCCTCCAGAAGTAAGAAGCAGGATTGAAGACCAAATGGAGATGAGGCATCAGCCTTATATAGTCTTTTCCAGGTGTAAGAACACCTCTTTGTTCTTACTGTGGAAAATTACAGCAAAATGGAGTCCGGAGTCACATGGGCCAGTTCCTGCATTCTTTGCTGAGTCTCAAGGCATATTTGCCTTCTCTCAATGGGTCAATTGTATAGCTGATGGTCCTTAATGGGCCATCAAGCAGGCTAGGCAGAGCTAACACCAGCTTATCTGGGATGTCACCCAGAAGCATAGCATAAGTTTGAAATACAGATAGTATAGAGCCAATATTCATAACTTCAACTACAAAATTGATACACACATACAGACAGCATAATCATAACCAGTAAACCATAACCTTGTCTTAGACACCTCATTTGACCCCCTTTACACAAGATTTGGTGCCACTACAGGACCTTGGTTGCAACAATGATCTATAGGTCCCAGATTATATCAATAACATCACAATCCCCTTTAATAAATCCTGTCCTAATGGATGTCTCTGTCCTGTGTGCTCCTCCACATCTGTCGGCTTTCCCCCAGCCCTTAGGGCATGTCTACATTGGCAGAGTTACAGCGCCGGCAGGTGCGGCGCCGCTCAGAGAGCGCTGAAGGGAAACCGCTGTTGTGTGTTCACACTGCCAGCTGCCTGCACAATAGCATGTTCACACTTGGAGTGGTATTCGGAGCGGTGCATTCTCGGCAGCTATTCCACAGAGCATCTCTTCCTCTTCTGCCGCTAAGAGTTGTGGGAAGGCAGAGGGGGTCGCGGGGCATCCTGGGTCCTGTCCCAGTGACCTGTGATGCATTGCTTCGCATCCCAGCAATCCCTGTACTTCCATCCGCATTTGGCTCCAACTTTCAATGGTTTGTGTACTGCGCGCCTTGTCTCTTTGGGCTGCAGGAATGGATCCTGCACTGTTGACCAATATGCTGCTCGCTCTCACTAACACGTCACTAGTGGCAGTGGAGTCATTCCTTAAACTACAAAGGCAAGAGGAGTGCGACATTGATCTTGCCATGCGTAGTAGCTATGATACGAGCTTGCTTGTGGCATTCACGGAGGTGCTGACCACAGTGGAACGCTGCTGTTGGACTTGGGAAACAAGCACTGACTGGTGGGATCACATTGTCATGCACGTCTGGGATGACGAGCAATGGCTGCAGAACTTTCGGATGAGGAAAGCCACATTCATGGGACTGTGATGAACTCGCCCCAGCCCTGCAGCGCAAGGACACAAGAATGAGAGCTGCCCTGCCATTGGAGAAGCGCGTGACGATTGCACTGTGGAAGCTGGCTACTCCAGACTGCTACCAATTGGTCGCTAACCAGTTCGGAGTGGGAAAGTCGACCATTGGACTCCTGTTGACAGAAGTGTGCAGGGCCATTAATCGCATCCTGCTCCAAAAGACCGTGACTCTGGGCAACGTGCGTGACATTGTGGATGGCTTTGCACAAATGGACTTCCCTAACTGCGGAGGGGTAATAGATGGCACACACATTCCAATTCTGGCACCAGACCACCTAGCCACCGAGTACATTAATTGGAAGGGGTATTTCTCTATGGTTCTCCAGTTGCTTGTGGATCACCATGGGCATTTCACAGACATTAACACAGGTTGGTCTGGAAAGGTGCATGACGCACGCATCTTTCGGAACACTGGCCTGTTCAGGAAGCTGCAAGCAGGGACTTTCTTCCCGGACCAGAAGATCACCATAGGGGAAGTCAAAATGCCCATTGTGATCCTGGGAGATCCCGCCTACCCCCTTAATGCCGTGGCTTATGAAGCCATGCACGGGGCACCTTGACAGTAGCAAGGAGCAGTTCAACAACAGGCTGAGCAAGTGCAGGATGACTGAGTGTGCTTTTGGCCATTTAAAAGCCTGCTGGTGCTGCCTATATGGGAGGCTGGACCTGGCCGATGACAATATTCCTATGCTTATAGCCACATGCTGTAAGCTCCATAATATTTGTGAAGGGAAGGGTGAAAGCTTCACTCAGGGTTGGACTGCTGAGGCTCAATGCCTGGAGGCTGAATTTGAACAGCCAGAGACCAGGGCTATTAGAGGGGCGCAGCACGGGACCATAAGGATCAGGGATGCCTTGAAGCATCAATTTGAATCTGAAAGCCACTAATATTTGTTGCTAGGCTCGGGAGTGCAGTGTTTGTAATGCTAGGAGGTGACTGTGATTGGTGCAGACGATGCACTAATAAGGTTTAAGAAAATTGCCTGTTGCTTTGCAGGGCTCTGTTTGCTTTCAATTAATAGAATAAAGATTGCTTTCAAACCAAAACAATTATTTTATTAAAAAAAAACAACCGGAGGAGAGAGAGAGACAAACAAAAAAACACAGCAGCACTGCGGGGGGTGGAGAAAGGGAGGGTCCCAGGAGGCGGTGGGGTCCCGGGACTGTTAAAGATTTGTGTATGTCCAGGGATCATATCCAACCTTCTCCTTTGGAGTACAGTGCAGCATGTACTATACTTCAGCAGGGCCAAACTGCAGAGGGATGGGTGTTGAGTGCAGTGGGTAGTGGGAGTCCGCAGTGCTGGACTGTGAGGGGGGAGGAGTGGAATGCAGCGGGTATAGACTGGAGCCAGGAGATTGATAAGAGTGTGTTGGCGGTGTCTGGGGGGTGCATGGGAAAGAGTTTTGCAGCTGCAAGGGGGGGGCGGGTGCGGAGCTGCTCAGTTTGCAGCACTAGTAGCGCCTGGAGCGTGTCCGCTTGGCGCTCCATAATGTTTAAGAGTTGCTCCGTGGCTTCATTCTGGCGTGCCACGTGCTCCTTTCGGTCCCTCTTCTCGCTGTCCCGCCACTCCTTCAATTCCTGTTTCTCTGCAGCGGAGTGCATCATAACCTCATGCAGAAAGTTCTCTTTAGTTCTTCTTGGCCGCCTTCTAATTCTGCACAGCCGTTCAGCCGCCAATAACAAAGAGGGAGGTTGGGCTCTCAAGGTCATCTCTGTGAAGCCAAAATGCAACATTTTACGGAAGCAGTATTGTTTGCAACACACAGACCACTGATTCAGTGATTTAAAACACAGCCACTATTCACATACCTGTCACTAACTGGCTGACCCCAGGCAAGCACACATGAGCCACGAGATCCCCAAAATGGTGAGTAACCGCAGGGGCAGGGGAAATCAGTGTTCCAGGACCGTACTGTACACTGGGCACGGGGCTCCTGGGCAGAGCCAGCACTGTAGGGGGGGCCTAATAATCATTCCTGTCCCCACATTTTCCGCAGGCTGTGTTCATTATGGAAGATCTCTCGCTGCTGAGGGTGAGCACGGAATCAAGGGAGGGTCTTCTCCAAGACTGCGGCTTCCGCCCTGGCCCCTATGCGGCTCACCTGTGTGCAGCAATGGTCCGCCTCCCCACCCTCCGTGACAGCACAGTGGTACGGGAAAGTTACCCTTAATGGGGCAAGGAACAAAACAGCTCTGCCAAAGAACCTGCAGCAGCGGATTGCCCAGTATCTCCATGAGAGTTTTGTGGAGATCTGAGGGAGATTCCTGTGAAGAGAGGGAGTCAATCAACACCCTGTTCCGCCACTCAGACTAGGTGCATCACACAGACACAAGCCTGCTTTCTGCAACCCTCCTGCCCCCAACAACTTGCTTCAGCAATTCCCCAAATCAGATCCACTTACCAGGGGCCTCCTCTCCTGTTTGCGCTTCACCAAGCTCTGACAGCTGTGACTGGCTAGGCTCCTCCGGGGTAGAGAAGAGCTCCCGCCTGCCTGCATCTCTGACCTCTAAGTCATCCTCTGCCTCTGGGTCCCCCTCCCCCTCCACATCCTGTCCAAGATTTCCTCCTCCTGGCTCGGTCCACTCTCAACTGGCACACGAGCCACCGAAGTATCCACAGTGGCCTTCGCAGTGGAGGTGGGGTCGCCACCAAGTATCGCGTCCAGCTGTTTGTAGAACCGGCAGCTCCTGGGTGCAGACCGGAGCAGCGGTTTGCCTCCTGTGCCTTGTGGTAGGCGTTCCGCAGCTCCTTCACTTTAACCCTACACTGCAATGTGTCCTGGTCATGGCCCCTTTCTGTCATGCATCGTGAAATCTGTCCATAGATATCATAATTCCTACGGCTGGAGCGCAGCTGGGACTGGACGGCCTCCTCTCCCCAAATGCTGATGAGGTCCAGATGGATGGATGATGGGATGGATCACTTCATGACTCCCTCATTCTGTTCATCCCTTCTGAAGCATCTGGCCACTGGCAGAAGACAGGATACTGAGCTAGAGAGACCATTGATCTGACCTAGTCTGGCCATTCCTATGTTCTTATGTTAGATCCCCTTCTTACAGTCTTTTCAAAGACAGGCCCCCTACAGCAGTGGTACCCAGACATGCCGGCCAGGGAGCAGTGCAGAGCTGCAGGGGGATGGACTGTGAGGCCTGCATATGGGGGGCTGCTGAGGCCAGGGAGCAGAGGGGATCTTGTTAGAGTGAATGGGCTTTCTAGGAGTGTTGTGATTAGCCTCAGTGCCCCATTGACTGCTATGCGCAGCGGGGTGACTGACTGGTCTGGACATTGCCCTCTGCCCTGACACAGACACAGCTCTCAGCGTCTCAGCTGTACATGCCAGTTCGTGTGTTACTCAGGAGCACTGAACAGCTGCAGTTTCCAGTCTTGCCTCTCTTTCCTCCAGACTGCTCCAGGTCACACTTAAATGCTGCTTCTGTCAGAGCCAGAGGGGACCTGGGGATTTTATTACACAGTGCCCTTTGACCAACCCCCACAACCTTGCTGTCTCCATTAATCCCAGCATCTGGCTCGTTGGCCAGCAGCCCTGCATTGGTGGGGGGGGTGGTGCGTGCACTCTTCAGAGTCTGTGTGACCACCTGGCCCTATGTTGGGGACTTCGGGGAGTGTGGGGGTGTTGCCTTCCCAATGACTGTGTGACCACCTGGCCCTATGCTGGGGGTTTGGGGGGGGTCTTGCCTGCCCAATGACTGTGTGACCACCTGGCCCCATGTTGGGGGTTTGAGGGGGGGGCTGCCCAATGGGTCTGTGACCACTGGGCCCTGCGTTGGGGGTTTGTGCGCTGCCCAGTGGCTGTGTGACCACCAGGCCCTGTGTTGGGGGCTTGGGGAGGGGCTGACAGGTACTGTGCAATGGCGGAGGGATGGATCTGGTTTGTGCATAGAAGCGTTTGTAAGTTGTACAGGGTGGGAGGGGCTCCAGCGTGTCCCATGCTCTAGAGAGCTGGTCTCTGCCGTGGGCAGGGTAGGGAGAGAGCCAGGTGCCATGCCAGGGCAGGGCTGGGGCCACACTGGGAAACACCTGCAGGGAGAGGAGCCGACTTAGGCAAAGAGGCAAACTAAGTGGGAAGCAATGGCACAATCTCCTCACTGAGACAGGCTGGGCAACCCCAGGAAGTGACCACGTCAAGCCAGCGTCCCCCAGTTGAACATCTTCCATTCGCTGGCTGGGCTGCCAGTTCCACCCAGGTCAGTCCTCGCAGATGCTGCTCTGGGCAAAGGAGACTTGTCAGGAGATGTAAGAATTCGGTGTTACTGCAAGAAAATCAATTTCTGCCCATTCAGGCGGCTGGAGCTGGCAAAGGAGAAGTGCAGCTTGAGCTCTCACTTGTTGGACAAAGTGAGAGCGAGACCAGCTCATGTCATTATAGCACATCCCTGGAGAAGCTGAAAGAGCAAATGCCACTGCCTTCCCTGTGAGAGCTGCCTCTGCCCTCCCACCTGGCCAGGAGACAGCTGCCTTCAGCGGGGACGGCTCCTGGCCAGCTCCCTCCTTTTCGTGCACAGTGCTGTGTTGCAGAGAGCCCTGCTGTTTGCAGCCTCTGTCGAATAACATTAGTAAAGAGCGTTAATTAACTAGCGGGAAGATGAAAGAACCGAGTAAGAAGCAGCATTAACGCAGCGTAATCTTGACTCCTGCCCGCACCCATTTCTTGAACAATGAGCTGAGTGTGACCAAAGAAAAGCACGTTGCGGTGACTCTCATCAGTGGCAGCATGTTCAAGTGGAAGCTGATTTAAGTGCTCTCCTCTCATAGTCTCTGTGTCGGTTCCCCCGCTCCACATAGTCCCCAGTCCCCTCACGCTTTCTCATCCAGTTTCTCATCATAGAGCAGTGGGGAGAGGCCATCTTCTCCAAGCGTAATGTTACTTCAGCCTCAATGAAAACAATGGAAGTTGGTGGCCATTTTTATTAAGGGCAGCCAGCCTCCCCTCTGCCTGCAAAAACTACAGGAAAAGGTGGCCATATTGACTGAGGGAAGGCTCTGGCCTTAGTTCCATCAGAGGTGATGGGCAATGGCAGCTATTGTGAATACAGGCAAAAATTCACAACATAGTTGCAAAAGATCATGAGATCTGAGTATCGTGAGTTGGTGACTGGTGCTAGCATAGTGAGGAGACAGGTGGCACTAGCGTATAGCCTTGCTCTGCACAGGGAAAAGAAATGTCCCTACATTCAGGGGAATGTCTGGAGGAGTCCAAGTCCTGCTATTTCAGCAGTCTGGGGAGTGGGGAAACAAACCTACTAAACACCCTCTGGCCTAGGGGAAGGGGCACCGAGCTGGAATCCAGCTCTTGGACTGACTGTGGTTGTTAATATTTCTATGCACTTCATAACCCTTATTATTAGGCAAGGGTTATGAAGTCAGAAAAGTGGCATCTCCCATTTTACAGATACTCTTTTGGCTGCAGTGGGAATAGAACTTAGGTCTTGGATATCCAGAGCCCAGCTTCAGCCGTGCTACCTTTCTAAAAGGTTGCCCATTCCATGAGCAGAGCTAGTCTGTCTGTAATTACTACACTAACGACTAGACAGCACTCCTCCCAGAGCGTGACCCGAACCCAGGCCCTAATACTCAGTATCCGGCATATAGATGTGTAATCCATTAGCAAAATGTGCCTGATCCCCATAGAGGATAATTGGTACAGAGTTTTGCTGTGCATGGATCAGAAAGACATGAATGATGAGAAAAAGGATGAGTTCATGTAATGCATTGTATTGCTTGTTTGGACATTTCCTAGACACAACTAAATCCACACACTGTGTATTTAAAACTAAAGTTTATATGCAAATTATTTGCAATATGCAACGTTATCGTTTTGTGTAACGTTTGCACAACAGCTAGTGAATCTCCATCATTTTTATTCCCTCAAATAGGTGCCAAGCCTGGACAGGTTGCCCCTATTGGTGGCCGCTGCTGGCCAGTGTATGCCAGGGCCAAGGGAGCCAGGTGAGAGCTAGGGCAGAGAAAGGATGAGCCACAGGCATCCTGTGCCCAGGGTGAGGGGCTGTAGCCCGTGGCCTGGGGGCTGCGGAGAATCATCACTCAAGGGAGCAAATTCAGCTTGGAAATTAGGACAAACATTTTATTTCTTTAAGCTTCATATACATTTTCCCTGAGAGACTCTCAGTGGCATCTGCAGGCTGATCAGAAAAATATCTTGAGTGCTTCTTACCCTGGAGCTCAGCAACTCACAAAGCAGGCTCAGAATTACTATCCCCACTTTATAGATGGGGAAACTGAGGCACAGAGTGGCCCAAGTGAGTCCACATCTTTCCTTAAATGTGGTGCCCAGAACTGGACACAGTACTCCAGTTGAGGCCGAATCAGCGCGGAGTAGAATGGAAGAATTACTTCTTGTGTCTTGCTTACAACACTCCTGCTAATACATCCCAGAACGATGTTTGCTTTTTTTTTGCTACAGCGTTACACTGTTGACTCATATTCAGCTTGTGATCCACTATGACCCCCAGATCCCTTTCCGCAGTACTCCTTCCTAGGCCGTCATTTCCCATTTTGTATGTGTGCAACTGATTGTTCCTTCTTAAGTGGAGCACTTTGCATTTGTCCTTATTGAATTTCATCCTATTTACTTCAGACCATTTCTCCAGTTTGTCCAGATCATTTTGAATTTTAATCCTGTCCTCCAAAGCACTTGCAACTCCTCCCAGCTTGGTATCGTCCGCAAACTTTATAAGTGTACTCTCTATACCATTATCTAAATCATTGATGAAGATATTGAATAGAACCGGACCCAGAACTGATCCCTGTTGGACCCCACTCGTTATGTCCTTCCAGCATGACTGTGAACCACTAATAACTACTGTCTGGGAACAATTTTCCAACCAGTTATGCACTCACCTTCTAGTACAGGGGTAGGCAACCTATGGCATGCGTGCCAAAGGCGCACGCGAGCAGATTTTCAGTGGCACTCACACTGCCCGGGTCCTGGCCACCGGTCCGGGGGGCTCTGCATTTTAATTTAATTTTAAATGAAGCTTCTTAAACATTTTAAAAACCTTATTTACTTTACATACAACAATAGATTAGTTATATATTATAGACTTATAGAAAGAGACCTTCTAAAAACGTTAAAATGTATGACTGGCACGCGTAACCTTAAATTAGAGTGAATAAATGAAGACTCGGCACACCACTTCTGAAAGGTTGCCGACCCCTGTTCTAGTAGCTCCATCTAGGTTGCATTTCCCTAGTTTGTTTATGAGAAGGTCATGCGAGACATATCAAAAGCCTTGCTAAAGTCAAGATATACCCAGGGGTGAAAGTAACTGAGGACACTTATCAGTACGGGGGGGTGGCTCTGGCCTCCGGAAGGGGCGGGGCCTCGGGCAGAAGGGGCGGGGCTGGGGGTCATCATCCCCCAGCCAGCCCTTGGCCCACGCTGCCTGGGGCTCCCGTGTTGATTGAAAGGGCCCAGAGCTCCAGGGCAGCTGCTCCCTATTTTAGACTCTGATCCTACCTCATTTTCACTGGCATTCACTATGTTAGACGTGCAATCACCACCAACCTTCTTGGTGAAAACCTGGTTAAGTGAGGGCAGTCTTTGCCATACTTCCTATCTTTCCTACGCAGTGGGATAGTTTGCTCTTGTGCCCTTAATAAAGTCTCTTTGAAAAACTGCCAACTGTCTTCAATTGTTTTTCCCCTTAGACTTGCTTCCCTGGGATCTTACCTACCAACTCCCTGAGTTTGCTAAAGTCTGCCGTCTTGAAATCCATTGTCTTTATTGTGCTGTTCTTCCTCCTACCATTCCCTAGAACAGGCCTGCACAACATACAGCCCGCGGGCCGCATGCGGCCTACCTGGGCTCACTGTGCGGCCCGCATGGGGTGAGTAGGCAAGCCAATGGCCGGCTGGCTGGCCGGCGGGTGGGCGGGGTGGTGAAGGGGCCAGTGTCAGGCTGGACTCTGGAGAGTGAGGGTGAGCCAGTGGCAGGAGGCGGGGGCAGCGGCAGAAGGTAAGAGGCCAGGCAAGTGAGCTGGCAGTGGGGGAGGGGGGCAGGTGAGCCGAAGGGGGGGCTGAGGAGGTGGGCGGGGGGGCAGGTGAGCCGGAGGGGGGGGATGGGGGCTGAGGAGGTGAGTGGGTGGGGGGGCAGTGGTGCGGGGACAATTGGGAGAGGGAAATGGCAGAATGCCCCTAATGGTCCCAAATGTTCAAGTAACTGCCCCAGGGTGGTAAAGAAAACTGGGTCATTAAGGCTTGACAGCCTCTGGGGAGAATCACTGCTAATCCCAGGACCAGACAGGCTGCTGTGTTTGGATCAGGGGTTCATGTGGCTGTCGTCACTGCAGGAACTGCTTCCATGGAAAAGCCACGTTAGGAGGACCCTTAAATGTATATTTAGCTTCTTTCTATCTCACAGTCACACACCCAGCTCTCTGGACTCAATCCCACCACACTTTGGGAACCTGTGCAGCCGAGTCTGTCCCCAGCAGTGCAAAGGCAAAGTGAGGACAGGAGCAAATCAAATATCCATCCCCGCGTTCGAGAAGAGAGAACTATGACATACTGCACATAAATCCGAACCACTTCGTTAGCTGAAGAGTTAAGCTGTACATTTTAGAGGAGCCCAGCTAGCCCATCAACAAATCTCACTTACAAATACTCGACAGCTTCCCTAAAAACCCAAAGGCAGGACAGTCTAGAAATGAACAGTTCAGGGATCCAACCTCACAGCCATATCATTCTTTCCTGTTCCTCACCATCCCCCCTGCCCTTCCCCCAAGAATCCTAGCCACATCCCACCTGATCCAGGGCCCCCACCTCTTCCTCTGCAGAGCAGCCCTTGCCACAGAGCCAGCACTCAGCAGAAGGGCAGTTTAAATAATTTACAGTCAATGTTATAAACATGACACAGGTCTTTGTGATCCCCCAGCTATCCCCCAGTCGACTCAGCCAGACACCTGGTGTTTGGGGCCAAGCCATTTTGGGGGTAGGAAGCTAGGAAAATGTTCAGAAAGGAAATGATGGATATTTGTGAAATACCTTAATCACAAAACCCCTTTTCTGAAGGTTACCAAACCTTCCAGACAAATCCTACCTGGCCTAGGAGAGCTCAGGGAATCTGGTAATATTTTGGAAAAGTTACACGGAAGTTAAAAATGGATCTTAGTTGTAAGTTAGGATCAGTCTGAACTATGGAGTGGCTACCATTGGCCCATTACATCCTGGTGAGCAAGCAGCATTGGGCCTGATCTGGTCTGGTTCCCATCCCCTCTCCAAGGGTTGCAACTGTCTGGAGGTGCCTGCCTTCCACGCCTTCCTCATTCACACCTCATACATTCAACAGGGCAATCGATTACAAAGTGGGGGGAAGATCTTATTCTACTTCTAGCAAAAAGACATTTTTCTTTTACCTTAATTATACTACCTCAGGGGCCCGCTATAACATATTACCAAGGTTCAATACAAAGTCATATAAAAGTTATACAAAAATGCATAATGAAGAGATTTATCTACAACTGCATTGATTGACTGCTGTGTGCAGTAATATAGTGACCCCTGGGTCTTTGAATGAGGCTTTATGCTTGGGGGGGGTGAGAGGGCGAGCGGCAAGTCGGAGGCGAGCGGGTGGGCAAGCGGCAAATGAGCAAAGAGGCGAGAAGTGAACCAGCAGGGGTTCTAGGGGCGGGCATGGGGGTTTCTGGTAATTACAAAAAGTACAAATGTTTTCTTTCAACGGAACAGGTGTTTTTCATTTTTCCATGATTTATAAAAAAAAATTTTTAAATTGTTTGCTTTAATTGAAAAATTCTTAATAAAGTATCACACACACACACACCCAAACCTTCCTTTTCGGCCCACACCTGTTTCGGCGGGGTGGCGCTGGAGAAGGAGGGTTTGTTTCCGCGGGGCGGGCGGTGCTGGGCGGGGTGTTGTGTTTCGGGGGGGATGGGGGAGGTTTCGACGGCGCTGGGTTTTTTTTTCGGCCCTCAGCTGTTTTCTTTGGAGTAATATGGCCCTCGCCGCTTTACGAGTTGTGCACGCCTGCCTTAGAATCATGAACTCCACCATTTCATGATCACTTTCACCCAAGTTGCCTTCCACTTTCAAATTCTCAACCAGTTCCTCCCTATTTGTCAAAATCAAATCTAGAACAGCCTCCCCCCAGTAGCTTTCTCCACCTTCTCAAATAAAAAATGGTCTCCAATACATTCCAAGAACTTGCTGGATAATCTGTGCCCTGCTGTGTTATTTTCCCAACAGATGTCTGGGTAGTTGAAGTCCCTCATCACCACCAAGTCCTGAACTTTGGATGGTTTTGTTAGCTGCTTAAAAAAAGCCTCATCCACCTCTTCTTCCTGGTTTGGTGGTCTGTAGTAGACCCCTACCATGACGTCACCCTCATTTTTTACTCCTTTTATCCTTACTGAGAGACTTTCAACAAGTCTATCTCTTATTTCTATCTCAACCTCAGTCCAAGTGTATACATTTTTAACACCTCCTCCCTTTTTTCCCTGCCTATCCTTCCTGACTAAGCTGTACCCGTCTATACCAAATATTCCAATCATGAATATTATCCCACCAAGTCTCTGTGATGCCAGCTATGTCATAGTTGTGTTTATTAACTAGCATTTCAAGTTCTTCCTGCTTATTCCCCATACTTGTCACATTAGTATACAGACATCTAAGATACTGATTTGATTTCCGCCCCCCATTCTGTCTTATCTCTCCCTTATTTTTGTTCTAACAGCCCATGCTCCCCCCAAGATTCCAACCCTTCTCCCCGGTCTCCATGTTTTTGACTTACCTGTGGGCTTTGGTCACCTGCCCCCGTTGAACCTAGTTTAAAGCCCTCCTCACTAGGTTAGCCAGTCTGTAGCCAAATATGCTCTTTCCCTTCCTCAGTAGGTGGACCCCATCTCTGTTTATCAGTCCTTCTTCCTGGAACAGCATCCCGTGGTCAAGGAAGCCGAAGCCCTCCTGGTGACACCATCCTCGCAGCCAGGCATTCACCTCCAGGATGGATCTGTGTCTGCCTGGGCCCCCATCCTTGACTGGAATGACTTGTCTAGGTCAGATGCCAACTTTGCAAAGGCGGTTCTGCACTCATTGTATAAGCAGACTCTGAGCCCTACCTCATCCCGGGAAAAAACGGCTTCTTACCTGTACTGTAACTGTTGTACTTCCTCATGTAGGCAAAGATGTTTATTCCCCCCCCCCCCACACACACACACGCTCCCCTCTGCATTGGAGTTTCTAGTTTTGGATTTTGCTACAAAGGAACTGGTGGAGGGAGGTCAGGGTGGCTCCGCCCTTCAATAGCCTTGGGACATGCTATGCGGGCCAGAAAGCAGGTGTGCCACCCCAAGTACTGCTAAGCAAAATTCCCTGGCTTCGGCACACTGGGCATGTGCTTGCACCTGAATGGAACATATGTCTGCACCCACACGCTGTTACAGTACCAGTAAGTGAGCATTCGCCCCCCTCCCCAAAGGTCTCAAGGCAAAACTTGGACAGGACTGGCCTGGAATTCATGGATCTAAAGTTCACCAAAGCATCTAAAGTTCACCGTTAGCCCCCCTCCCCAAAGTTCACCATTATGTGCCTTCGAAGTAAATAAGAAAACTCTTAAATGAATGGTGCCCTTCAAATTCTGCAAGGCAGGGATCTTAATGCGGGGTGAAGCACTCAGCTGGGCCCATGTAAAAGTCTGGACTGCGGCTTTCAGGCCAAATCCAGTGGGCTGTATAGAATACCAGGAGTCCAGGATGGAAAACATGGAGGTATTTTTCAGAGATTGCAAGTCTTTCTTGTTGATCAGGTGTTGCAGCTGGTGCTGTTGTAGAGATGGCAGAAACATCCAAAACACACAGACAAATCTGATCGGATTCAGCACCAGCAGGGCCCAAATCCATAAACTGTTTTAAAAGATTTTTATAATCCAGTCAGGCACAAATGAAGTAGCAAAGTAACCAAAATGATCATGAGCACAGGCTAGGAAGGGTTGGGTCCTGCTGAGAGGAAATAAGGGGCTGGTGTAGGGATGGTTCAGGGTAGACTCTTTGCTTCACCGATGGTTGAACTCAGTGACCCAAAGGTTCCTTCCAGAACTAACGGGGCATTTCTCATTCCCCTATGTAGGGGACAGGAGGCGCTCATCCTCTTTCTTACCACTGGAGGGGGTACCAGCCCTGTCTGAAAACTGTCCATCTGGGTATGTTGTGCTAGGGGGCAAGGGGAAATAGAGGCAGCAGAATTAGGACTCCAGTGTTAGCTAAACAGTCGCTGGGATGCTGGTTCTTGTGGACAGATCCTCACATGCTCCATTAGCCGTTCTCTGTCCTAGGAAGTGAGAGACCTGTAGTTACTTCAGGTGCATGGCACTTGCACAACTTCCCTCTAATATCCCTCCTGGGGGGCCGCTGCAGCCAGAGTCTGGGATGGGATTTCCTTGCTGCTGTGGCTCAGAAGGCTGATGCGCTAGAGGAGCAGAAGCACTTGTCCCTGCAGGTGTGTATGCAGGGTACTGGAGAGCAGCCGCACTCAGTGACAGCGCCCAGCAGGGCAGGGAGGCAGAGCAGCGGGTGGCTCTTCAGGGTGACCTTTAATAAAAGCTGGAGAAAAGAGGTCAGTGGAAAACCAGCCCCTTCTGCGGACACCGCTGTTCCTGCTAGAGCCATGGCCCAAGGGCTCCACGTGGTGAGAGGTGTGAAACGTGCCTGTTCACCAGCTGCTCTTGGAGAGGTGCCAGTCCCCACCCTTGGTGGCAAGACAACATAAGGCAAGTGGGTGGCAAGTGAGTCTGGATCCAAGAAGGCAGGTGGTGGGTTGAGAGATGTGTGACGTGGCTGGATGCGGGGGGGACTGGTGAACACAAAGGAGGAGGGTGTTTGTCTTGCAAGAAGTAAATTTGAGCCCAGGGTGAATTCTTGTGCTGGCAGAGCTGGCTTCATGCTCTCAGCTCCTGCCCAGTTCTCCGAACTGGGCTGGGGCTTTCAGGATACAGATCCATGGTGGCCTTCAAGAGTCCCATTTGCTCCAGTCTCTTGGCTAATGGCTGGAGGCTGTGCCAATGCCAACATCTGCGTGCAGGAAAGAAGAAATCCAGACGGGAAGAGGCAAAAAGCAGCCAGCCAGGAGGTAGGAACTCTGTTCTAAGAAGCCTTTTTATCAGGCGAAACAGGACCTTATCGAGGTGTAAGTGTCCAAGTATCTTAACAAAACAGCCCTAGCCAAGCTGCCTGCAGGGTTAAACCTGGGATTTTGGGTCTAAGAGCACAAATCCTTAGGCAGTGAGCTAACCAGCGCCTTTAGCCTGAAGCCAGCAGCAGACTCAAAAACCTCCACATGTGGTTTAGCCGCCAGAGGGTGACGGAGAGCTACATTGTGTTAACCCGGGCACCATTCACAATGGCCCATTTCTGACAGACCCGCCCCTGGGCCTGGGCATTGAAAAGCCCAGCTGCCCTCCTCCTGTGTCTAGTACTACTGAGACACACTCCTGCCTCAGGAGTCCCTGGTTCTCCTCCTTGGTGCAGGCCCTAGGCCTGATCAAACACCTCTTTGAAACCGCTGGAGACAGCACCTGGTAGGTGAGTGCAACCCCACTGACCCGCCGGCACTTGCTCTCCAGTGCAGGCACTGTCATCTGAGCGCTTGTCTGCAGGCCCACTGGGCTGGAATCTATTCTGTGCTTCCTTAGCAGCTTCCATTGAGGGATGGGATCTTCACTGACTGAGTTTATCCTTCCGGTGATTCCTCTGGCCTGGCCACAGCTCTATACTCGGCTTCTTCAGGTTGTTTCTGCCTCTCAAACCTCCCACCCTATCCCAGTCACAGAATCCCAGGCTTCTTCCTGGAGTATTGCCTTGTCATTTGATTAGCCCAGGGGAAGAATTCCCTCTTAGCATCTCCACTGAATCTCTGAAGAGTCAGAAGTTGCCTTTCCAGCATTAGGTAACTGCTGGGGCAGCACACCCAGTTGGGGAGCTAATGGAAATTGTGGCTAGGAAATGTCTGAGCAGGGATCCAAGTGGCTAACATTGTGGAGAAGGCTAATGTCACAACAATGGCAAAAAAATCTTTGCAGGGACTAACAGAGAGCAAGGTCTAAAATGAGTCCATTTGTAAAGTCAGGAAGTGAGTACAATCTGCACTAACACTGTGAGCCTCAAAGTCAGCATCTCACCAGAATGCTTCACTGTTCACATAAATACTTTTAATTACTTTCTGCTCCCACATCCCATATGTTCTTGGGGACATCAGCAGAGTCAAGAAGTGTGGAGGAGGAATAGCTAGTGATCAGTGGTGCATCTGCTGTTAGGTACCACTCCCTGCTGTTCACACATCAACCCTGGGACTGCTGTTGGGCCTCCTGTCATATGGACAGCTGGGCATAGAGTTTTCCTGAGTCTCCGCTCGGCAGGAATAAGTGGATCTTTCCCATAAACTCCCATCAGCCTGTTTCTGTTCCATACAGGGGCTGCACACAACCCCCTTGCTCTTGTATCACTAGGGAACAGTGTGACATTTTCAAGGTTACAGCTTAATTGAAACAAGATGTCCAGGAATCTGGAGATGGAGTGAAAGTAAAATGGGCCAGGGGGTGCTGGACTTTAGGAAGCAGGAGGCAGTGAATGGAGGTGTGTTTGGGAGAGATGTGGGGGGGGGGGGGAGATGTGGAGAAGAAAGAGGGAGCAGGTATAGACCTGTTTAGTAATGAGGGATTCTGGCCTTGCAGTCGCCAGTGGCAGGGAAGAGTAGTGCAAGAAGCAGTGCAATGATTCCAGCGGAGAGTGGAGCTAGTGCCATCACTGGAACTGCCACAAGGATTCTCAGCGCAGGAATGTTCGTGTCTGCGGTTACACCCCGTGCAGGGAACAAGGATGGCCAGGGGCCCTGGCTCTATGTTAGGCAGGCATACAAAGCCAGGGTAACAATATGCTAAGAGAGAAGGCAGCACTGCAATGCTCCGGCCTCTGTCGTAGACCAGGCAAAAGGGGCCAAGTGAGCCCAAATCATGTTTGCACTAACTTGCAGGGATCTCTAAACAGTAGATCCCTGCCCTCCTGAGTCATGTTAATCATCAGGTATGTGCTGGACATCTGCTACAGCCCAACAGGGCTCATGAAAGAGTGTCCCAGCTCCATCCTCCTCTCCCAGGGAGAAGAAAAGTGGTAGGTGGAACGACCTGAGAATGTCAGAAAAACAGGGACTGTTGGTGACAGCAGCCACATGCGTTGGCCTGAGGTAGCCTCTACAGAGTGGGAGGGACAGGGTAAGAGAGAGACCCCCTCCCTCATGGCCGAGCACCTTCCTTGCCAAGCACCCCCTTCTGCAGTGCCAGGAAGGGCTAGTGCCTCTGTGCCGTGGGTGACAGCTGCAAGCTGCCAGGCCAAGCTGCTTTCTGAGGTTTCCGCTCTAGCTCCAGCAGTTTGTGAGCAGCGGCTTAAGGCTCCGTTCAGCCCTGACGTGGCAAAAGGCAGGCCGGTGATCAGGAATGCTTCCCTTCTAGGCCTGGCTTGTTCCCCCCTCCCCCCTGGGCTCCTCAGTCTCATGGGACTTTTTGCTACACTTCCAGGGCTGAACAGAGCAAGTTCCAGAACTCAGGCAAGTATCATTTTAGTTCCTTGCATGACTCTGGGGGCAGCCCCATTGCAGCTGGACGGAGGGGGACTGGATCTCTGGGCTGACATGATGCCTCTCGCTAAACAGCCCCACATCAGACTGGCTCTTCCTTGTGGCCACCATCACACTGCATGCTCATAGCTAATGCACTGTCCCCATGCCCAAGGTCTCAGAGCCAGTCTTGCTCCTGGGTTTGCCTCCTATTGGCTAGTTGGGTTTTTGGATAACTTCCCCAAACCTAACTCCTATGCTGTCATTACTGGGGCTCGCAGCCCTCCCACTCAGACCCCCACTAACATGAACCATGTGGTTCTATAAAAAGCCCAGAGCTGAGCTCCCTGCGGTGTGAGGCTGCGAGTCCCTCCATCAGATACAGGTCACCGATAGCCCACAGGCCAGTCTGGGTGGCACTGTTGGCCTGTGCAGCATCTGCTGCCTGTCTGTAAGGCAGAGGTCCCCAAACTGTGGGGCACACCCTCTGGGGGGCACAGAGGAACATTCGGGAGGCACGGCTGGGGCCCGGGCTAGCCCCATGTGAGGCGGGGAGGGAGCACCACCCAGACCCGCTCCTGGCCCTGGCTACAGGGTGGGGGCATGGACAGGGGTAAGGGGGGTGTGAGGTAAAAAGTTTGGGGACCACTGCTGTATGGCCTATGAGGCCCTGCAGCAGCCACCTCATCTCCAAGGTCGGCAGGTTGGGGCACTGGCTGGTGCCAGCGGCAGGTGAACTAGAGGTCCTTGAAGTATCCAGCCCCCTGACAGTGAGCAGAACGGTAGGAATGTCCCCCCCAATGCAGGGTTGGGCCCAGCGATATGAAGTGGTGACCCCTAAGCTTTTACTGAGGGGGCTGTTCAAACCTCATGTGGCCTGAGGATGGAGGATGCAGATAAGGGGCTGCAAGGCTGGGGGGAGGAGGGGTGGGGAGAGAGATCTCAGCTTGCAAGGCCAAAGGTAGGCCAAACCCAGCCCAAGGGAAGTTAAAATGTGTGCTGCACCCACCCGCCTTGGGCAGGTGACCTCTGTGGGCCCCGCTTCCCAGCGCTGCAGCGAAGGGCAGAGGGGACATGGTGCAGGGGGTGCGGGCAGGTTGGTGGCTGCGTAGGGGTCTGGCTGTTGCGGGGATCGATGGGCAGCTGGGTGAGGGCTGTATAGAGGGCAGGCTGACTGGTGCAGGGGAGGCAGTACGGAGAATGGGTAGTATAGAGGGGTGGTATG
>NW_020664482.1:240351-272012 GCF_002925995.2 Terrapene triunguis | reverse complement strand
GCTTTGCTGGAGAAGGTGCATAGGGGAGTTGGGTAGGCTGGCCGGGGGGCAGAGGAGCGGGTCGGGGAGGGATAATATTGTGGGTTAATCAGATAACACATATTGAGGATAAAATGTGCCAAATTGTTCCGACCCCGCCAAACCCATGTAATCCTCCTGGGGGGTCCCCGCTGCAGCCCCTTGCAGGCATGGTACCTCTGCGCTGGCAGGCTGAAGCAGGGAGGCAGCCCCCAGGCTGGGGGCTATGTGCCAGTCTAAGCAATTGCATTTTGTCTCTCTCAATTCCTCCTATAACAGAGGGGGGGATTCTTCTTCACTTCCTGTCCTAAAATGTGGGTATCCTTGCTGTGCACTTCCGTGTGGTTGCCAGGCCCCTGCCTAGGGGTGGCTGCATGTCAGTGGTTGTGTAAAGCAGCGTGGTGCTTATGAAAAATGCTTTGTTCAAATAAGTATAATGATAAACTCTTCCTCTGCCCAGGTCTCGGTGTCTGGGCAGGATTGTGTAGTGCTGGGAATGGTGGTGTAAGTCTGGGTTTGAGGTAGTCTTGACTCCTGCCAGTGTAAACCAGACAAGGTGGATGAGGTAATATCTTTTATGGGACCAACTTCTGTTGGTGAGAGGGACAAGCTTTTGAGCTACACAGAGCTCTTCAGGTCTGGTACTCAGTGTCACAATTAAACACAAGATCAAACAGATAGCTTAGTATAAGTAGTAGTACAGACACTCTTTTCTTAACATGTGTATTACATAATTTTTTAACATTAGCTTTAATACAAATGTTAATTCTGTAAGGGATCATTCAAGGTGAAGTGGCCCATTAACACTCGTGTAGTCATAGGACAAAAAGGGGGGTTAGTGGGTTACAGATGGTTGTAATAAGCTATAAATCCAATGTCTGTATTTAAGACCATGATTTTTAGTGTCTAACAAAGTTATGAGTTTAAGCTCCCACTTTTCAAAGGGCTGTGCAGGTGTCCTTTGAGGACGAAGACTGATAGGTCAGATAAAGAGTGATCACTTTGTGAAAAGTTTGTCTTGTCTTGTTTTGTTTTTGTCTTTTATCATATTCCTGTGTGAGCTCATTTGAGAGCGTAGTGATTTTTCACTCCTTGGGGTTCTGTCGTGTCTTCTCACTTGGCTCACCTGGCTGCTCCCAGGGCTTCAGCTCCCGCCTCTGTGCTGATGCTTTCCTCCACCCCATCCTCTATAGCCTTGGGTGTTCAGCAGAGCCGTAATCCACATCGCCCTGTTGATGCCTCCTTTCCACCTTTGCTCTCTGTTTACACTGCTTCACTTTTAGTCTAAGCCCTGGTGATCTCCCGTCTGCCCCTCTCCTGTCTTCACACCAATCTGTCCCAAATGCCATTGCTCCTTTTGACAGGTTTCAGAGTAGCAGCCGTGTTAGTCTGTATCCACAAAAAGAACAGGAGTACTTGTGGCACCTTAGAGACTAACAAATGTATTTGAGCATAAGCTTTCGTGGGCTACAGCCCACTTCTTCGGATGCATCTATGTGTATGTGTAGTTCTGTGGGCCAGAATGTAGAATGTTTGGGTGTGCAAAACAACTGGGCAATGTTACATCCAACTTGTACGCACACTTATTCAGGTTGTGAGTTGGGTAGTTGCACACAAAGATTTACACAAGCACCTCAGGTGGCATGTGACCATGATCCATCACTGAATTTGGTCTGCTGGTTGGATCGTTAGTTTCCCCGGCCCGGGCTGGTTACTGGCAGGAAGTGTGATTTACCAGATCTGTATGTGCACTTGCAGTATTTGCAGATTACCTCGCTGTTGGTCACCTTAGCCTGAGAGTCGGGCTCAGGTGCTCTGAAGCCCTACAGATGTGCAGTTCTTAGTACTGAAGGCTGCACTGAGGTTAACCAGCGTCTGGAGCTAGAAGGAGTCATCAGCAGCGGGAGGGAGAAGAGCAGTTTCCAGGCTGTGGTCAGTGCAGACCCCTAAAGGAGAAAGATGTGTAGAATGTTACTGGAAAGATGAGGTAGCCTTTTTCTGCTGAGAAGTGGAAGGTGTTAGAAGCAGAAGAGGTGCAGAGAACCTGATGATCAAAGGCTAGCCTCAGTCTTATCCAGCTCACAGTCCCCCAGTTTCCAGAACACTGCCTGCTCTGTAGCCCAGTCCCCTCCTCCCACTGGCATAGCCCAGCCCCTGGCATGTCCCTGTTGGGACCTGCAACCAGCATGAGATCTGTTTGGGGCAGCTTTCCCTCCTGAGCTGCAACACTCTTCAGATAAAGTTCTTGCTTCTTTCTTCTCTCTAGATGTTTAAAGGCCTTCAGGGCTTGGGAGCCGTTCCCAGGCCCTTAGCTCTGTTATGAAAAGCTGCCAGAGAGCCAGGGCCATGTGCTCCTTGCGGCAGCCCCTTGTGCTCTCTTTGATGGAGCCTGTGCTCAGTTCCCTGTTGTTGACCCTGATAGTGTTGGCATGGTTCTCTATGTTCCGTGTGCTGCTCTAGTTTCTATTGTCCCTGTAACTGCGGTGTAGGAGGCAGCTGGTGAGAAGCTAGAGGTTTTTGCCCACTGTGTAAGGGGCAGGTGGGTTCCCAGGAAGAGTTGGGAAATGCCTTGGGTTCCTGTCACCCAGATGGGGGTACTTTTGGCATTGGGGAACATATACATCTCTATTCTAGGCAGGAGCAGAGGTGGTAACTGTGACGTTGCACTCTATGATTTTATGAAAATATGCTAATGAGTGTGAATATAATGTAACTGGAATATGCTTCATGCAAAAGGTCTCTTGTAAGGTATCATTACAAAGCTTATAATCTACTGAGTGTGGTCATCCTATTTGTATGTATGTATCATTCTTGTATCTGATACTAGAAATATGAAATATAACTCTGAGGGCCTATTGTAATTATGCAAAGTGTGGGCCATTAATGGTGGTTTGGAATCTTGATGGCTCCAATCAACGAGGACAATTGACTGTGGATGGCTCTGTTGCTTGCAGGCCTTCCTGTGAGTCAGGCTGGGAAGAATGAAGGCTTGGGGTCTCACAGGACATGTGACCATGTCACCTGGTACTGAAATCCATCTTAAACCTGGTGCTTTTCCATTTAGAAGGACGGGTGGGGACCCAGAGAGACAAAAGATTCCCGCCTTCTGCCAAAGCTATATAAGGGGGTGGAACAGAACAAAGGGGGCTGCAGTCATGAGAAATCCCCTAGTTACCACCTGAGCTGGAACAAGGGCTGTACCAGGGGAAAGGATTGTGCCCAGACTAGGAAGGCATCGTCTGTGATAGAAGCTTGTCCCCATTCTAGGCAGGAGCAGAGGTGATAACGTTTTTGGAGGAGAGAGATTTGAACTCTTAGTTCCCCAGTTTAGCCTACCTTGTCCCATGCAGCCACCCCACCTTTCTTCAGCCCCCTGATATCAGCTACTGAATCCAACCACTGTGTAAAATCCACTCATTAGCTGGATACTTCTAAAATGATCTGCAGGGAAATAGTTAAGTGCTGACATTTAGAGGTCGCATTTTTAGCATTGTGCATGTATTTTCTTAATTTGCATTTGCAGTTAGCACCGTTATACAGTTGGCCATGTGCATGTACTGTTACCACGATGACATGTGCAGTTAGGATGCTGAGATTAGCTGGATGCCTGCATGTTTGCAGTTCTGGACATCCAGCACTGGGTTTCAGAGTTAACACCATTGAGGTGCATGGGCCACTTTGTATCTCTGTGCTGTTGGCTCTTATTTTTAAATACTTTCGGTGGTCTTGTTGGGAAATTGAGTTCAAATTACCATAATTAGCAAATAGTGTGTGCAGTTACCCAATGTGTGTCAAATAGCCATGGTCAGTGCACATGCACATAGGTGTGCATTGTTCATCTAATTTGTATGTGTGTCCATTTGTAGTCAGAGAGGAAGGATAGCCAAGTGGTTTTGGAGCTCCCTGGGACTCAGAAGACACCAGAAGATGCTCTGTGTGATCTTGGGCAAGTCTCTTAGCTTTCTTGGACCTCCATCCCCATCTGTAGAACTGGGAGAACAGCCTTGCCTGGCTGCTCAGGGGCATGTGAGGGTAAATACATTAGATATCGGGAGGCACCTGGATACTAGGACCGTGGAGGCCAGATAAATACCTTCGAATCAGGCTTCTGCCAACCAGAAAGGCTGGAAATTCACTTTAATGGGAATGCTGCATGGCAGGGGTGGGAATTGAAAGAGACCATTGCAGTGGTAGATGTGGCTCCTGCCTGTGCTTAAGATCAGCTCGTCGCTGATGGCATTTGGAACAAGCCTGCACCTCTGAGGCCTTTCTTTGTTCTGAATCCTGGGTTCAGTCTGCCTTAGGTCAGGTGAAAATGAGATTGACATCACAAAGCCATGGTATCTGGCACAGGCTGTGTCTGCTTAGAAGTCTCTGCTCAGGAGGGGTCCAGGCTGGACAGAGGAGCAGTGGCAGAGTGTGTGGGGAGCTCAAGAGGAACAGTGGGAGGGCTGTGGATTGGTACTGAGGGGCACCTGCAGAGCTGTGTGTGGGGAGAGGGCAAAATGACATTGCACTAACTGGTCTGACTGGTTCTATACTTGGTGAGTGCCAGAATTGTTAACTGGGAGCAGATTGTCTGTTCAGCTCCATTGCCATCTGCGTAGTGCCCTCCTTCCGCCTCCTCAGAAGGATGCTGCCGTGTGTATGTAACGTGAATGCATAAATAAATGTGCCTGTATTTCTCACCACAGCTGAAACTGTGTATCCAAGCCAGTTGGGGCAATCTCTGCCTTACTTGGGAGAAACTGCAGTGAAGCAACAGCTCTGGAATGGGGAGTAATGGCTCCTGTTAACAGTGTCTGGAACTCTGGGGGAATCCACAGCAACAAGAGGTGTGTGATATTTGTCTGGAGTGGGTTATTGGGCTGGGATTGTCGGGTCCTGTAGAGATGTCATAGAACTTGCACAACAGGCCCTGCCTCCATTCAGGTCTCCACTGTAAATTACTCATGGGCTACAGAGCACTTTGTCCAGCCTTTAGCTGAAGAGCCACTGCTTACTGGGCCTTGGATGGATGGGCTCTGTGCACTGCATGGCCCAGGGTTGTCTGGGTGACTCACTGATAAAACTGGAGATGGGGGTGTGACCTGCAGTGCTTGTCCCAGGCAGTCGGTCATGTGGGCAGACTAGAGGGCGCAGCCCTCAAGGCAGTTTACTGTTCTCTGACATAAGGAGGGGCCGATTTTACTCGGAGTTCTGTGCGTTTTCTCTCCTGTCTTCCCCAGTGTGAAGAGGTCTTGTTCCAGGTGGTATCAGACGCTGCTGATGTAAATTCAATGTGTGTATGAATGTTTCTCTGCCCTAAATTACAATGTTAAGTCTGCAATCCCAGCTGCATCCTGGGTAAGGGTGTCCCCTCCGAGCACCTCACAGCCCAGTTGCCCACAGGAGACACTTGGCTTCACATGCAGATCTGTCAGTCTAAGCAGCAAGACATGTGGCAGAGAGTTTGGGGCAGAACCTTGGCCTGGAGACTGTGCGTAGGGTGTGGTGTGGCCTTGGCAGACCCTAGTGTTCAGGTTGTTTCACGGGTGATCAGCATGGATGGCGTTCTGCACACAGGGAATGGTATTTGTGCACACAAGATAATATTTGAAGAGGCTGGTCCTGTATGCTGACAGAACAGTGGAAGCATCCTTCCCAAATGCAGGCTGACTGATCAGAGAGGAGTGCCCTTTGTTTGTGTCCTGGTGGCAGGCAGGAACCACCTAACTGCTTTAGCAGCCAAATCCTGCCACAACGTTAGTGCAATGGGCAAGTTCTGTTGGGCAGCCAAAAGAGAAGGGGGTTCTGTATGTGCCAGGATGCTGGCATCTGGAGATATGGCTGCATCCATGTTTTGGCTCAGAGCTGCTTTTCTCCCTGGGGGAGCATGGCGGGGGGTAATTCTGTGCATCATCTTCCTTCTGCGCATTTCATGCTCTTGCCTCAGAAATTAGGCCATCCAGTCATTCTGTGCCAAGCAGTGCTACCGGCTGGGTGGAGGGTGTGTTATAGCCATGCTCTGTGGGGAGAAGGAGAGAGCAGCCATTTCCCTTAGCCTTTGCTCATCTTGCTGTGACCTGCCAGTTCCCCTGTTCCTTGCCCTCACAAGAATTCGCTGTCATGCCCCAGAGGAATCTCCAGCAAGAGGCAGGTGCGTTCAAAGAGTGGAATTGGGAGTTCCGGGAAGCTACGCCAGCTGGTGACACACATGCCAGCAGGGAGCGGTGTGGAGAGGGATCAGGATTTAAGGTCAGGCTTGACAAAGCCCTGGCTGGGCTGATTTATTTGGGGGTTGGTCCTGCTTTGAGCAGGGGGTTGGACTAGATACCTCCTGAGGTCCCTTCCAACCCTGATATTCTATGATCAGTCCTGCTCCCTCCACATTCCCTCTTTCTGCTTGGCATTCAGTCAACCCCTGGTTTGCAGTGTGGAATGACTGGAGCTGTGCAAGCATTGCTAGGTGGGATCGCCCACTGCTTCCAGTCCCACAAATCGGATTTGTTCTCTTGGAGGAGGCCTCCCCACGCTGAGCGATGAGTAGGGGTTGCTGGTCTCCTCTGCACAGACTGGGGGCAGGGGGCATGTCCGGAGCTGCACAATCTGAACCCAGGGTCTGACTGGGTCGGGGGACGGGCAGACCCAACTCATGGATCTGAGCAGGGACATGGTGAATGGTAGAGAGTTGCTGGGGACTGTGGGAAGGTGGGTCAGCCCCTTTGCAGGTTCTGGCCTTGGCCTCCACTGACCCCATGAATGCTCACGCCCGTGGTTCAGGCAGCTCTCTCCCCTTGGGACTGCAGCAAGAGAAACCATTCCCTGCACCCTCCCAGGCCCAAGAAACTCCTGGAGGAATCACAAGCAATCCATCCCTCCTGCCCTGGAGCACAGGAGCTTCTGCCTCGTCTGCAGGTGGTGCTGTGGAGGTGTAGGGTTAGGCCCTCCCCTCTCCATCCTGGGGCTGCATTCTTCCTGGCTTGGCAGGTTCACAGGTCCCTTCCCCTTCTTGTCACCGCTGGGCTCTCTCACCTGGGTTCCTAATTACATGGAGGCTAAAGATCATATCTCTAGTAGGCCTGTATTCAGTTGTCTCCAAACCTGCTGCTGATTTGAGTGTGTTTTGGTAACAGACAAATTACTTGAAGCTGCTTTAGTGCCATGGAAGCATTGGTGTCCCCTGGCATCTGCCTCTTAGCACTGCCTTTCCAGGCTTCCTCGGGCACCAGAGCTTCTGCAGAGTGTGCTGGCAGCAGGATCAGATGATCTATGTGCCTTGTCTCTGGGGGTTACCCCGTATGGCAGGTATTGTGGGACCTTTCAGCATAAGAACAGGGTCTTGATCTCAGTTTGATCTGCCCTTGTCTGTCCTCCTCACCCATATCCTTTTACTTACGTGTTATGGAACGAACGAACGCCTCAGACTTGTCACTGGTTCTATGTTAAATCAGGAAAAGACCTGAGCAGACTGGTGAGCAATAGGCCAATGATATCTGAGCTCAGTGTGCAGCCACTGTCAGGGAATCCACTGAGCTATTGGGCTGCAAGAAAGTAACAGGAGAATATTCTAGTGCCATTGTCCAAATCAATGAGCACCCTCCCTGGACACAGCTCCCCTGGGCTAGCCCATATCCAGGGTGGGGGCAGGGCTTGGAGGCGTTATGGGACAGGCAATGAGAAGAATTAAGGGTTGGGAGAGACCACATGGAGAGAGAAACCATTGTGTCTGTCTAAAGAGGGGACAAATAAGAGGGTGAGGTAGAGGGATCCACAGTGATGAACTATCTAGAGAAGGGAGATCCGGTGCGACCATTCTCTTTTGCTCACTGCACAAGACCAAGGGCCAGTGTAGGGACACTGAAAGGCAGCACACTTGAGAAGGAAATACTTTTTCACACCCCACAATTGACCTGTGGAACTCACTGCCACAAGGTGTCATTGAGGCCACGCACGTAGCAACGAGACAATTAGATGGGGACATAGAATCATAGGATTAGAAGGGACCGCCAGGGTCATGTAGTCTAACCCCCTGCCAAGCTGCAGTCAGTGACAGCCAGAGTTCCATTAGGTCAGAATGGGAGAGATGTGAGCTCTCGGGCATGGGGCAAATGCCAGTTGATGGGGGTTAGGTAGAAGGATATTCTTTTCTGGGGGTTCTTGCAGCTGGTGCTGGGGGCTGCATCCTTGTGTTGGTCTGGTCTGGCAATTCCTGTGCTCCTGTTTTAGAACTGTTTGGATAGCCAGCCTTGTTCACAGGTGTGGAAAAGTAGAAGATCGAGTCCCAGACCCATTCTTTTTTTTTTTTTTGGTGGGGAGGGAATGCCCCTGCCAGCAGCTTGGCTCCCTCTTCCTAGGGCCAGGCAGATGCATGCAGCATCTGTGCACGTCCATGGTGCAGCTACCCTGGGTTTTCTGTGCCTACGTGTGAGGATAGTGAGGGGGCCAGGACCCTTTTGTCTGTCTCTTCCCTTTTCCCTCTTCCTCCCTCTCTCTTGGTCTCCATGACGGGACACAAGGAGGCTTGGGGTGAAATGCTATCTGATCCCAGGGAGGCTTTGGCTGAGAATTGGGGTTGTTTCTGGGAGTTTTGGAAACCTCCAGAGAGTGCCTTTCATTTTTATCCAACTGCAGAAATGGCTGTTATTTATTGAAGATGTTTACAAAAATAATGCTGTGCCGTGGGGCTGTGAACTGGCAATGAAGTGCTGAGTCCTTGGGATCAGCCCTCTGGGCTGCTCTCCCCTCCATTTCAGGCGAGCTGCTCAGGTCTGGGTCTTGGGGTCACCGCTCAGCAGAGAGCAAGCGCTGTCCAAATGCAGCCTTTGCTGTGTGTCCTGCAAGAGACTGAGGCAGGTGGCTGTGAGCCCCACTTCCCCTCCCCCCACCCAGTGCAGAAGGAGAGGTGGGGGGCAGGGAGAAGAGGAGACAGATGCAGCGGGGGAGCGAGCGACAGAGTTCTTCAGCCACCTGTGTCTTGTTCAAGGGCACATGAGTGTGAAATTCAATTTGTAGACGCAAGCTGTGGCTGGTGAGGAACATGGGCCGCTGTGTCTGCTGGAGCCTGGCAGTCTGGGAGCACTGCAGCCTGTATGCACAGTGTGTCCTGCCTGCCAGCTCCCAGGGAGGCTGACGTCACCTCAGCGGAGCAGTGGCTGCTGCAGGACATGTCTGCTTGAAGTCTTGTCAGGTTCTCCCCTGGTGTGGAGCCTTCTGTCTCCATCCGGGAGCTCCCCTCCCCAGGAGCTGAGATCACACTACACTGGCGCCTACTGAAAGCACCTGGTAGATGCTCCATCGTGTCTCCTTCCCATGGCCTGGTGGGCCCAGGGCCGAGATTGTGGTAAGAGGGCCAAGATTGTGCCCAGCTTGTGCTGAGGTGTGAGGGGTGCTGGGCGTGAAGCCTGCACTGTGCGCGCCAAGGACCTGTAGGGAAGCTGGGTGGGCAGCTGGTCTCTCTTCCTTCCACTGGGCGGGTTCTGTTCCTCTCCCATCCCTGTGCATTTCAGGGCAGGTTTGTCAGCTGGATGAGACTTGGGTGGTGTCTCAAAGGTAAGAACTCCCCAGGTGGAGGGCAGGTTCATGCTCCTGCTTGGGGCTTTTGTGGCATGGTGTTCCCCTTTCCCCAAACCCCAGCTGGGCAGAGCGGGTTGAGTGCTCACACCCTGGTGCTCTGGGGGGTTGGGAGTGGGAGATGTCCCTGGTCGGGGTTCTCCCACAGGCCCCAGCTGCAGTTTGCAGCATTTCTGCTTCTGCCTCCCCACAATGCACGGAGTGGGCTTTGCCTGCATCAGGAACCCACTGTTTGGGGGTGATGGTATTGTGGGGCAGGCAGGAGGTGCTTTCTCTAATGCCCTGGTGTTTTGCGCCGCTGCCCTGCTGCTGCTGCTGCGGCTGACACCTCCCAGTGGCAAGAGAGGCTCATAGATGAGTACAGCAGCCTCAGTTTGACACATCCCAAAGAGAGCAGTTGCTTGTCTGAGCTCAGGTGGAGTCCATCAGGGCATTGAGCATCCTCTGTTGTCAACACGCACCTGTCTGAGTGCAGGAGGAAGGCTGGGGAGAGACCTGGGCTAGGACAGGTCTTATGGCTCCCTTGGCAGCAATTTGGTGCTCTCTGGGCAGGAGCTGATGGACTGGCTCTGTTTCTCCTGGATTTGAGTATTGGGAAATGTGTTTTAATGCAGCCAAACGAAAGGCTGTACAACTAGGAGCAAAGAATGTAGGTCATGCTTTTGGGATGTGGTCTGTGTCTTGGAATGCAGCAGCTCTGCAAAGGATAACGGTTGTGGTAGATAACCAGTGAAATATGAGCTCCTGCCTGACAGGGTGTAGAGGGTGAGCACCATGCTGGGATGAATAAGAGAAGAGCTTTAAGCAGGAGTAGGAATGTGAAATTCCCTCTGTATACAGTATTAGTGAGATCACTGCTAGCTATCGTGTCTGGGTCTGGAAAACCTTCCTTATAGCAAGAGACTAGGGAAGCTCAATCTATTTAGTTCACCCCAGAGAAGGTTAAGGGGTTATTTGATCTTGGTCCGCCCCATGGCTGTGGGTTTAGTGTGCAAGTAGTGCTGGTGGCCCCACTGGCCTTAAACTTGGACTTTAATACCTATGTAGGGGGGAGATTTCTGATAGTAGACAGCAAAGGTGGTGTGATCCAGAGGCTGGCCCAATGAATGATGCCACTGTGGACGGTAACAAATGCTCATGGGGTCAAGGACAGAGTGACTGACTCTGTGGCCAGGTGGGCAGGCCACTCAGCTGTGATGAGCAAGATCAAGTTCCAGTCACTGTTCCTTTGATTAATTATTTTATACAAAATAGAGGAGTTTCAACAGGAGAGATTGAGAGAGCCCTACACCAGAATAGTTCAAAACCAGAGGCTAGAACACGCTCCTGCAATAAGGAACCCCCCAAGTTAACCCCTCCCCCCATGGCAGGAGGCGTGCCCCCCGTGGCCAGTGGAGCTCTGGCCCACCTGCTCCAAGCTGTCACTGGATGGAGCTGAGTCTCCACTGGCTTCAGGGGAGAGAGGGAGGGAGGCGAGGTCTCAGGGCAGATCATGGGTGGGGCCATAGTCTGGGTTAGGGGAGGCTTAGCCTGCCCTGGCCTTTGATACCCACGCCTCAGGCAGAGGGGAATTGAACTGAGGTCTCCAGAATCCCCGATGAGAGTTCTAACTATGTGGCTAGCAGTCGTAAAGGAGGCCACCTCCTCACAGATTCCAAGCCAGAAGGAACCATTGTGATCATCTCATCTGACCTCCTGCACACCACAGGCCATGGAGCTGCCTCAAATAGCGCCGTCTCCTCCCCTCCCTGTCTCCCGACATTTCGTGAGTGTAGTTCTTTGCTTTTCTGAAAATGTCTGAAATTGAAACTAAAAATTTTGGGTTGAAACATTTTGTTTTGACATTTCCACAATGTTTTGCTTTTTTTCAGTTCAATTGAAACTATTCAGTGGCTCGGCATGGATTCGTGACTAGTTCTGGGTCAGCAAAAACTGCATTTTTCAGCGAATAAATGATTTGCTGAAGAATATCCCCCGGCTATAGTTCTGGGCTAGCTGCAGGAATTCTTGCGTGCGGGTCTCTGGACAGTGTTACGTGGGGCTCAGATGAGGTGGCCTTTCTGTCCTCGTGAAATGTGTGAAACGTGGCTGAGGCACTCTGCCAATGGGGCATTGTCTAGACATGGAGCTGCTGTCGCCATAAGGGGGCAGAAAGCCAGAACACTGAGCAGTGTGGGGGACCTGATGGTTTTGGCCTGGCACATGGAAGCTCATGTTTTTCCTTCTCTAGGTCTTGGCTTTTCCTGTGGCAGCCCAGAGGAGGTACTGAGCATTGCCCTCTTTGTGTCAGCTCCGTTGTGATGGGCATGGGGAAGCTGGCCTCTGAGCTGCCTTCTGTCTGGTAGATCACTGGCAGGGGATGCATAGGGGCAGCATTAGATAAAGCAGTCCTGTGCGGGGAGCTTAGAAACGTGCCAAAGGGATGCCACCGACAGCCCCAACTGGAACCCTGACAGTGATGCAGCAGCCCAGCCATAGGACACGAGGACAGGCCATGCTTCCTGTTTGACTCTGAAAAAGACAGGCTGTTTCATATACTGTGAGCCAGTGTGGCAGGGTGCTCGGCACAGGAAAATGGAGCAGAGCTACCATTCAGTGTTGGGATGACGAGAGCATGGTGTGTGACAGAGGCCTGAGAGCCGGGGAGATAATTTGTCTGCAGTACAGAGTCGCCATCAGTCTGTCTTCACCCCAGCCAGTTAGCTGTGGGTCTGCAGTGTGAACCAGCTGCAATCCTTGTACACCCTTAGCCACGCAGATGCAGCGCTGTCCCTCACTCGTGGTGGTGTGGAGCTGGCCTGGATGTGGTGCTAAGGTCTCCTTTCTTTGTGCAGTTAGTGAGGCACCAATGATGACTGCACAGCTGGGATTGCACCAGGAGTTTCCTTTCAATGGGTCCTTTGCAATCTTCTGTTTTGGAACGATCAATTTGAGCCTGGTTGAATATTGCTAAGTTCTTTGGGTTGAGAAGTTCTGTAGTTGTTAAATGAGTGTTGCAATATGCCACATTTCAGAGGGGTTGTCTTCCCTTTGTTTGGAGCCCTTTCCGTTAAAAACCACGGCATGTGGCCGCCTCTGAGCCTGCCCGCCGCAAGAAGTTCATCTTATCCAGTGAGTTTTAAAAAAAACCCAACACACTTATCTCTATGGCAACAGCAGAAGTTTAATATACCTGAACAAACTGATTAACCTTGTAAAGTGATGACAGACCAAGTTACAATCTTAACTCTACCCCTTGCAGAATGACATGGAGAAATGCTGTGCAAGTGTCATGTTATTGGTGTGAAGAGTTTGTTTTGGCTTTTTTGATGAGTTCTGCATTCATGTAACTAACTGCCCATATGGTCAGGTTTGTGCTCAGTGGTATTGTTTGTAAGTGACGATAGGTAGCGTATGCTCCCCTCTGTGACCTCCATCTACCTTGCAGGAACAGTGGTACACGCCTCTGATTGGGGCACCTTTGCATCCGGGTAGGTCTGTCAGTTGTGACGTGGGGGGATGCGGTTGGCCCTGCGGGGGGGCAGACGGTCACTAGCAGTGCGGGGGGGGGGGGGGGGGGGGCGCGGGCGCAAAGGGGGGGGGGGGGGAGTCCACACACATTGGCTGGGGGAGGTGTTGGTTACTAGCTAGGATGCGCATATGTCCCATTTTGGCTGGGACAGTCCCTTTCTTAAGCCCTGTCCTGGCCATCCCAACTTTTTTGGCAGAAGAGGGCATTTGTCCCATTTGCTCTTGCCAACTGGGCAAATGCCCATTTTTGTCAAAAAGACGGGGTGCAGTGTAGAGGAACGGTGTGGACTGGGAGCGGCGGCATGGTTTGAGCAACCAGCGACAGCCTAGAGTGGAGAGCCGGCAGGGTACAGGCGAGCGACTGGGGCCAGCCCTGCGGGGGGATGGGGAGAGAGGAGGTTGGAGGGAGGGGCTTGGGTCAGCCCCGGGCACTGTCCTGTTTTCCCTTTGGGAAATAAGGTCACCCTATTACTAGCTGTGTGGGGGATGGTGCTGGTCAGCAGTGGCATGGGAGGCATGTGTGTTGGCTGTGGCAGAGGCTGTCACTAGCGGTGAAGGTGATGGGGGGCCACACTGATCTCTGGTGTGTATAGAATTATAGGACTGGAAGGGACCTTGAGAGTCCCCTGCACTCATGGCAGGACTAGTATCTAGATCATTCCTGACAGGTGTTTTCTAACTGCTCTTAAAAATCTCAAATGATGATGTGACTGAGATTCCACAACCTCCCTAGGCCATTTATTCCAGTGCTTAACCACTCTGACAGTGAGGCATGGGTTTGTATTGTTTTGATCCAGCGTGTGGTGCTTTGGTTGGCTTTGTGGTAGGCAGAAATGAGGTTGTCTGCGTTTGAGCATGGTGACTGCTTGGGAAGGATTGGTTTTCCACAGTGTGTTTGGGCGAGTCTGTACTGTGTATGTGTATGGCACGTGCTAGGTCTGTGGCTTTGAGTTTCCCATTCTTGTCCCTTAGCAACCTTAACTGACTTTCACACTGTGTGTTTGAATAGCTCTGGGGTTTACAAAGCCTTGCGTTTCACACTCCAGATGTTGTAGAGCAAGTACACTAAACATCACTGCAGTGCACTAAATATACGGGGAAAAGATACTCGATCAGCTCTCTCCCACACTCATCCAATGGGCTACACACACTAGTGGGCACATCACAGATCAACTCCCATGATAGCAGCCAACCGACCGCCTGCTCATGTTCCCACAGATTAGTAAATCACTCTCCAAGTAGTTCTGGGGCACCCTAGAGGAGTCTCAGCCCAAGACCTATGAATCCAGCCCCGCTCCTCCTGGCCATTCCTGATAAGAACAACCAACGCCTCATTCAGAGAAAAACTCTTCCTTCCTCCCTCAAACACGCGACAGTCTGACCAATCCTAAAGAAACCCACCCTGGATACTTCCGCCCTAGCCAACTACCACTCAGTGACATATTTCCAATTCCTGAGCAAGCTAATTTTGATGCTAACCAAAGGCCAACTATATGCTCATCTAATTGAAGCCAGTGCCATGTCTAGGATACTATCAGGATTCAGGCCAGGACTAGGAACAGAAACTGCTATAGTGGCACTAATAGATGATCTCCTCCTGTCACTGGATACAGGGCAGACATTCAGTCTCATCCTCCTGGACTTCTCCACAGTTTTCGACACTGTTGACAGTGAGGTTCTTCTGTCTCACTTGAGAGAGGTGGCAGGGTTCCACAATTCACTAAAATTGTTTAAATCCTTCCTGGAGGGATACACACAAAAACATAACAGCCAGACTGGGTCAGACCAATGGTCGATCTAGCCCAGTATCCTGTCTCTGACAGTGGCCAGTGCCAGATACTTCAGAGGGAATGAACAAAACAGGGCAGTTATCACATTGTCCAAAGCCAGCTTCTGGCAGTCAGAGGCTTAGGGACACCCAGATCATGGGGTTGCATCCCTGACTATCTTGGCTAATATCTAATGATCAACCTGTCCTCCATGAGTTTATCTAATTATTTTTTAACCCAGTTATAGTTTTGGCCTTCACAACATCCCCAGCAACAAATTCCATACGTTGACTGTGCATTGTGTGAAGAAGTACTTCCTTTGTTTGTTTTAAACCTGCTGCCTATTAATTTCGTTCAGTGACCCCCTGGTTCTTGGGTTATGTAAAGGGGTAAATAACACTTTCTTATTCACTTTCTCCACACCATTCATGATTTTATTTTCCTCTATCATATCCCCCCCTTGATCGTCTCCTTTCCAAGCTGAACAGTCCTAGTCTTTTAATCTGTCCTCAAATGGAAGCTGTCTTCATATCTATCCCTTTCCTAATGGTTCCTAACATCCTGTTAGCTTTTTTGGCTGTCGCCGCACATTGAGCGGACATTTTCAGAGAATTATCCACAATGACTCCAAGTTCTTTTTGTTGTCTAGCTAATTTAGACACCATCATTTTGTATGTATTGTTGGGATTACGTTTTCCAATGTGCATTACTTTGCATTTATGAACATTGAATTTCACCTGCCATTTTGTTGCTTTTGTAACTCTTCACAGTCAGCTTTGTACTTAACTATCTTGAGTAATTTTATATCATCTGCAAACTTTGCCACCTCATTGTTTACCCCTTTTTCTAGATCATTGATGAATATGTTGAATAGCACTGGTCCCAGTACAGACCCCTGGGGGAGACCGTTATTTACCTCTCTCCATTCTGAAAACTGACCATTTAGTTCTACTCTTAGTTTCCTGTCTTTTAACCAGTTACTGATTCATGGGAGGATCTTCCCTCTTATCCCATGACAGCTTACTTTGCTTAAGAGAGGGACCTTGTCAATGGCTTTCTGAAAATCCAAGTACACTATACGCACTGCATCACCCTTGTCTACATGCTTATTGACCCCCTCAAAGAATGGTAATAGATTGGTGAAGTATAAAAGCTGAGTTGACTCTTCCCCAACATATCGTATTCATCTATGTGTCTGATAATTCTGTTCCTTACTATAGTTTCAACCACTTTGCCTGGTACTGAAGTCAGGCTTACCGGCCTGTAATTGCCAGGATCGCCTCTGGAGCCTTTTTAAAAAAATGACATCACATTTGCTGTCCTCCAATCATCTGGTACAGAAGCTGATTTAAATGATAGGTTGCATACCACAGTTAGTCGTTCTGCAATTTCATATTTGAGTTCCTTCAGAACTCTTGAGTGAATACTGTCTAGTTCTGGTGACTTATGACTGTTTAATTTATCAAGTTGTTCCAAAATCCTCTGTATTGACACCTCAATCTGGGTCAGTTCCTCAGATTTATCACTGAAAAAAGAATGGATCAAGTGTGGGAATCTCCCTCTCATCCTCTGCAGTGAAGATTGATGCAGGGGGAGAGGGGAGGGATAGCTCAGTGGTTTGAGCATTGGCCTGCTAAACCCAGGGTTGTGAGTTCAGTCTTTGAGGGGGCCACTTAGGGATCTGGGGCAAAAATCAGTACTTGGTCCTGCTAGTGAAGGCAGGGGGCTGGACTTTCAGGGTCCCTTCCAGTTCTATGAGATATAGGTATATCACCATATATTTTTATTATTTAAAGAATTCATTTAGCCTCTCTGCAATGGCCTTGTCTTTCTTGAGTGCTCCTTTAGCACCTTGATTGTCCAGTGGCCCCACTGATTGTTTGGCAGGCTTCTTGCTTCTGATGTACTTACAAAAACTAACAGCATTTTTTTTCTTTTGCTAGTTGCTCTTCAAATTCTTTTTTGGCCTGCCTAATTATACTTTGACACTTGACTTGACAGAGTTTATGCTCCTTTCTATATTCCTGAGTTTCCCATCACTCCTTCCCCATCAAGAAGTGATGGGAAACTGCATTTCCACCATTGGACCACTGGGTGAGAGAGAATGAACCACATGTGACAGGAGTTAGTCATGTCACTTTGAAGAGCCACAACAATAATTTGAAGGCTACAGAAAATGTCTGACTTTGAGAGACTTAAAGAGGTCAATCAAAACAAAGATCAAGTGGTGACTTATATGCTGTGATCAAGGACCTTCTCAGGGACAAAATACCAGGTACTAGAAGGCTCTTTAAACAAGCGGAGAAAGACATAGCAAGAACTGATAGCTGGACACTGAAGCCAGACAAATTCAAATTAGAAATAGGACACAAATGTTGATCTGTGAGGTGATTATCCACTGGAACAAACTCCCAAGGGAAATGATTGATTCTGCTTATCTTGGTGTTTCAGATCAGACCAGATGCCTTTTTGGAAGTTATGCTTTAGCCAAACATAAGTTATTGGCTCAGTGCAGGAGGGACTGGCTGAAATTCTCTGGTCTGTGATATGCAGGAGCTCAGCTAGGGGGTCCCTGCTGGCCTTTAAAAAAAATCTCTGAATCCTAATACACTAGTGGAAGGCTCTTGGACACTGTGGTGACATGGCAGGGTAAGTATTTCTCTGGTGAGGAATAGAATGTGCTGTCAGCTTGGCGGAACTGTTGATATACGATTTGGGGGAGCTAATCTAAAAAGGGTGAATTGTCAAGTCTGTGCTGAAAGCTCCTCTGGCTGTCTGGGGTTTTAGCAAGGCAGCATGTCTAGGGGTTAGAGCAGGGCTCCAGGAGGCAGGAGACTGGGTTCTGCTCCCAGATGTTTCACTGCTCCCTCTGTCCTTAAACAGGGCAGGTAAGGTCAGTGCCTTGGCTTCCCCATCTGTAAGATCGGGGTCGATGCTTCCAGCTCACTGGAGGGCCTCTTGGCCTATATGTGCACATGACTGTGACATGATTTATTTTTAGGGTCACCTGTAAAATGCAGTAATGGTCAGAAAAGTGACCTTTGTACTCAGCACATCCATCCCGTGCGTCCAAGTGTTTGCCTCACTTGTGGGACATCTCCAGCCCTCGCACCTCCCCCACCGGGCAGCTTCAGTCGCTTTGCAGACCATGAATGCTCTTTAGAGGGAGAAGATGGCTGCTCTGATATCAAGGGAGCCAGCTGACTGCCTCTACCTGACTACCAAATACAGGGAGGCCTGGATCTCTCTGCTAAGAGCAACAGTTTCTCCCGCATCTCTCCTTTGCTCCCAGATATCTGGCAGTTTGCTCCAGAGCATGCCTCTCCCTCTGCCCTTACTGTGCTGGGGAGGTGTATCTCTACTTCTACAGAGACAAACAAGTGGGCTGCTCCATGCTCACTGGACAAGCCTGGCTGGTGCTGAAGGGACAGCTCCCACCTGAGCTGATGCATCCTGTTTGCTGTGCAGATACCACAGACTATGAGAGAGCACGTCCAGTCACTCAGGATGGTTAGCCCTGCACTGGTTTGGGACTCTGGGGAAGGATAAGCTGGCTAACAAACCCCAACCTGTATGGACTGACTGGCAGCATCGGGGGGAAGAGGGACTGGTGTCCTGCAGCTTGGACTCTCCTGCTCAGGGACACGCTTCCCAGGAAGCTGCATGAGGAAGGGTCTGGGGAAAGCTGTTCAGTCTCTAAGTAATTTCAAACAACCAGAAGCCCCTATCCGCGACATGTACCTAACCCATGGAACTCCCGGCTGCTGGGTGCCCTTGAATCGGGTGCTGCAGCTGAGTTAAAAGGGGCTGGTTCATTTTATGTCCATTAATGTTTTCAGGTAGTTGCTGTGATTGGGTTAATCAAGTCTCCTGCTCCAGGTGGCTGGTAGAGGAGGGACTGTTCTTCCTGTGCGCAGGAGTAGTGAGGGTCTGGCTCAGTGGCAGAGTTGTGGGGGGAGAGTTTGCTTCTTGGCAGTGCTGGTTGGTCTGTCGGGTTTTGCAGACACAGGGTAGAATGAGAAGCACTCTGAGGTATCAGCCCCAGGGTCTGAGTGTGCAGTGGGCCAGGACCATCTCATTCAGGAGCGAACACAGCAGACTTTCTTCCAGCCACAGCTGGTGAGGAGCCTGGACTACCAGGCAGCATGAGTGGCGTGGAGCTGTGAGCACAGCTCCTGTGGCAAGGAGGTTAGGTGAGGTCTCCTTATCCTCGAATATTTTTAGTGCCCACCCCAAGGTGTTTTGGGATCAAACAGGCAATTCTTTGTATTTAACAGCCGGGTCTGGGTGCTCTGCCTCAGGAGCTGCCTCCCGCCAGCAGAGCCGATTGGCTGGCCTGGGGGCTGAAGGATGAATGTCCATGCATAGTGGCTGTTCATCTCCAGGGATTCACTTGCAGTTTAGATGGTGATTCTCATTAACCTCTGCCCCTGCTGAGAGTCATTTACAAATCAAACAGGCAGTGAGGCGAGGGAGGGGCTGCTGCCTCTTCACGAGGAAGTCGGGGGAGGCAGGAAGCTGCAGAGTGTGAGATAATCCAGAATGTGGCATTAAATGGTCTATTTCCGAATCCCAGCCTGGAGACAGACTTCCCTGCAGTGTAGCTGCTGCCGTGCTGGGGGCAGGGGTGGAGTTTGCTCTTGGCACCACCTCTTGCTGTGATGCAGTGGCAGCTGTTCGGTATGTGCCAGCATCAAATGCTCGTTTCTCAGCTTGGAGACAAGGACAGAGTTCTAGATGCTGTCAGGAAGTGTTGCAAGGTTTGCTGTGAGGAATGGTTCATCTGTGCTGTAACCTAGCCTAGGGGGCACCGGCCCAGTTTGCTTTGAAGTGAACTGATGGGCAGAGTAGGATGCAGTCTGACACAGGCTCCTTGGCAAAGGGTCCCCTGTTCTTTGCAAACATCTCTCCCCTCAGACCTCACATACTTACTACACCAAAGACATGTCTTGCAGGATATTTATCCATAAAGAGTAACGTAGAATATCTACAGAAAGATCCTAACTTGTCATTATCATTGGGAGTTGTATGCAGGGGTAATACTTAAGGAATAGCGTATTTACATTGGAAGTGTGCTTTATGGACTTTGAGTAAAAGTTAGTCACCAGAAGACAATATGGCTACGTCTACACTGCACACCTTATATTGGCTCAGGTGTGCCACTACAGCAGTGCCACCTGCTGACAAACTAAAACCATCCCCAATGAAGGGCGGGAGCTTTGTCCCACCAACAAAGCGCTGTCCACATTGGCACTTTTTGACTGTAAAACTTTTGTCGGTCAGGCATGTGGTTTTTTTTCCACACCCGTGACCAACAAAAGTTTTACCGAAGAAAGTGCACTGTAGACATAGCCTGTGCCTCAGTGATGGCCCATTCAAGCAGGGGGGAATTAGCACCCCACCCTGGCTAGCCATTTATGCAGTGTCTGGCTTACTTGCCTAGCCTTTCTCTGTCCCAAGACTGTCAATGGAAAACCATCAGAGATAACCGCAAGGAATCAAAACAACCTGGAGGTGAAAAAGAAACATGACAACAGAGGTTTGCCCTGTCTCAGAATAGAGATAAAAGACTGTTTCAGTATAACACAGAGTGGGAAGAGGCGCTCTGTATGCATTCACTGAAGAAACATCTTGTGGAGTGAGGGATGTTTTGGGTGTGGAAGTTTGGGTCCTGGTTCCTGTGAAGCTAGCCACCTCTGCAACAGACCAAACTTGGGGAGGAAACTGATTTGTCACAGAATTATAGAAATGTAGGGCTAGAAAGGACCTTGAAAAGTCCTCTGACTCAAGGCCTTGTAACCCAGAGCATGCCTGACAGCTGTTTGTCTAACCAGTCCTTAAAAACCTCCAGTGACAGGGATTTCACAGCCTCCCTTGGAAGCCTGTTCCAGAGCTTAACTACCCCAAGAGTTAGAAAGATTTTCCTAATATCTAACCTCAATCTCCCTTGCTAAAGGTTAAGCCCAATACTTCTTGTCCCGCCTTCAGTGAACATGGCGAACAATTGATCACCATTTTCTTTGACAGCCCTTAACATATTTGAAGACCATTATCGGGTCCCCACTCAGTCATCTTTTCTCAAGACTAAACATGCCCAGTTTGATTAACCTTTCCTCATAGGTCAGGTTTTCTAAACTTTTATCTTGTTGTTCCTTTCCTCTGGACTCTTTCCACTTTATCCACATGTTTCTTAAAATGTGGCACCCAGAATTGGACAAGTACTCCAGCTGAGGCCTCACCAGTGCTGAGTAGAGCAGGACAATCACCTCCTGGGTCTTATGTACAACACTCCTGTTAATACGCCCCAGAGTGATATTAGCCTTTTTCGCAACTGCTTAATATTGTAGACCTACATTCAATTTGTGATCAGCTATGACCCCCAGATCCTTTTCAGTAGTACTACCACTTACCCAGTGTTAGACCCCGTTTTGCATTTGCACATTTGATTTTTCCTCCCTAAGTGTAGTACTTTGTACTTTTCTTTATTGAATTTCATCTTGTTGAATTCAGACCAATTCTCTAATTTGTCATAGTCATTTTGAGTATTGATGCTGTCCTCCAAAGCATATTCTTCACTCCATTAACCAAGTCATGAAGGAAAATATTGAATAGTACCAGACCCAGGACTGACCCCTGCAGGACCACTCTAGATATGTTCTCCCAGTTTGGCAGTGAACCATTGATAGCTCTCTTTGAATAGTTATTAGCTAGGAAAGATAACTATTAGTAAGTGTAGGCCCTAGTTTGTGTTTTATGATTTTGTTTTGTACTGTAACCATTTGTTTCTAGCACTCACTCTTGCTTTTAGTTGAATCTATTCTTAAATAAACGTTCTCTTGTTTTATTACAAGTGCTGTGTGTTATATGGATGGGGGATTGAAAGTAAACTGGGGTACACTGCTCCTTTGGGGGCAGAGGATGTCACGGGAATGATTCAAAGGGACTCGGGGATGGAGTTAATGTACAAGGTCAAGACAGGGCTGGCATGAGAGTGCTAGAGTGGCCAGAAAGCTGGTGGTGTCAGGGCCCTGATTTACAGCTACCATGGGCAAAGTTCCCTCTTGCTAAAGGCTGGACTCCACCTGAGCAGGGAGGGAAATAGACTTCTGGTATGGAGTTAGCACAACTGATCAAAAGAACTTTAAACTAGGAATTCAGGGGAGACACTTGGGAGATGCTCGTGTAATTGCCACACTTGATACTACTATTGAGTGGGAGGAAAATCAAGGAAGAGAGAATACAGCAGTGGAGAAAGGAACAGCAGTGGGTAGGAGAATGGACATTAAGAGGAAAGATAGTGCCAGTGAAGCTAGCAGGTAGGTGATACTGGCAGTAGAATGACTGTTGCTAATTGGGTGAGGAATCTGGGCCAAGCCAAACAGAAACAACTAAGATGTTCGTACACCAGTGCACAGAACCTGGGTAACAAAGATGATCAGAGGAATGGAAAACCTACCTTATGATAGGAGACTCAAAGAGCTTGGCTTGTGTAGCCTAACCAAACAAAGGCTAAGGAGAGACATGATTGCTCTCTATAAATACATCAGAGGGATAAATATAGGGAAGGGAGGGAGAGGAGTTATTTAAGTTAAGTGCCAATGTTGACACACGAACAAATTGATATAAACTGGCCATCAAGTTTAGGCTTGAAATTAGACAAAGGTTTCATAGCATCAGAGGAGTGAAATTCTGGAACAGCCCTCCAAGGGAAGCAGTGGGGGCAAAAAAATAGTGGCATAAGTTTATGGAGGGGATGGTATGATGAGACGGCCTACAGTGGCATGTAGCTGATCTGCGACTGCCAGTAGCAAATATCTCCAATGACCGTTGATGGGACACTAGATGGGGATGGTGAGACAGGTTCCCCAGGGTGCAACCTGGAACTGGGGTACCACTGAGACCTCTGTCTTGCCAACCTGGGCTCCCTCTCACACTGTGATGCTGTGACAAGCTACAAACCTCTCCAGCTACTGCACTTAACGCAGACATCCACCGGCAGGGACACACCCAGCTGCGTTCCATGAATGCTTTTGCCAGCCACTCATGAACCAGCAATAGAGAAGCTCCAGCCAGTTCCCCACAGCTCCTCAGCCTAGGACCCCAGAGCTGTACCGTCTTGCCCTGGTCAGAAGCCTGACCTGGATAAGGGTATATCTACACTAGCAAGTTTCTGCACCACAAGTTATACCACTTTTTAAAACATGCTGGAATTAAACCACTGTTGCGTGTCCACACTGGGATCCTTGTGCTGCTGGAGCACATCCACATTAGCAGCTCTTGCAATGGCAAAGAGAGCAGTGTACTATGGGAACTATCCCACTGTGCAACTGGCTGCAGGGTGCTTTGGGAAGGGTTTGCAATGCCTCATGGGGCAGACAGAGTCACATGATGCAGGTTTCCCAATCCCATCCTACTACATTGCTAGCTGCTTTTCAACTGAAGGGCGGGGGGAGTGTGTATGTATGGGGGGGGGGGAGAGACGGTGTGTTTGGGGGACAGAATGTGTGTCAGCATGCTGGCTTGTAAGTTCAGACAGTGGCAGGAAGCAACCAGTCCTGGGGGAGGGGGAAACCCCGACATCAGCCCCTGCCTCCCTTCCTGGGCGTGTGCGCACGCTCGCTCTCTCTCTCACACACACACCCACACCCCCCCTCTGTGTTCTCTCTCTCTCTCTGTGTTCAACAGCACGAGCATTGAAACGGTGCTTTGAAAGGGGAGGGTCGCATGTTTCCAGGGCAGCCGAGTTCAAAATAATGAGCAGAGTGGTCACTTGAGGCATTAGGGGATAGCTCCAGAGGCCAATTACAGCCCAGAAAGCAATCAATTGTCTACACCAGGGGTGAGCAAACTTTTTGGCCCAAGGGCCACATCTGGGTATGGAAATTGTATGGCGGACTGAGAATGCTCACAAAATTGGGGGTTAGGGTGCTGGGGTGGGGCTCCAGCTGGGGGTACGGGCTCTGGGGTGGGACTGGGGATGCAGGGTTGGGGGTGCAGGAGGGTGCTCCAGTCTGGGACCGAGGGGTTCGGAGGGCGGGAGCGGGATCAGGGCTGGGGGAGGGGGTCAGGGGTGCAGGTTCCAGGCAGCGCTTACTTCAAGCAGCTGCCAGAAGCAGTGGTATGTCTCCCCTCTGGCTCCTACGTGGAGGTGTGGCCAGGCAGCTCTGCGTACTGCCTGCGCGGCCAATGGGAGCTGCAGGGGCAGCGCTTGGGGCAGGGGCCGCGTGTGGAGCCCCCTGTCTGCCCCTACACATAGGAGCCAGAGGGGGAACATGCTGCTGCTTCCGGGAGCCACGTTGAGTGAGGCAAGCCCTGGACCCCGCTTCCCGACTGGAGCGCCAGAGTGGGGCAAGCCCTGGACCCCGCTCCCTGGCGGGAATTCGAGGGCCGGATTAAAATGTCTGGGGGGCCAGATGCGGCCCCCGGGCCGTAGTTTGCACACCCCAGTCTATACTGGCAATAGAGTGCTGGAGCCTCTGCGCAAATAGCCTCATGACTCTCGTTGAGGTGGTTTGTTTGCAGCGCTGGCACTGAGGAGGTTCTGCGCACAAAGTGGCTTGGCAGTGTGTGCACGTCTGCAGTTTGAGCGCAAAAAGCTGCTTTCCTGCGCGCAGAAACTTGCCAGTGTAGAGAAGCCCTGAATTTATTACACAGTTCGCCCCTCCCTCAGTGTGGAGAGGACATGCACCAGCTCTGTTCCTGAGCAGATTTCCCCAAGCACTTCAAGCAAAACCCACTGGTTTAGGTAAAATATAAAACAAATTTATTAACTACAGAAGGATAGATTTTCAGTGATTATAAGTAGTAAACCTAGAGATCAAAGTTGGTTACTGAAGAAATAAAAAGTAAAATCACAATCTGAGTTCTGTAAACTAGACAGGATTTGAATCAAGCCGTGTCTCACCCCGATGGTATTGTTCCTTCCTACACAGGCTGGGATTCTCCTTCCCGGCATGGGACCACCTCCCCACCTCAGTATTTGTCCTTTAGACGTGTTTCCAGGTGTTGAGTTGTAGGGAGAGTGAGGCCGAGTGATGATATCACTTCCCCCTTTCATAGCTTTTTTCCAGCTTGCTGGAAAGATCTTTTGCTGTGAGCCAAAAAGTCTCCGTTGCAGGGTGGATTTGATGTAAATCGCTAGTCAGGATGACTCGATTTAATCCTGGTTTTCTACATAAAAGTGCATTCTTGTTGGTTATCATCACTATACATTTATAAACAGTGATTTATTTTGAAAACTTTTCAGATGAGTTTTACAGCTATATCAGAAAATGAAGGATTGTTTGGTTATTTCATTTACCAAAGGTAATTGAAGCAGATATTTATGAAGTCATTGGCAGGTGAACTATCTCCAATTCAACAGGTTAATCATTAATATTTGGAGGATTTTCTTGCCAGGCTGTATTAGGAGGAGATCATCACCAGACAGACATTTAAATTGTTTTATTTAACTAAAACAACAACGTTAAGTTTTCTGGATATTTTTCTTCAACAGCAAACTTATAATATTTTAACAAAACAAGCATATGTCCCTCGCTTCTCACATTTATCTCCAGACTTCTTCTCCTTGTCCAGATCTATTCCACCCCAAACAATCTCCTATTCATTGAACTTTTTGAAACTTTGCACTTTTAGAGAGAGGTAAGGGATTGACTCTGTGTACACAATTTGCAGAGGGACAATAGAGTTGAGCTCTGTTATTTCTCACCTCATATTTATTTATTTATTTATTTAAAAACATTTTTGCTGTTAACAAGCATGTTACCTCTGGAGACACAAATCCACAGTTTGAGAACTGCAAAACTAAGCATCTCTGATGATATATTCTAGACTGAGCACTGAGTCCCAGTGGATAGATAGAAAGATTAACCTAAATAATCTATACAGCAGCCTGTGGAACCCCATAAGATTGGGACCATTCCATAATTGGAACTCATTTACAAAACTTTTCTTAAACATTACATGAATATATTGTCTCATACTATAGAATTAGTATTTATAATCCATATTCCATGATGAGATATCTTTGAGCTATAATGTATCTTAATTAAAACTATCTTTAGGTAGGTTTTTTCCTCAAAAAGCATTTGATCAAAAAAATCCGATTTACATAAAAAAAATCCTTGATTTTTATCCACCCTGCTCCACTGTGTATGTGCTATCTCTGAGAGGTTTCCATTGTATACAGTTCCTGGGGCAATCCTTGTGAGTGTGTATTCCCTTTAGTGGGCCATCAACGCTGTCTGGTGTCTCCATTTTGTACCTGAAAGGCTTGTTGTGGGGGTTTCCAACTTTACAACTTTTCAGTAACACACACATAGCAAAACTTCATATCTTCCCATACAATGATAGCACATACAATCCAACAGGATATTAATATTCAACAGATCAAGACTTTTAAAATGATACCTTACAAGGCATACTTTGTACAAAACACATCATAATTATATCACCATGGTAAAGATGGGGGTACCAGGGTGTTGCTTTGGGGCACAGTGTCACAGATGCCTCTGAGTTACTACAGAGAATTCTTTCCCAGATGTCTGGCTGTTGGGTCTTGGCCACATGCTCAGGGTCCAACTCTTTGCCGTATTTGGGGTCTGGAAGGAATTTTCCCTCAGGTCAGATTGGCAGAGACCCTGGGGAATTTAGGCCGCCTTCTGCAGCATGGGTCACTTGCAGGTTTAAATTAGAGTAAATGATGGATTCTCTGTAACTTGAAATCTTTAAATAATGATGTGAGGACGTCAGTAACTCAGCCAGAAGTTATGGGTCTGTTACAGAGGTGGGTGGGTGAGATTCTGGGGCCTTCAATGTGCAGGAGGTCAGACTAGATGATCATGGTTGTCCCTTCTGGCCTTAAAGTCTGTACCTGAGTTTAAAAGCAATCCAAACATGTTGAGGTATGGGAAAGCACAGCTTAGGTGCTCAAGCAACCTCAACTCTGCCCTGTAAGAGACATGAATATGTCTTTAAAAATCAATTTAATATAAGCTGGGACCACAAACCCAAAAATGCCTTCATAATAATTGCATTGTTATTGCATAGTGTCCCTACAAGACAGCATTAGGGTTGTTTGGATGCCTTGAATGTGCATTTCTGTATTAATATGTTTGGATGTCTTTTAAGTTTAACCCTAACTCAGAATTTCCTGGGTTTTGTAATGATTGGTTTTGGGAAAATTACAGTGTCCCTGTAACGTTTTTTTTTTTAAACCCATAAATTACTGATATGTGCTCTCAACTTTAACAATTTTAAAAAAACAAGGAAATTCCAAGACACAAGAACCATGTTAAGATGAAGCTAATGTCATGTTAAGATTAAGTTAATGTCGTATATGAGTGCGAAACAAGAAACCCAAATGGAATCCTACAATGTGATATTACTAATGATTTAAATATATGTAGTAGCAAACTTACTTTGGCTTTGCTTTAAATTTTAACTTCTAAGGGCAGATTCCTTGGTACCTCAGCAGCAAGCAGCCCCCAGAATGCATTGGAGAGTTATGCTGCATTTACAGGGTTTCACTTATCTGTGCTGCTCTGATGATGCAAAGTGCACTGGTAGATGTGGCCATGAACTTGAAATTGGGTCATTGGTTTAGAGGACTGTGTTAGTGAGACTACATGAGGGGTGTGTGGGGAGCCCAGTCCTCAAGTCAAATTTCTCTGTGCTTAAGGGTTCCCCTGGCAGTGCTGTGTGGTGGAGCTGAGGCTGTGGTGCTCGGAATAGCCTTCGGAGCGTGATTCCCAAGCCAGCATGTGGCCAAGAAACCTTTAAAGAGAACTGACATTTGGACCCAGTAATCCACAGTGAGAACTCTTGACATGGGTTGAGTCTCTCTCATGCCACTGAGTCGTCACTAAGGTTAAGATTTTGTCTTGGATATTTGTAGTAAAAGTCACAGACAGGTCATGGGCAATAAAGAATTCACAGAAGCCCCCTGACCTGTCCATGACTTTTACTAAAATATCCCTGATAAAATGGGAAGGGACTGGGCTGCTGTGGGGTGGCTGGGAGCTCTGGGCCCCCACCATGCGGAGGAGCTTGGAGCGCCAGGGTCCCCTGGCCCCCCATCGGGCCCCCCACATGGCAGCAGGGGAGCTGTAGGGATCCCTCTGCCGTGGCAGTGGGAGGCTGTTGGGATCCTCCTTCCCCCCGTGGTGGCAGGGGGGCTATTGGGGTCCCTCTGCTCCCCCCGCAGTGGTGGCAGTGTGGAGCTGTTGGGGTCCCCCTGCCCCTGCTGCAGGTGGCGGCCGGGAAGCTGCAGGGGTCCCTCTGCTCCCCCGCAGCTGGCAGGGAGCTGCAGGGATCCCCCTGTCCTGCACAGCGGCCAGGAGCTGCCGGTTACCCCCCCTGCCATGGCGGCCAGGAGCTGAGGGGTACCCCCGCTGCCCATAGCGGCTGGGAGCTTGGGGACCCGCTGCCTCGGGCGGCGGGGATACCTCACAGCTCCCTGCCGCTGCCGGAGGCAGCGGGACCCTGCAGCTACCGGTCACCAGGGCTGAAGTCACAGAGGTCTTTGGAAGTCACGGATTCCGTGACTTCCGCGATCTCCGTGACAAAATCGCAGACTTAGTCATTACAACCAATGGGACTGTTGCATGAAAATTAGCTGTAGAGGAAGGGTGGTGGTTGGCTTTTATCTCTGAAGTCACCAGGTATTAACCGTTGCTGTAGTCTATATAATCATAACAGCTAGATACAATAAACATTAATAACTTGCCTTAATTACACGCTGTTTTACTGAAATACAATCTGTACACAAGACTTAAACTACTTGTAACTATATAGAAAGTTTGGCTTGTGTGTATAATTTTGCCCTGCACTGACACCACAAAAAACAATTTGGATTAAGATGTGTTAGTGTTTGAGGTCCCAAATTAGACTAAATTGATTGTTAAAGTGACTGCAGATATTTTGCATCTCCCCTGCCCTGAATAGTGTCACTGCAGGTCAGAGTTAAAGTTTTTGCTGAAGGAGAAACTTTGTTTTGAAGAATAACTGGGGGCGGGGGGGGGGGAGTGTACCATTAACCCTTAACAACAAAAATGTAACCCAGGTACCAGATTTTGGAGAGTTTTAGCTATAGGGAAAATTAGGGTCTGTGACTGGGCAGAGTTAAGTTTGTTTGGGTTTCCCAACTCTGCGTTTCCAGCCTTTCATGTGTTTAGATTGTTTTTAAATTAACTACGAATTTCCTAGATTTATAAAACTTAGTTTTGAGATATCAGCAATTTCCTAGTAATTTATTTTACCTTCCCTTTCTGATACATAGTCAGCCTTAACTTCATCTTAATGTAGCTTGTGCCAGGGAATCTGTTTGTATGTATTGCGCTCTGTTGGCGGGTGGATGGGGAGGGTTCTGTGGTCCATTGGATGCAGTGGGGAATCAGGAGTGCTGGATGTGGGCTTGGAGCAAGTGAGGTGGGGAGCACAAGTGTAGGTACAGCTTCTGGACTCAAGCGCATGGCGCGCATGCGCATCCACGTATGGAATACAAATAGGGACCACACATCTTGAAGAACCCCCAGTTACAGGTGAATAACCCCTTCTTTCTAGGCCAAATGTCTCCTTTTATGGAGGTTCCGTGCTGATTTCTCAGCACATGCTGTGCCACCCTGGCTGTCTTGGAAAGGCCAGACACAACGGGAGCCCATTCCTTAATGACCAGCAGTGAATTAGCTGCACATGTGTAGTGCAACTTTCGGATACCCTGTATGTATTTTTCTCTCTGGATTTTCCTTCTCTACAGAGGTGCTCTCTGGTCTGTGGAGTCCAGAAGAGAACCATTTCCAGCCAGCCTGCAAAAGGCTCTTATTTTATGCTCCAATAACTCCAAGACACCTCTGTGCCAGCCCTCCATGCTCTCTGGGGAGATTTGCCAGGGTGCTACAGAGGCACAAAGGAAAGGGCCCTGCCGCTACCCAGCCTCTGTTCCTGGGTAAGGGCAGTACTGCTCAGCCAGGTCCCTACTGCACCTGGCTCCCAGTGCGAGCCCTGCCAGGCCAGTGGTCCCCTGTGGGCAGGGGACTCGTCTGTGAAATTGCCATCAGAGGAGGGGGAGATGGGCTGGGCTGGGCTGCAGGCCACGCTGCTTTTATTCTCCTTCCCTGGCACTGTCTGATGGGGTCTTCGCAATGAGTCGGCAGCCTCCACTGCCTTCCTCTGGCACGTCCCTGCAGGAGGCAGCAGCATTGAAGGAGAGGGAGGGAGGGGACCGCCAGTTACATAAGAAACAAATGCAGCAGGCAGAGTAGCTCCCAGACTGGGGGAGGGGAACGGCAGAGCATTGCAAATCCAAACAGCCTCCAGGAAGGGCTTCCTGGCGCAGGAGCTCTGCTTGCTGACACATCTGCAGGTCCCCATCTGAAGCAGCTTCCTGCCAGCTTCCCTTCACTGGCAGGGACTATCCCCCGCTGGGGTTGGCAGGCAGGCACATGATGCCGGGGTTCCCTGCACAAGGGCCCTTGTAGTTTCTCCTTGCTTGACTGGCAACAAAAAAGTGTGAGCCTGTCACACTGACCTGGTTGCACTGAGACCGCTCAGATGCTTCTCTGCTTTAATGCCTGATCCATAGCGCTGTCCCGGGGGGCGGGGAGGGACCCCGGTGAGAGCCCTCCAGCCCAGGGGACTGGGAGCTGGGCTAGGACCCATCCAGCAGTGGCGAGGGAAGGGGGTCCGGTGTTGCTTGGAGTGTGGCTGGGGGGTGGGGATAGTAATGAAGGGGACAAATAGTGAGGCGAGGGGAAGACAACTGGGCTAGGTGACTGTGTTCTAGGAGACCCAGTACTAAAACAAAGCCCCAGGGCTGGCAGTGAGACACCCTGGCAGGGGAGAGTGGATGCACAGTGACTGCGTGTCTGCTCTGCCACAGAGCAGAGGACAGTTGTGGGTACCATTGCTTCCCTGGGGGCTCCTTCCATTTCCCACTCCCTGCATGCCCCACGGACAGTACCTGGAGGGGAGGGAGGAGACACGAGTGGGGGGGCAGCCCTCGCCCAACACATGAATGCCTCTCACTAAGGCAGAGGGCTTTTGCGATTCATGGCTGCTATGTGAAACGGAGTGAGGAGAGGTCATTGGGCAGAGCTCCTGGGTGGGTTCTGTGGGGGAAGGGGGGCTGAGGGCATCCCCTCACAGTAGTATCTACATGTCTCATGATCTTTAATGCATTTATCCTCACACACCCCTCAATGCATGGGTTGGAGCGCAGAGAGACTAAGGGACTTGCCCAAAGTTACACAGGGAGTTTGTGATGGAGCAAGGGTTTGAACCCAGGTCTCCCAAGTCCTAGACTGGTGCCCTGACCATTGGGCTTTCCTTCCTTTTTTCCACTTCTTGTCCAGTGGAGGCTGTCTCTGTCCAGCCCCATGAGGCATTCCTTTGTGTTTGTGCTGCCTGTGCAGGCAGATGCTCTCCATGTCAGTTGGCAATACTTGGCTCTTCTGTCATGTTACAGGTTCGATTCGCTCAGTAACGAGAGATGTCAAATAGTTAGGCTTAATCAGCTTCATTAGTCAAAGTTTAATACAACATAATACAAAAGGGAAGGTCAGTATGTTACCAGCCTGTCTTGGAGGCAGCAGTGCAGTTGGTCAGTCTGTTGCAGGGGTCGGCAACGTTTGGCACGCGGCTCGCCAGGGTAAGCACCCTGGCGGGCCGGGCCAGTTTATTTACCCGCTGACGCGGGAGGTTCAGCCCATCGCGGCCCCCACTGGCCGCGGTTCGCCGTCCCGGGCCAATGGGGGCGGCGGGAAGCCGTGGCCAGCACATCCCTTGCCCGCACCGCTTCTCGCTGCCCCCATTGGC
>NW_020664482.1:213906-239951 GCF_002925995.2 Terrapene triunguis | reverse complement strand
CTTCACTTTACCTCTGTATATATTAGGGTTGTTTGCAACAGATGAGTGTTTCTTTGCAGGACTTTGAACCTAACATATTATTCTTATCCATCTCCTTTGACATGTTTTTGCAGACATTTTGCTAGGCCTGTATAGACCCTGCATGTAAACACAGATTGCAACTAGTTTCTTATCTTGTTTTGAGCATAGCATTCCAGAAGTTAGCAAAACGTTAGAGGCATTCTGCACCAGCTATAGTTTAGTACACAGGGCATGTTAGCTAAGCATCAATAAAACAGTTTGTCTTTTCCTGTCCATCTGGAATGGCTCTGTACCTAGCTCTGAAATTATAACACTACACATCTACCCTTGATTAAACAGCTTAACATATGTGAAAAGCGTTTTGGGAAGAACTTAACATGAATAAAAATCATAGTTGTACAAAACATACATGATATTATATATCATATTGATATTGTGTGTATTAATATTGTATCTGATATTGGCTAAAACCATAAACCTTACAAGCTTTCTCTTATCTGTCTCCATACATATTTTGTAAGACAGAGGGTCTGTAGTTGCCAGCCATAGCATGAATACACGAGGGCTTATGTATTTTCCAAGCCTTGTTGTACTTTCCTATAGAATACAGAGTAAGAGTTATACAAAGTTATACAAAGGTTACAGCATCTAATTATAGTACAGTTTTAGAGTTATGCAATTCAGCATGAATATAAAGCGTTCTAAACATAATGTACTTGACTTATTTACTATTAGCTACTTTCTTATTTTGGTGACATAACACCTCTTTTTCAATCACACTTGCAGTAACAACAGCAAACAATTCTTCTTCGAGTGCTTGTTCATGTCAATTCCAGTCAGGTGTGTGCATGCACTGGAAGATTTTTCCCGTAGTAATATCTGTTGGGTCGGTCTGAGCATCCCCTGGAGTGGCACCATCATGGCGCTCAATATAGGGCCCTACTGACCCACCACACCCCCTCAGTTCCTTCTTACTGCCAGTGACAACTGGAACTTCCCCTTGCTCTTGTCCTGACAAGCGCATATGGTAGTCTGTATATAGTTCCAATTAGTTCTGTAGTTAGTGTTAAGTAGTTATTAGGTACTTTACTTAGTTCTTAAGTTTCCTTTGGAGGGGTTTCCCCTCAAGTGCAGTCTCCTGGCTTCAAAGCCTGTGAGGTCTGCAGCAAGTGTATGCCCAGAAGCGATCCTCACACTTTGTGTTTGAAGTGTTTGGGGGAGAGCCATCAATAAGATCGTTGTAGGATCTGCAGGGGGTTTCGGTGCAGGGGGTTTCGCCCCGGGACACTGAAAGATAGAGATCAGCGCCTGAAGATCCTCCTGATGGAAGCGGCACTCCGGCCCAGTCCGATTCTGGGTTGGTGGATCTGGCGCTGAGTACTACCTCTTTGGTATGCAGTGCCCCAGCACCGTCAGCACGGGGATGAGTGCTGAGTAAAGACAAGGACTATCGGCAGAAGAAGAGGAGGCCGGAGAGGGGTCGTTCCCCCCCCGGCTAGACCCAAGGAGCTGGCCATTGTGAGACCCGAGCCGGTCACGTCAACTCCGGCCCCAGTTGAAGGGCGGTCGAGTCCGGACCCTTCTCACTCACCGAGGCCGAGCTGACAACTTCACCTCCCGTTGACCCCGGAGGCGTTTGAGGCAGCACGGGATCTGCTCCAGCTCACAGCACCGTTCTCTCCACCTAGATGGGAGAGGTCGCCGGCACTGGTCGCTCTCCCAGCACCATCAAGAGGAAAGCCCGCAATGATGGCCTGGTGATCTCCATCCCCGGTGCACCATTTCCCTGCTCCAGAACAGGGTCAGCAGCCTCGTTGGGCCCCGAGCCCTCGGCGCGGACCCTCGGTGCCCCGAAGTACTGCTCCTCCATGGTCCTCCTTTTCAGAGACCTCAGAGTCAGACTCCTATTGATCTCATAGGAGCAGAAGTAGACGGTCCAGATCATCATGAGACCAGAACCCTTACCTGGCACCGTGGCCCGTGCAGCAGCAGCCCCCTGCACAGTGGCCCTTTTGGACTCCCTGGGCCTTTTGCCAAGGGTGGAGCGAAGGGTCGAATTCCAGGGCAGTGGCGGTGGCGGCCTCAGCCACTTACGTACTGCCTCCGGCATTGGCAGGATCAGGGATAGTTCCATCACTCCCTGTTGCCACCATCCCAACCCCTGCCATACCGGCGTCAGCTATGCCAACCCAGCAGTATCAGTGCCAACGTCCTCGGCACCGACAGCCCCGACACCATCGGTTCCGGCTTCAGCACCAGCAGCCTTAGCACCGATGTATACAGCTCCGGCACTGAGGACCATGACACCATTCGCGTCAGCTCCAGCCCACGATCCCCAAGCACTGCAGGACCCCTTGGGCGTGGAGGGAAGAGAACATCCACTCCTTGCGGGGGTCTCTTCCTCCTCTCCAGATGAAGCGCTGGTGGGCACTTCGGTAGCCCCGGCCCTGGAGGACAACAAGGTGCTACAGCAATTGCTGAGGAGGGTTGCCCAGGACCTGAGCATTCAGGCAGAGGAGGTAATGGAGGACGCAGATCCAATGGTGGATATCCTCAGCCACTCTGGACCAGCACGTATTGCCCTACTCCTCATAAAGCCCCTTGCTGACACCACAAAAACCTTGTGGCAGACCCTGGCTTCATTGTCCCCTATAGCTAAGCGCAATGAAAGACGCTATTTTGTGCCGTCCAGGTGCTACGAGCACTTGTATACCCATCCTCCACCAGATTCGTTGGTCATGGACGCTGCTAACCAGCACAAGCGCCAGGACTACCAAGGCCCCTCCCCAAAGAATCAGGAGGGGAAACAACTCGACCTTTTTGGGAGAAAGGTCTACTCCACTGGCGACTTGCAGCTCCACATTTCTAATCAGCAGGCACTGCTACAATACATGCAGGGCAATGGCAAAGTTTGCAGAGCTGCTGCTGCAGGACTCCCATGCTGAATTCTCAGCCCTCGTGGAGGAGGGCAAGCTCATTTCCTGAGCTTCGTTGCAGGCTGCTCTGGACGGGGCTGATGCGGCCACTCAGGTGGTGTCTACCGGGGTTGCCTTGGGAAGGGGCTCCTGGCTCCAGGTATCAGGTCTGCCATACGAGGTCCAGCAGACTATTCTGGATCTCCCCTTTGAGGAGTCTCTGTTTTCTGATCAGATGGATAAAAGGCTACATGGCCTAAAAGACTCAAGAGCCACCCTCAAATTGCTGGGCCTCCACACCCCCGCCATGCAGCGGAGGCATTTTAGGCCACAACCTCCTCCGCGGTTCTACCAACTGCAGAACCGGCAGGATGGCTCACTGAAGAGAAACAGGAGCGGTAGGAAGAGGCTGCACCTGTCCTCAGGCCAGAGCTCTGGCCCATCCAAACCTTTATCCAGCTAGAAGCAGGACTTTTGAAGGGGCGAACGAGGATGGTGCACCAGAACTTGGACTGGATCCAACCCGCTTTATCGTCTCGTCCCAACTATCCCCTTTCTACCCTGCGTGGGCCCGTATCACATCGGACCACTGGGTTCTCTGCATGGTAGAGAAGGGATACTTCCTCCAATTCTCTGCCCGTCCATCCCCCTTCCCCGACCCTCTTCAGAGACCCTTCTCACAAGCAACTCATACAGGAGGTGCACTTGCTCCTCGCACTGCGGGCAGTGGAAGAGGTTCCTCAGGAGCTGAAGGGCAAGGGCTTCTATTCCCAGTATTTCCTAATACCAAAAGCCAAAGGTGGCCTCAGGCCCATCCTAGACTTGCGAGAGCTCAACAAGTTCATGAGGAAACTGAAGTTCCGCATGGTCTCTTTGGCCTCCATCATCCCTTCCTTGGATTCAGGGGACTGGTATGCCGCCCTTGACTTGAAGGACGCGTACTTTCATATAGGAATTACACCCTCCCACAGAAGGTACCTCAGGCTTGTGGTGAGCAACGACCACTACCAGTTCACAGTCCTCCAGTTCGGCCTGTAAGTGGTGCCTCGTGTATTTACCAAGTGCATGGCAGTCATGGCCGCATTCCTACACAGGCGCCAGGTACAGGTACCTCGACGACTGGTTGATCAAGGGCCGCTCCAGGGCTAAAGTGGAGGCACAAGTCGACTTCTTAAGAACGACGTTCGACGAACTGGGCCTTCTCCTGAACGGGGGGAAATCAACTCTGTCCCCTGTTCAACAGATAGAGTTCATAGGGGCGGTCCTGGACTCGACACAGGTCAGAGCATACCTCCGGGAAGCGAGGTTTCTAGCCCGGAGCAACATCATTCAAAGTCTTAGGCAGTTTCCCACCACCAAGGAATTGCCTGAAGCTTCTAGGACACATGGCCTCTTGTACTTGTGTGGTGCAACACGCCAGGCTCAGACATCGGCCTCTCCAATCGTAGCTAGCCTCGGTGTGTCAGCCGGCTCGAGACAGTTTGGACAAGGTCGTGACTCTGCCTCGCCTGGTCCTCGACTCCCTCCAGTTGTGGCTCAACCCGCAGGTAGTGTGTGTAGGGATCCCCTTCACCCGTCTTCAGCCATCCCTCTCACTAGTGATGGATGTGTCAGCTCTGGGCTGGGAAGCACATCTGGGGGACCTCAGGACACAAGGCTTCTGGTCTCAGGTGGAACTCGCTCTCCACATCAGTCTCAGAGAGCTGAGAGCAGTGCGCCTGGCATGCCAGACTTTCCGAGCCCACTTGACAGGGAGATGTGTATCAGTCATGACAGACAACACCACGGCAATGTTCTATATCCACAAACGGTAGTGTACGCTCCTCTCTCCTGTGCCAGGAAGCCCTCACACTGTGGGACTTCTGTGTAGCTCATTTGATACACCTGCAAGTGTTGTACCTCCCTGGAGTGCAGAACGAGTTTGTAGACCGTCTCAGCAGGTCCTTTAATGGCCAGAAGTGTTCCCTACGCCTGGACGTCGCGAACACCATCTTCCAACGGTGGGGGTTTCCCCAGATGGACCTGTTCGCGACGCAACAGGAAGTGCTAACAGTTTTGCTCCTTCCTGAACCACAGTCTGGGCTCCATCGCAGACATGTTCCTCCTCCCAGGGGGAGGCCCTCTTCTCTACACGTTCCCGCCCATCCCTCTTGTTCACAAGGTGCTCCTCAAGATATGAAGGGAAGAGGCTTCAGTGACGTTGATAGCTCCAGCCTGGCCCCACCAACACTGGTACACATCCCTCCTGGAGATGTCTGTGGAAGCCCCAGTTACCTTGCTGCTCCTCCCGGATTTACTAACTCAGGATCCCAGCCGTCTCCAACACTCGAACCTCGAGTCGCTGCACCTCACGGCATGGAAGCTCCATGGCTGAACCCCACAGAGCTCTCCTGCTCAGACCCGGTTAGATAAGTCCTCCTTGGCAGTAGGAAACCCTCCAGCAGGGCTACCTATCTTGCCAAGTGAAAGAGATTATCATTCTGGTCGGCGCAGCATCACTCATCCCCGATGCTCGCCTCTATACCACTCATACTGGACTACCTTCTCCATCTCAAGCAGCGGGGACTGTCCATATCGTCAATTAGGGTTCACTTGGCTGCCATCTCTGCCTTCCATTCAGGCTCAGAGGGCCTGTCGGTGTTTGCCAACCTTGTGGTCAGCTGTTTCTTGAAAGGTCTTGACAGGCTATATCCACACGTCTGATAATCGGCCCCAACCTGGGACCTCAATCTGGTCCTTTCCAAATTGATGGGTCTGCCCTTTGAACCGCTGGTGACGTTCCCTGCTCTACCTGTCATACAAGGCGGCATTTCTGGTAGCGATAACCTCAGCCAGGAGGGTGTCTGAGCTCAAGGCCCTAACGTCAGAGCCCCTTTACACCGTGTTCTATAAGGACAAGGTTCAGCTCAGGCCATATCCTTTCCTCCTGAAGGTTGTCTCCCAGTTTCACATCAACCAGGACATCTTCCTCCCAGTGTTTTATTCTAAGCCGCACTCGAGCGGCAGGGAGCAGAGGCTCCACTCATTGGATGTCCACAGAGCGCTAGCCTTCTACATTGAAAGAATGAAATGGTTTAGGAAGTCCATTGAACTGTTTGTGGCCGTGGCAGACAGGATGAAGGGTCTTCCAGTCTCCTCCCAACGAATTTCCTCGTGGATCATGTCCTGCATCCATGAATGCTATAACCTGGCAGAGGTGCCTGCCCCTCCACTCTCAGCGCACTCCACTAGGGCGCAAGTTTCTTCAGCAGCATTCCTGGCGCAAGTCCTGACCCGGGAAATATGCAGAGCGGCGACGTGTTCCTCAATACATACTTTCACCGCGCATTATGCAATTACCTAGCAGGCCAGAGACGATGCAATGTTTGGTAGAGCGGTGCTCCAGTCAGTGGATACCTGAACTCCAACCCCGCCTCCTGAATTTAGGCTTGGGAGTCACCTGATTGGAATTGACATAAACAAGCACTTGAAGAAGAAAAAACGGCTACTCACCTTCTGGTAACTGTTGTTCTTCGAGATGTTTTGTCCATGTCCATTCCAATACCCACCCTCCCACCCCGCTGTCAGAGTAGCCGGCAAGAAGGAACTGAGGGAGTGGCAGGTCAGTAGGGCCCTATATTGTGCGCCATGATGGTGCCACTCTAGGGGGCGCCCGGGCCAACCCAACAGATACTGCTGGGGAAAAATGTTCCGTCTTCTGTGCACGCACACACACCTGATTGGAATGGACATGAACAATACATCTTGAAGAACAACAGTTACCAGAAGGTGAGTAACCATTTTTTCCCCATGCTTTGATCAATACCATTTTGCTTGTGAGAGCTGACAACATCTGTTTTCTGGTAGTTAGCAATAAAGCAATTTACATTCCTGGTTAATTCTGTCTGTGAAAGCTGGTTTCCCAATATATCTGTTGACGAGTCAGCTTCACAAACTTTTATAAAGTTCCAATCCTTATCTGGTAATTGCCCCGCAGCATTCAGCAATGTATGTAACAAACTTTTCAAACAGTTTTTCCATTTCGCCTTTGGCCTGGCTGCAAAGCACCATGGGGCTTTGGCTTAGTTTGGTCAATGGTCATGCACTTCATCTCAGGGTTCAACTTGCTCTCAGGGGCACCTGGCTCTGTATTCTCTCCGGGAAGGGAAAGCAAGTCACTTTCTCCAGGTTGTGCAGGGAACGGGGAACAGAGTTGAGGATGGAACCAAACAGTCCTGATTTCCCATCCCAAGATCGAAGCACAAGGTGCTCTCTCGGCCTGTTGACTGTTCCTGAAGTCTGTCAGCCTCTTGCTCCAGTCATGTTCTTGCTAGTGTGCTCCTCAGACCTGGACTCCGAGGAGAGGAGGTGGTTCGTCTTTCCTCTCTGGTGGTGTCCTTCCCCTACACACAGGCCTTCTCGCTTCCCCTGCAGCCCTTGGATACCTTTAACATGGGCTGTCTCTCTGTGAACCTTGCCCCAGCCCTAAGGCCAGTAGCTGGTGGGCAAACTGCTTCCCCAGTTTGTGGTTGAATCCCCTTTTCCTTAGCATCACCTGTCTGCTCTGGGTGTCTCAAGCCCGGGTGCTTGACCCATGTTTCTGCAGTTGACACACACACCTCTCCTGCTCTGGAGTCTGAACACCCCACCTCTACAAGGCCTCTGATCCCCTTTTCCCCCAGATCTCCAGGAATCTCCTGTCCTCCTCTGCAGCTGGCACCACTTACCATGACCAAACTATAGGGCTGACTGGTAACTGGGAGGCAGCAGCAGTGGATTATCCAGGGGCTCTTCTCTCTCTCTAAGGCTGGAGGTGAGGAGCATTCTGGTGAGGTATTAAAATCTCTCCCCCACCTCTGCCAGGTTGTGGAATCAGGGGGCCGGGGACATGCTGGTGGGTTCCAAGGTCCCTTTGTGCTGCAGATTTTCTTTGTCAGGTGGAGCTGCCATTCTCTCCATGATTGTTAATTCCTCTCCCTCTCTCTCCACAGAGCCATCAATCCCATCAGGGCTGCCCTCTCTGAAGGCAAACAGCAGCAGGCAGGCTGGGGGCTCTGAAGAGGAACACTCCCATCCTCTGGCTCACCGTTTGCAGTTCATTTCTGGGTTTGTGTTCCAGTTTCTGTCCTCCCTTGGTGTCTGGCTCTGCGTAACAGATAGCAGCAGGCCTGCCGTGATCGGGTTCCTCTGAGTCCCCAGGAGTGTGCTTAAGGCTTGGATGGTGGTGCTGCTCATCACAGACAATGTGGCTGATACTTCAGAGAAACCCGTCCTTGTCCCCTGTTCTCCAAGTGCCTGAGCTGGCTGCAGGCCGGGACCTTTGCCTCGTGCTCTGGGTTCTAAGCTTGGCCATTGTACAGATGGATGGCCAGGTCTACTCCCCGACTGTCAACACGCACTATGGGAAGTTACGAGGGGTCCGGGTTCCGCTGCCTAGCGAGATTCTGGGTCCTGTGGATCAATACCTGGGGGTGCCTTATGCAGCCCCTCCTGTTGGGGAGAAGAGGTTCATGCCCCCTGAGCCACCCTCCTCCTGGTCTGGAATAAGGAATGCTACCCACTTCTCACCAGTCTGCCCTCAGAACATCCACAGTGCAGTCCCGGAGATCATGCTGCCCATCTGGTTCACGTCCAATCTGGATATAGTTGCCACATACATTCAGGATCCCAATGAGGACTGCCTGTACCTCAACATTTACATTCCCACCGAGGATGGTGAGTCCGTCCAGGGTGCCAGCAGGAGATTTGCACTCTCTGGGTGGGTGGGGGGTCCCAGAGTTATTCTGCTCCTTCTCAGCTCTGGTTGGGCTCACTTGGATGTTGTGTTTGAAGCATGTGCTTGTGGAACCCGCAGCATGCTGTCTGTCTGTGGAAAAGCTTTTTCTGGCCACTCAGCTTGCCCTCTGCCCTCCAGCTGTTTTTCCTCTCTCTCTCTGTCTCTTGGGCTCTCTCTTCTCCCCTCTCCCCCACAGCTCTCTCCCTCCCCCTCCATGGCATTGTCACGGGTTCCTCTTTTGTGTTGCCAAAACTGAAAGGGACTCTCTGACCGCAGGTCCACAGAGTGACGAGCTGGTTTGGGTTCCCGAGGTGCCGAGTGCCAGGTTCTGTCTTGAGTTTGGTTTGGGTTTGTCTTCCCTCGCCCACCCTCCCCACCCTCAGGTTCTTGCGCTAGTTCTGGGGTGTGGGTTGCTGCTGCTGGCTGGGAGGAACACTCTCTCTCTTGCTGGGATGGGGTCACCAGCCATTCTTGACTGGGAAGGGACCAAGGAGAGCTGGGCTGGCTCCTCTCCCTGGTGCCATGCTCTGCTGGGGATCAGGGGAGATGTCAGCATGCACGGCACAATGCAGCTAGCATATGTGCTTCACCGGGACCAGCCAGGGGCTGAGTGCGTGGAGTTGGGTGGGAGCTGGAGCACTGTGGACCCAGCCCCTTGTGGTGAGGCTGAGTGCCTCAGGGTGCCTCTTCTCTCTCTAATCTTTTTCTTTTATAGGGGATTCCATCTGAATTGTAAGTAGCAGTGCCAAGGAGGCAGCACCCTTTCCTCAGGCCCATGGCAGCCTCACCACAAGGGGGAGCTGTGGGAGCCCATGGGCTGTGCCAGCTGCAAGAATCTCTCGATAACACAAGAGCCTATGATGGAAGAGAACTGGAGGGGGAACCTGCCATGCCCTCCCTGAGCAGTTTTCTGGGAAGACAGCTGTTCTGGAGCCCCAGCAGCTCTGCTTCTCTTCCCTTGGGGGTTCCAGGCTGCAGGGGACAGCACCGTAACTTCCTTCCATCCCAGTACACCTGGCCCCAGAGTTTTCCTCCCACAGCAATGCTCCCCTCCCCACGTCCCGCGGTCCCAAGAGGGGGTGGCGGGAGGGTGGGCAGTGTGGTTGTAATTGCATGCCCACTCCAGCCAGTGGAGCCTCCTGTTATTTTGTAGTCTTTTATTCATTTTACAGTAAAACGGATTTCCAAGGAATGCGCCCGAAAGCCCAACAAGAAAATATGTAGGAAAGGAGGTATGTAGCAAGCCGGACCTGACAGAGAGAGGAGAGAGAGAGAGAGAGAGAGAGAGTGAGGGGGCACCTGTCCATTCTCTCCAGGCCTGCGGCATATTTCTTCAGCCTTCCTCTCGTGCCATGGGACTGAGACGGTGGGCCCTCCATGCAGCCTGCAATACTGTCTGTGTGTCCGTCCATCCATCCTCTGCTCAGAGGAACCTTTGGGATGCTCCTGCTACATGCTGCTCCCTTTCCAGGGCCAGACTGGGCTCCTCAGTGGGAGGCTCTGGGTTTGAATCAGGGCAGGACCCAGGTGCGTTTCCAAGCCTTTCAGAACAGCTGCTTTTGCATGCTGGAGCCAGTGCAGCCAGCTCCCATTGAGGGTGTATGGGAGATAGGGAAATACGGACTGCACACCCCATTCACCCAAATCCTCCAGCAGATCCCAGCTCCCAAGGCCTGGGAGTGCTGCTGTCAGGGAAGAAGTGCTCTCACCTTCTTTAACATTTAAATGGAAAACATCCCTTTCATTCATCTTATGGCAGCAAAGGCAGGAGAAAGCACCTTTCACTTGGTCTCTCTGAGGTGGGGTCACCTAGTTAAAGATCCCACTGAAATCTACACCACGAGTGGGCATGTTTGTGTAAATGGGTGTGCACAGCCCCATTGTGAACAGGCCTGGTAGAGTTCTGATTGCTGTGGGAACTGGGACCATGTGTGTGAAAGCTCTGCCCTCCAGCTGCATTAATTTCCTCATAGACTTATAGACTTTAAGGTCAGAAGGGACCATTATGATCATCTAGTCTGACCTTCCTATGTCTCCCTATACAAATATGTAAATCCTGCTGGTTGTGGAATTGTTCCTCCACCCCCATGTTGCTCCCTCAGTCAGGCATGCCACCTCTGCGTGCTCATGCACACGCACATGCCTCTCCTTTCCCTTCATGCTGGCCCACACATGGAAACCTGCTCCGTAGCCCCTTTCATAAGCAGTTCTTTACTGCCCCTAGGATCCCTGCACACATGGCTGCCTCTTGGAAAGCTGTGAAACAGCTCCAGTTCAGAAACCATTCTGCTTCTAGCCCATGTTCCACAGTCCCACCTTGGAGTCTCCAGCCCTGAGGCAGGGATGAAGCAGGATCTTTTCTTTGGAGTCGTGTATGCAGTCCCCACCTGATATCAAAATCTCTGACATCACAGTCCTCTCTGGGAATGGGTTTGCCTGAGAAAGCATGATTCTGCATCACTGTCACAGACCCCAGTGTGCGGGGAGGAGAGCAGCTGCTGGAGACAGACAGGATTGTGGGAGGAGATGGAAAATGTGCTCTAGAATCATACTTGGGTTTTCCCCAGAAAGCAGCTTCCTGTGCACACCAGGAGTACAGACCCAGCTCTGCCCCAGTGGTCTTGAGTACCTCCTCTGTCCCATTGCATGCGTGCCTGTGCAGTGCACTGGGGTGGTGAGGCAAGGGCCCAGAACTTGCATATCCAGCACAAGGGTTCCCCTTCTCCCCAAAAGGGGCAGCCAAGCTCTTCTGAAAGGCTACATGTGGGGAGAGAGAAGCCCCCATGTGGATGGACTGCCACTCTGCCCACACACAAGCACACATGGTAGGGTCCAGCCCAGTGGCTCTCAAGTAGTTGTGTGGCCTGCCCAGGCTCTGGAGCCCTTCGTGTGGCTGGCCCTTTGGGCTACTGAGTCCTTGTGCTGGGAGGGGTTGTCATGGGTCCCGTGTCCTTCTGTTCTCTTCTCTGTGCGTTCCTCTTGGTGTCCAGGGCCTGGCGCAGTGCGGCACAGCTTGGAGGTTTGACAAGAATTCTCTTTCCTTCCAGAGATTTCCCTGAGTTCTGTTGTTTGGTTTCTTTGCTTTGCTTTCCCTGTTGCTGTCTGGCTACTCACACGCCATCTCTCTGTGAGTGCCAAGGCTGCCCGAAAGGGCCAGCACATCAGGGAGTCTCCACACGCTGCCTCCGGAGTGGGCTGCTCCTTCTCATGCTGTGCCAGCAGCTGGCCCTTCATGAGCCACTTCAAAGCACTTCCTCTCAGAGAGCTCCCCAGCCCTCTTTTCCCAGCCTGCCATTGGCTGCCAGGGCTTCACAGACCCCTTGCTTTGGGAGGGGAAGCCGGCACCTCAACTGGTCACTGGGTGTGTGGGGGGAATGTTTATTACATGCCATTAATAAATGATCATAGGGGAGAGATTCAGCCTGGTGTCTCCTCTCCCACCACTTCTGCCTGTGGTAGGGATTTCTGTGCTGCCCATCGCTGATTCCTGGGTATGTTCCATCTGCAGAGGAGGGACCCTAGTGGCTGCCTAGAGGGGTTGGCTCTGGTTAGAGGAGGCTCTGCCTTTCCTGTAGGAGGATAGTGCCTGGTACACAGCAGTGATTATCCCCACCCAAGTGTTGCTAACAGGAACATTCAGACTTCTGGTTACATGTAAAAGTAACCCAAATGCACTAAGACAGGGGTCCCCAATGCGGTGCCCATGGGTACCATGGCGCCCGCCGGGGCGTCTAAGTGCGCCCGCGTACTGACCGGCGCTCGAGCAGCCGCCGAAATGCCGCCGACAAGCAGCGTCATCCAGAGGCGTCGGCGGCATTTCGGCGGCGACACCTCTGGACGATGCTGCTTGTCGGCGGCATTTCGGCAGCGACGCCTATTGACGTTGCTGCTTGTCGGCGGCATTTCAGCGGACGGTCGTCCGCCGCCACGGTCCTCCGTGGCTCGTCGTCTGGTGCCCGCCAGACGAAAAAGGTTGGGGACCACTGCACTAAGAAATGGAAACGCACAGTTAAGGCGCCCAAGCAACCTTACTTCTGCCTTGTAGGAAGGCCATGAGGGGTTAAAAATGAAAAAGATCCATTTCTAAACATGTTTGGATTGCTTTTACATGCAACTTTGACTCTCAACTTCCTGGGTTAGTAATTCTTGATTTGGAGATAGGTGCAACATTCTGGAATGTTTTTACATAAGTTATTGCTATTTGCCCAGCCTTAACTTCAGTAGAATGTGGATTTTTGTCTTTGTATTTCCTTGTACTTTAAAGTTATTAAAATTTCATATGTGAATGGTAAACAAGAAAAGAAACCCAAGGAGCAGGTTCCCGTGGGATATTTCTAATGATCTGAAGATAGGAAGGGTCAACTTCAAATCAGTTTTTTTATTTTAACTTTTTATTTATGTCCATATTAACCTGTACACTTTGGTCACCCCACTCTGGAGCAGCCAGAGCTACCTGACCAGTTCCCCGTGCTCCTGGTCTCCATTATCCCCTGTACCCCTGCACAGCCTGGCTGTTACTTACATGCCCCTGTGTGCATGCACCTCAGACACACTCCCTGGTCAGTATATGTGGTGCGCAGTGTTGGGGTAACAGTCCTCACTGCAAGTGTCTCCTTCAGCAGGGGCTGATGGGCATCCCGAAGAACAAAATGGTCACCCTCTTGTGTCCAGTGGAAGGGAAGTCAAGCTGTACCCAAGGTGGCCCCTGCTCTTTCCCTCAGGATGACTTGGCTTCATTCTCACTGGAACTAATGGGAAATGGTGACTATTTTGAAAAAGGACTCAGCCTTATTCTTGCTTTCAAGGAGAGCAATGGGAGCCAGACGGCATTTTGAAAGAGGAGTTCTTTGGGGTATTCATGAGCCCCTGCTAATAAACAGCAGCACGCAATAATCCTTCTCCCTAACATACCAGCTTTCAAATATGGCCTCCTACAATGTCAGAGAATTCTGGCCACCTGGGGAGTTTTATGCATCCCGCCTACCTCCCAGAAGTTCATTCTGTCCTTTGTAAGTCCTGGTGGTCTGTGGAGGACACGCTAGCCTTCATTCAGGCTTGGTTTTTGCTTTACATGCAAAGCTCTACTCCACCTTAACCAGGGAGCTGCGCACACTGCTTCCACCCGGAGCAGTCAGTGTATAGGAGGCCCTGCCCAACACCCTCTGGGGTCTCCACCTCTGCCCATTCTGATTTCCCCTGGGAGCCAAACCCCACCTTGATCCCTGAGAGGATGCGAATAGTTGAGAATCATAGAATATTAGGGTTGGAAGAGACCTCAGCAGGTCATCTAGTCCAATCCCCTGCTCAAAGCAGGACCAACACCAACTAAATCATACAAGCCAGGGCTTTATCAAGCTGGGCCTTAAAAACCTCTAAGGCTGGAGATTCCACCACCTCCCTAAGGAACCCATTCCAGTTCTTCACCACCCTCCTAGTGAAATAGTGTTTCCTAATATCCAACCAAGACCTCCCACACTGCAACTTGAGACCATTGCTCCTTGTTCTGTCATCTGCCACCACTGAGAACAGCTGAGCTCCATCCTCTTTGGAACCCCCCTTCAGGTAGCTGAAGGCTGCTATCAAATTCCCCCTCCCCTCACTCTTCTTTTCTGCAGACTAAATAACACCAGTTCCCTCAGCCTCTCATAAGTCATGTGCCCCAGCCCCCTAAATGTTGCCCTCCGCTGGACTCTCTCCAATTTGTCCACATCCCTTCTGTAGTGGGGGGACCAAAACTGGACGCAATACTGGTGAGAGAAGTAAGGTCTGGCCTTCGCACAGACTTTGTGCCGGTAGAACTGGGTCAGTTAGGGCTCTGATATCATTCTACCAGTACAACCCCTAGTGTGGACACAGTCTGACCAGTATCAAGGTGCCTTATACCACTATAGCTTATTTCCCTTCCAGTACAGGACTGTCCCATGTACTACAGCACCCACCCTGGGAGGGCTGTCCTGCTTTAACCACACCAATACAGCTAAAGCGCTACACCCCTTGTATGTAGACAAGCCCCTGAGTGGTTACAGAAGTGCATCAGCTAGGGCAGTGCAGGGGTGACTTCCCACCCTGACTCTGTGAGAATTGCAGTTGTTTAATTCTAGAACAACTCTTGCCTCCTTCTCTGTGGCCTGCAAACTAGTGGGTGTTACCAAGCAGCCACTGACGAAACTGTGTTGAAATAGCTGCACCAGCAGAGAGGGAGGGGCCAGGGGAGCTTTGGGTAGAGAAACTCACAGGATCTGATATGAATTGGGTCTGTTTCTTATTGCTCCCTTGTGGAGCCTAGTTAGATCTCTGCCCCCCACAGGAGGGATGACACACCTCCTTCAAGGGCCACGGACTCCTCACGAGGCACCAGAGCCCCACAGGGTTAGTTATTTCTACAGCCCCATAGATCTGTTTGACTCTTTACTAACACAAAAGATGCTCCGGCCAATGGGAGTTAAACAGCAGGACCTTTCTCCAGGAGGTCCCTGAGGTGAGGGGTTTGCGCTGGTACTCCTTTATTAACACCACAGCCATTTGGCTTTTTTGCACAAATTGTCTCCATGAGCTGCCTCCCCTCCTAGCAGCCCAAGCCCGCTGGACATAGAGCTGCTAAACTCCAGAGCTGTTGTCATACTTCAGGCAGTTCTGAGTGGCTCTCTGCTGGGGTGCCAACCAGCATGCAGGCACCTCCGTTTATTTGCATAGTGCAGATCTATTAATTAAAATGAAGAGGTGCTTGGGGATTTCTGGCCTTCAGGAGAGTTGCTGTTAGTGTCCCAGGGCTGGCCCTTTGTGGGGCCATAGTGCAGGAGGGAGGGGGCCCTGATGGGCTTGAAGCCCAGGTGCTGAGACAGGTGGAATAGCATCCTGGAGGCCAGGTGGCCTGTTGCTGCCCAGGGCACGTGGCCCATTGTTTGTATTTGTGATAGTTTGTATGAAAGTTGATTTTTTTAAAAATTAATTTTAATTGAAATAGTGCACTGGTGAGAGCTGAGCCAGTGTCCCAGGCCGCTGTAATGCAGCAAGGGTAGGGCGTGTCTGTCTGCCTCCCGATGGGGAGATTGCCTTGCTGGGAACTGCAGTGTCTCTTCCTCTTCCTCCCATTCCACCAGCATGGCCCTGGTTTCTATGGCTACTGGGTAGTCCCTGGAATCACAGGGAATGGACAGAAAAGCCCTGCTAGGGCCCGGGCAGGGCTGTTCCCTAGGATAGGTTTCCTGCCTGGAGTGGGTCCCAGCGCTCGCAGGCCTTTTCCATCCTTAACTCTATGGGTCTGTGATACCCTATGCAGCTAGGTGAAATGGGCAGAGGAAGGGTTAATCTGTCACTGCTCTCAGGTTGGCTCTTTTTCTACCCCACTGCCCACCTTCCCTTTATCTTAGCCAGCCCTCAACTGGGTCCATTTGGAACCTGCATGACCCTAGCACTTGCCGCAACATTCAGCTGGTCTCAGCCGGTGAGGCGAGCCCGCTCTCCGGCTGCCTTGTTTTGGAGGAGAATGGGGCTGGTTTTGGACACGCTGAGGCTTGGGCTCAGAGTGCTGTGCTCCTCCTGTGATTGGTGTTGCTCACCGCCTACAGCTGCCATCCTCCCCGCGCCTTAGGTCTTGTCTACAACAAATATGCACTGGTTTAGTTACACTGGTGCAACCCCAATGTGGAGATTCGTATTTTGGTGTGAGTAGCTTATTTTGGTTAAGCTTAAACCTGTTTCTAATACACTTACACTAAACTGGAATGAGTATCCACACGGCCTTTGGCGCTTGTTAACATGAAGCCAGTGCAGCTTTGGGGGTAGCTGCAGAGGGAACAGGCTCCTGGTAGCTGAGGAATGGAGGAATCAAGTATCCTTTAATGTTGTCAGCTGCATGTACAGGGATGTAAATAAACGAGCTGGTTAGAGCTCTGGCCTGGCCCTGAGAACTGGCTCGATTGGACCTGTTAGGGCTTCTGTGGTCAGGTTTAAGGATTTGGGATCTGAAGTGGGTTGGTGTAGTTAGATGCAAATAAGCTGGTAACTAGCAAAAACCTCTTGGGTGATACCCCAATTCTGGAAGTCAGGGCAGGATTGCTACATTGTCAGGTTCTGGCCGCCACACCCCTGTGAAGCTGTTTCCACAATCAAACGCCTCACTATTGCAGGATGTTTTCTGATCTCAGCCCAAATTTTGGCTGAACTTAATCTTGTTGCTCTTAGTTGTAACCACTGAGGGCCCTGCTCAGTCCCTGCACCCTTCACACTTGTAGCTCCTTGTTGTATCCACCCTTACTCTTCATTCGGCCAAGTCCTACGTAACTGATTCCTGTAACCAGTAGTCACGCTGCTCTCTCTGGGTCCTTCATTGTTTCTGTGGGAATTCAGAGAAGAACCTGAATTTGTCTCCAGTTTCTGGTGATGGGGCACTCAGAAATGACAAAGTATTCATAGATTGAAAGATTCCAAGGCCAGAAGGAACCATTGGTATCATCTAATCTGACCTCCTGAATAACACAGGCCAGAGACCTGCCCCAAAATAATAATTCTTACGAGATCTCGTTTAGAAAACATCCAATCTTGATTTTAAAATTCCCAGTGAAGGAGAATCCACCACGACCACTAAATTGTTCCAGTGGTTAATTACCCTCATTGATGGAAATTTACACCTTATTTCTAATCTGAATTTGTCTAGCTTCAATTTCCAGCCATTAGATTGTGTGTTAGACCTTTCCTTTCTAGACTGACGAGCCCATTATCAAATATTTGTTCCCCGTGTAGGTATTTGTAGACTGTAATCAAGTCACCCCTTAACCTTCTCTTTGTTAAGCTAAATAGACTGAGCTCATTGAATCTATTGCTATAAGGGATGTTTTAATCCTTCAGTCATTCTCAGGGCTCTTCTGTGATCCCGCTTTAATTTATCAACATCCTTCTTGGATTGTGGGCACCAAAACTGGACACAATATTCCAGTAGCAGTCACACCCGTGCCAAAATACAGAGGTAAAACAACCTCTCTCCGACTCGAGATTTCCCTGGTTATGCATGCGAGGTTCCCATTAGCCCTTTTGGCCACAGTGGCTCACTAGGAGCTCGTTATCATGGTTGATTATCCACCATGACTCCCAAATCTTTTTCGGAATCACTGCTTCCCAGAATAGAGTCCTCCATCCAGTAAATATGGTCTACATTCTTTGCTCTGAGATGTATACATTTACATATAGCCATATTAAAATGAATATTATTTGTTTGCATCTAGTATACCAAGCAATCTAGATCGCTTTTATCAGTGACCTATCCTCTTCATTATTTATCATTTCCCCAGTCTTTGTGTCATCTGCAAACTTTCAGTGATGACTTGACGTTTTCTTTCAGGTCGTTGATAAAAATGTTAATTAGTGTAGGGCCAAGAACTGATATCTGCAGGATCTACTGATAGTGCACCTGCTTGATGACGATTCCCTGCTTCTTCTTTGAGTGGTTACAAACTTGTATTCTATTCAGTTGTGTGTGCGCCCAGTGCACCAAAGTCAGAGGAATTTGCCCAGCAACACCCATGGGGTATGCTCATGCCCCTCCCTTAGCTATATAAGGGCCGTGCTGCCCTGACCCCCCTCAGCTCCATCTCACTGCCCGTGCCGGAGCGCTTATTGTAATCTTTCCCCACACTTGTCTTCACAGCTTTTTGTGATTTTCTTATATATAGGGATAATATAATTATAGTTAGTAGCCGCAGTTAGATAGAGATAGTAGTAATTGGCTAGTTTCTCCCATTGCCCTCCGTCTGGGGTGGCTATTCCCACACTAGATGTCATGGGGAAGGACACGTTAAAGAAAGGTGCTCTATTTGTCAGTCCTTTAAAAAGAGGAAGCAAATGGTTAGAGACTTACGATTGAAGCAGCACCTTCTCAAGCCTTGAGGCCTTCCTCAGCCCTGAGGACTGCTGTGGAGAATCCAGCGCCTCAAAAAGCACTGGAGCTGGTACATTATGGGACTTCTCAACCAAACTGGGATTACTCACCCCAAAGGATCAGGGACTGCTTCCCTGAAAAAAGAACCCATAAAATAGACCAGGGCCATTCCAGAGGTCGGGGAGACCAGTCTTCTCTGCCTAAGAAAAGTACGGACCAGCACCGGAGTCTCCCAGTGCTCAGATTAGAGCGGGACCATCAACCTGCTTTCTGGTACTGAGCAGGGAGAACCCATACCATTGACTCCGGTACCACCTCAGGGGGTGCCCATTGAGTCCAGCACCCTTGGCAGAGATAGTGGCACTGTCAGTCTGGACCCCGACAGCAGATTTTCTGTACCTGTCTATCCCTGACTCACCGCTCATTCAGGACCAGCCGACTACACTGGCATCATCCTCAGCATCCTGAGCTCCCCCTGGTTTGGTAGCAAACTTACTGTCGTTGCCAACACCATCATCTGCACCGTAGTCTACCCTCGATCAGGGGGGCTGTCGACTTCCTGCTCGGCACTGTGGGCGCACGCAGAGACTCTTCACTACTGATGCTCACTGCGACGCAGCCTGCATCGCTGGCCTGGGACCAGCTTCATTTTGGGTACCAAAAGAGGCATTAGAACCGAGTATGAGATCGAGGCTGGTACCAGTATCCAAGGTACTATGGACTGTTCACTCAGTGCCGATGGCACCGTCGGGTTGAGCCAAGGATAACGCTGGATGTTTGGTGGCCCCACTGCCACCATCAGCTCTTTAGAGGGATCCTCACATTTGAGCTCAGAGGCATCTCCCTTCCCGTCCCCATTTTGCTTTTGAAGGTTGTCGAGACACAGGGAGAATCATAGTCGGTGCTGGGATTGGTACCATTCCTGCAATAGAGACATGGGACACTGGCCTAGTTCTTTCTGGGTGCTGATGCACTGTCCTCCACAGTGACCTACACGGAATCCCTGGGAACTCCCTCATTCGGCAAAATCACGGTCACCTGCTCACCCTAGGGGGAGATCTATATCTTCAGTGCACTCCCTGCCGGAACCACTAGCGGGCTTCCTCTGTGAAGAAGCATCCTGAACCTTTACGACAGTCTGTCATTCCTCAAGGGATTCTGTTGGTCCCAACTACATCTTCCTCTTCATCACCAGATGTTGCAGCAATACCCTAGTCATCCTCTCTGGAACCAGAAGACTTCAGTTCATATCAGGACCTGCTCAGGCCCATGGCATTGGCCTTAGAGATTCAGGCTGAGTTTGTACAAGAAAACACCCATAAATTGGTGGATATCCTTCAGCCAGGGACCTGTTCTGGGTCCAGTTCAGTTCATAAATGATTTGGATAATGGCACAGAGTACACTTTGCAGCTAATACCAAGCTGGGGCTGGGGGTTGCAAGCTCTTTGAAGGACAGGATTAGAATTCAAAATGAGCTTGACAAACTGGAGAAATGGTCTGAAATAAATAGGATGAAATTCAATAAGGACAAATGCGAAGTACTGCACTTAGCATGGATTCAGGACATTTTGTATTATTTGCTGCATTTGAAATCTTCAGGTCTCGCTCTGAGCTCCCTGAGGGTTTACTTGGTGGCGATCTCAGCTTTCCATCTTCCCATTCATGGAAAATCGGTATTCTCAAACCCTATAATGGTGAGGTTTCTCAAAGGGATTATCTGTCATTTTCCACCAGTGAAGGTAACAGCACCATTGTGGGTCCTTAATATGGTCATGGGGCACTGATGGGTCTGCCATTCAAGCCAATAGCAACATATTCATGGGCTCTCCTCTCTCAAAAGACGGCCTTCCTTTTGGCTATAACACCCCCAAGAAGAGTTAGCGAACTGCAGGCCTTTATGGCAGATTCTCTGTACACTCAAGTCTTCAAGGAGGCTTTAAGACCACACCCAACATTTTTGTCCAATCGGGTTATTTACTTACCTATATTTTTTCCCAAAGCACATTCAAGTGCAGAGGAGCAGTGCCTATATAGCGCAGATGTCAGCTAGTGCTTAGCAACTTAGTTAGAAAGGACTGAGCCGTTTTGTTCATCACCTTGACTCTGTGTCCGTCACTGAGTGGTTGAAGGGACAACCAGTCGCTGCTCAGACCATTTCCAGGTGGGTAACTGACTGCATTACCACACCTTCTAGAGTGAGTTGGTTGATACCTCTGCAGTCATTGCGGGCTCATTCGACAAGAGCTCAAGCAACACCGGATGCATTCCTTAGTGATGTCTCCGTAGTGGATATCTGCAGGGCTGGAATATGGTACTCCATGGATACCTTCACTAGACATTATGCTATCATCATGGCACTGAGAAGGGATGCAAACTTTGAGAAGGCAGATCGGCTCTCACTATTTAAATAGACTTTGAGCCAATCTCCTGCTGGAACTGCTTGTGGGATCAGCATCTATTTAAGTATACTCTCTGTGCCATCATCCAAATCATTTGTGAAGATAGTTACTGGAACCAGACCTGGGGCTGATCCCTGTGATGACTGGAGGATATTCACCAGTTTATGGGTGTTTTGCTGTACAAACTTGAAAAGATAGTTACCTACTTATATTTTAACTGTTGTCCTTCGAGATGTGGGTGCAGATGCGTATTCTGCGACCCACCCTCCACCCCTCTGCATTGAAGTCTCCAACCTGGGATTTTGGTGTGAAGGAACAGAGGGGGGCGGGGCAGTGCTGCCCTTAGCCCCTCCCTTGGGTATATATGTGGGATGGGGCATGAGGGCTGCTAGGAAAAATTCTTCAACTTTGGTGTGTTGGGTGTGCTCTCACCTGAATGAAATACATGTCTGCATCCACATCTAGAACAACAACAGTTACAATAAAGTTAAGTAACCATCTTTTATAATTACATTGACACCTATTAGTTAACCAGCTTTTATCCATTTCATGTGTGCCATTTTAATTTTATATTGCTTTAATATTTTAATCAACATGTCATGTGATACCAAGTCAAATGCCTTACAGAAGTCTAAGCATATTACACTAACTGTTCCCTTTATCAGTCAAACTTGTAATCTCATCAAAAAAGATGGCTCATAGTCATCTGTGATAAATCCATACACTCAGGTCCCTCTCCTCCTCTGTCACTTCCAATGGACGAGCCCCCAGCTTGTAGCATAAATTCATATTAGACCCCAAGTGTGTGACCTTGGATTTTGTACTATTTAATTTCATCCTATTTCTGTCTTCAAGGTCATCCAGCTTTTCCTGTCTATTATTCCGATCTTCCTCGGTATTGATGATGCCTCCAACTTTGTATCATCAGCAAATTTCATTAGCGGATTCCTACTTTTTTTGCCAAGGTCATTAATAAAAATATTGAATAAGTTTGGTCCCAAGATGTATCCTGGAGGGACTCCACTAATAATATCCCTCCAGGCCAATAATTCAGTTTTCAGCACAACCCATTGCCTTCTCCCCTTTAGCCAATTCCTTATCCAATGAGGATCAGTACAAGCATTATCCAATGCTTGTACTGATCCACATCTTCCTTAACTGCACTAATTATTTCCCATGTGGTACCATGTTAAATGCTTTACAGAAGTCCAAGTATATTAGATTTCTTTCACTTCCCTCCTCTGAAAAAAATAATTTTTTAGATAAGGAAGTTAGGTTAGTCTGGCATGGTTTATTTTTGGTAAACCCATCTTGCATTACGTCCCCTTTACCATTTACCTCTATTAATTTAATTATTCTTGAAATACTTATTGAATACTTCTGCCTGTTCTGCATTATTATTGGTAATTATATCATTTCCATCTAGTAGTGGACCAGTGCCATTGTCAGGATTCTTTTTGTTCCTAATATGCTTAGATTCCTTCTTATTGTCCTTAATTCTGTTGGCCATAGATTTCTCCCTGTGTCCCTTGGCATCCCTTATCAGTTTTCTACAGTACCTAGCTTCTGATTTATATTCATTACTATTGACTTCCTCTTTCTTCCATTTGTTATATATATAGCTGCCATCTCTTCCTCTAAACTAGGTTAGGTTTTTGAACCACTATGACCTTCTTCCTCAGTTGTGAAATTGTGGCTTTTGGGGCATCTGGTAAATTATGTGACCTCACCAAAACTATGCACAGAAGGGCTGTTCCTTCCCTTCTTGTGGAAGGAAGGCCTCTGGGCTTGGAAGGTGAGCACAGGATCCTGGGGGGTGTCTCCCCAGAGTGGGATAGAGAGGGGCTCCCACTTCATGAGCTCGGCCATGCTTTGCATTTGCCGCACAGAACTGCCCTGCTCTTTGTTGCCATAGCACTCTAATTCCCTACCCCTCTCATTCCTTTCTGCTCTCTCCACAGTTTGCCCTTCCCACTGGGTGTTTGAGTTTTAGGTTATTTTCTCCCAGACCCACTAACTGCATTTTTCTCAGTGGAATCCCATTCTGTTATTTCCTGCTCAGGTTTTCCAGCCTCTCTGGCCCCTTTGGATCATGCCTCTGATCTCCTGGAGGTTCTGGCCTTCTCCCAATTTAGTATCACGTGGGAATGTCACCCACATGTTGCTCACCACTGTGTCTGTGATCACTAACATGCTAAATCAGGCCAGTCTAACTGTAGTCCTGGCAGCTGTTCCCCCCCTGCCATCCGCTGCCCTCTGTTTACATCCTTCAGCCAGTTACTCTGCCCTTGCAAGTTTCAGATCTATGCCCATTTGCATTCTTTCAGCCCAGAGAAGCAGGGCTCGAGGCACACACTGTCTTGGGGTCTCAGTGGCTCTGGGGTCTGATGGCACACAGACTACTTGGCAGCTTTGGGCATTTGTGGCTGACTGTGCCTGTAATTGGTTTGAGGTGGAAGGACAGAGCTTCAGCTTCAAACCCTGCTTGCAGTACAGTGAAAGTAAGGGGGTGCCACCCAGTGCCAGCAGGAGAGCGGCCCCTTCCACCGAGCAGCACGCACATCCCTGGGATGGTGGGGGGGTTGATGGGGAGAGAAAAGGGAGGCAGAGGTGTTTGAGAGTCAGGCCTGGGCTACAAACTCACTGGCACCGGTTTAGTGGAACCAGGATGACGGGTTAGTGTTAGTGAACATAAGAACGGCCAGACTGGGTCAGACCAAAGGTCCATCCAGCCCAGCATCCTGTCTACCAACAGTGGCCAATGCCAGGTGCCCCAGAGGGAGTGGACCTAACAGGCAATGATCAAGTGATCTCTCTCCTGCCATCCATCTCCACCCTCTGACAAACAGAGGCTAGGGACACAATTCCTTACTCATCCTGGCTAATAGCCATTAATGGACTTAACCACCATGAATTTATCCAGTTCTCTTTTAAATGCTGTTATAGTCCTAGCCTTCACAACCTCCTCAGGCAAGGAGTTCCACAGGTTGACTGTGCGCTGTGTGAAGAAGAATTTCCTTTTATTTGTTTTAAACCTGCTGCCCATTAATTTCATTTGGTGACCCCTAGTTCTTGTATTATGGGAATAAGTAAATAACTTTTCCTTATCCACTTTCTCCACACCACTCATGATTTTATATACCTCTATCATATCCCCCCTTAGTCTCCTCTTTTCCAAGCTGAAAAGTCCTAGCCTCTTTAATCTCCCCTCATGTGGCTTTCTGCCGATGGGCAGGGCACGGAGCTTACCCCAAATCAGTCCAAGAATCAGTTGCAAAGTGTGGGCCACAGGGGAGGCAGAGGATGTAGCAAGGGAGGGGCAGGCAGGAGGGCACACAAGCTCATCTGCTATCCTGCTTAAAGAGGCCTGTTCTCTCCCTCTCCTGGCCCCCAGACCAAGGAGCACATGTTCCCAGGGCAGACTCCAGTGGCAGCGGGGCCCAGGCAGCCTGGAGAGGCAGTCCCCTGTCTGCTCTGAACTGTGGCTGTGCTTGGCCAGCAGCCCTGGCCGAGCCCATGGAGAGATGCAGTGTGAGTAGCCGGGCAGTGCTGCAGGCCTGGCCCCCTTCTCTGCTATCATGCTATTTTTGAATTCTCTTTTGTTTTTGTTTTTTGTTTTTCTTTTTTGTTCTGTCTCCTCGTGTTTGGTCCCTAGGAGCCAGCGCTAAGAAACAGGGCGAGGACTTAGCGGATAATGACGGGGATGAAGATGAAGGTATTTCTGTGCTCGAGGCTGCTGCTGCTGCATGACACGCAAAGCAAATCCGTTTGCTTTCCATTCTCTGCCATTTCCAGGGAGCCCTGTCTGTCTGTGTCTTTGTTTCCTGATCAGTTGCACGGGGCGGGCAGGTGGGGTGACCGGCTGTGCAGGGGGCGCTCATACCTTTCCTTTGGGGGAAGCTCAGGGGGTTTTGCTTTAGAAGGAGTTTGCTGGCTGCCCAACCTGCCTCTGTATGAGCAAAAGGCTCTAAGGAAGCATGGCGACGTGAACAAGAGAGGAGCCAAAGGGTGCCTGGCTCGATTTCACCCCAAGCCCAGTCACATTTCACCTCCAGCCTCAGTTCTCGCTGGACCTCAGACTTACTGTGTCAACTAAGAGACTTTCCTTTCTGGCTCCACCCCCCATGCTGCCATCCCAACCTCCCTTCTCCCCACGGTGCACAGTGTCAGAGCCGTCAGCACCTGTCCTCATCCCCTTGTGTCCCGTGCGACTTCCTCTGAGGCCCCACAGGCTTGCAGGGAGCATGCACATGGCAGAATGCAGTCCAGGCCTGCTTTAACCCATGTCCAGATTTGCTATCTAGAGTCTAGTCCGGCTCTCTCTCTCTCTCGCTCTCTCTCTCTCATGCGGCCGCTCGCGCGCTCTCTGCTACTGCCGCTCCCCACTACAGGTGCAGAGGAAACTGGAAATATGGATGAAGGCAATAGGCTGAGCACAGAGCTGTCGGGAGCTCTGGAGACCTGCAGAAGAGAGCACTGTCACTTTACTGGCCTCTGCTTTCTCTCCAGGATTAGCATCTTCATTTAGGAGCAGGGATACCCCTCACCTGTCCAGTGAAGGGCAGCAGGCCCTGCAGAGAGTAGCCCTGAGGGTTCTGTTGCAGGCTGTGCCATAGTGTCCGGTTAGCATCACCCGGGCTAGCTCAGCGGATTGGATTTGAGGGGGACAGAAGTCCCCCATTTGGGTGTTTGATCTGCTTTAAATACCTGGCTGTGCTTGCTGCACAGTTGCTGTTAAGGGCGACCATGCATTCCACAACGCACTGCTTGTGAGTCAGTGACTTGCCAGCTCTTGGCCCAAGCCCCATGTGAGTGGATTTGAGGAGGGCAGCCGCTCTGGTACCGCCCAGGCGTGAGTGAGAGGACAGGCATGCTGTATTGTTTGCTGAGGGTATGGCGGAGCCTGTGGGTGAGCGAGTGAACACACCAGGGTTGGATGGGGCTGCCTGGCGGGAGCGAACTGGGGCACTGCACACTGTCACAATGAGCTGGTGAATTTGGCAGCTGGTCTCAAAGGGCCTGACTGCGGGAAGGGGAGGGAAGGCAAGCATTACTTCAGTGGCTTGGCCACCCCTCTCGG
>NW_020664482.1:182737-213896 GCF_002925995.2 Terrapene triunguis | reverse complement strand
GGGAGGGAAGGCAAGCATTACTTCAGTGGCTTGGCCACCCCTCTCGGGTTGCTGGGCTCTGTGCGGGACAGGGACAGATCAGCCTTGGCAGGTGGCTTTTCTCAGCAAAGTGGACAGGAGTATCTGATTTTGCCTGCCATGTCCAATGCAGAACTGGGGCCTGGACAGTACGGGAGGGTGCAGTCCCTTCTGCGCAGCTCTGATTTGAATCGCCAGGGGGCACTGGGAGAAGTGGTGCTGCCCCGTGCCAGGCGATGATCGTTGTGGTGGCAGCCTGATTAACTGTGAGTTAGTGACCTTGGCATGTGGGTGGCTAAACATTAGATCCACCACAAAGGAGTAAACAAGAATTTCCCGAGTTGAGCCCCCGGCTGGAGGTGGAGCCATGGGCAGCAGCTGCTTAGTCAGGGCCAGGGGTGCCTTGCTGCTGAGGCAGTGCATGTGATGATTTGCCAGGAGGCCGGAGGGATGGGTGCGCACCAGATGCCTTGTATTGTGCCAGTCCCCTGGTATCAGGTCCCTGGAACGTGAGCCTCTGATGTCTCAAGTGGAGCAGCTCCGGGCTAAGGAATCAGAGAGGCTCAGAACGTAGAGGCGGAGAAGCCCAGTTAGATCTCATCGCATCTTTCTCCTCTCAGCCAGTGCAGTGCAGGGTTCCTTGCACTACACTCATGTTCAATGTGCTGGCCAAGGGGCTCCCAGCCTGCCCCGCCGGGGACGATTCCCAGCCAGCGCTGTCCCCCAGGCAAGGAGTGCAGGGCTCTTCGGGGGAGGGGGGGAGTGCTAAGGCAGTGGTTTCCAGCTGCTCAGCCTAAGAGGCCCTTTCTCAGTTCATCTGGCAGCAGGAGGCGACGGCTGTTTGGGCAGAGCTGTTCAGAGCCTCAGAGGAAGAGCAGCCGGAGCTTATTGTGGCGGGAGGAGTGTCTGGACAGGTTCAAGGGTTGCAAGGTCAGAGTGGGGCTGGAGACCAGCACAGCAGGCTAGGTGGGAGATCATCAAGGTGTGGAGCTGGAGGGGGAAATGACCGGGCTGGGCCCCTCAGTGCCTGGAAGGTGCAGAGAGGAGGGGTTGTGGTCCTTTCCTGCCTGGAGGAGGTAGTGCAAGGGGGTGTCTCCCCTTTAATAACAAAGAGCCCAGATTGCTGGCAGTGAAAACAAAAACGGGGGTGGAGCAAGTGAGAGTAAACGACAGGCCCCAAAATGTGCAGATCAGCAAGGACCTTGCTGTGTACAGAGGCCAAGGCCCTGCCTTACACAGTTGCAGCAGCATAACTGAAGATGGGCTTTTAAGCTGACTGAGTCACACTGGTCCAATACCCTGTCTGGATGCTGGGAATTCAGTTTAAGCCTGGCTTGTATCAATAGAGAATCGAGTGAAATTAAATGGATACAAGCCAGGTTTAAACTGAATTCCCAGCATCTAGGTACGGTCTTGTATCACTTTAACTGAAGGTGTGATTTTAATCTGGAGCAACTTTGAATGTAGACCAGGCCTAAGGGAGCTGCAAAGCTGGCTGGTGCTCAGTATAAAAGGCAACTGACCTATCGTGTTGGCAGGAGGGGAGAGTTTGTGGGGAAGTTTGCTGAGGACACAGCTGTAAACTGATGTCAGTGGAACCTGGTGAATTGTGAGAGTCCTGTGGCATTCAGGGCACCCTCCTGGCAGATGGAATTTAACCTGGCAAAACCAGCCTGTCTTTCCATCTGCAGCCTTTTGCCCCCGTCCCAGAACCCCTTGTACTGTGACCTGAATTGGTGTTTGTCTTCAATGCACGTCACTGTGATAAATTCACCTCATTAGCAATATCCTTGGCGGACACATTGACAATGTTGGGGATTGCACATTCCCTGGTGCTGCATGGCCCTCAGCCTCCCTACTGCAGCTGTGACATTTGGGGGCGGGGGTGTCTATGTATGTACACACGGGTGCTTAGATTGGGGGGGAGGTAAATGTGTGGGGGCCCAGAAAGCAGCTTCCCCCTTGTGTCACAACGTCTCCCATGCTGCACTGGATTAGCTCCACTGAGGCACCAGGGGGTGAGTGGCTTGGTGATGGCAGTCCCATGTGCAGGACTGAAAAAACGCAGTGCTAAGGATGCTGTTGCCGGAGACATTAGCTCCGCCAGGGCTGAGATGCGAAAGGTCCGGAGAGGGAGCAAGTCTGAGGGATTTAAATGAGAAAGGGTCCAGAATGCGTAGCCTTTCCAGCTTGTGCGGCCTGCCCACAGGACAATGTCCAGATGCTCTGTGTAGCAACTCCTCCCTGTGGACGCCTCAAAGAATTCTCCACCCCAGGTGCAGTTACGGGGCTTGCCGCCACCTGGTGACACAGCAGGAGAGGGTTCTGGCAGTGAATAGGTACTGTAAGCTGCTTATAAAAGCCAAGGGAGAATCCCCTTGGTACCCCTGCTGCATTTGGCAAGCTTCAGCCTAAGGAGTGGACTGGGCTGGGAGGTGTAGCCCATGCTGCTGTGGCCATAAGTGACAGGCAACTGAGCAGGCTGCAGTAATTTAGAGCAGCCCCAGGGTTACTCTAAGTTGCACACATGGGGCTGTTCTGGCCCTGTAGTAGTCCAGAATTGGAGAGGGTGTAGAAAAGAACCACAAAAATTATTCGAGGTCTGGAGAAAATGCCTTAACAGTGAGAGAACTAAAGAGCTCCATCTGTTTAGCCCATCAAAAGGGGGATTGAGAGGTGATTTGATTACAGCATATACATTCCTTCTCAGGGAGAAATAGTGGGTTCTAAAGGGCTCGTAAAATCGAATTCTGCCAAGCCTAATTAAAGTTTTTGATAATTTTTAATGGAGAATATCAATGTTTATTTCTAAGCATTTGTTAGATTTTTATTGATTTTAACATTTTCACAGTGCACAAAATTACGGGTTTTAAGTATTTTTTAAGATTTTTATCAATTTAAATTTTCATAGTCATAGAAAATTATGCGGGGTATCAGACAATAATTAAATGACAGTAAACACTGAGATTTCAAAAGTTAAAGGTTTATAATTGTTAAAACACATTGTCGTCAACATCACGTGTCAAATTATGCAAAGTAAATACTCTTCAATCAAATTAGTAATTTCTGAAGCAATATTTTTCTTTCTTTGCCTCTCAGTAAATGTTGTTAATTATCAATGGAAATATCTTTTAGTTGGTGTGTGTGTGCATGGTGAAATCGATACTTATCAGCATTTACTGACAAAGAATCTAATCCTTCCCAACGCCTGGAACCTGAAGCTAGATAAATTCAAATAGAAAGTAGGCAGAGATTTGCAGGGCCGGATTAAGGCAGGGGCTGCAACCCAGGGCCCTGGTTCAAGGGGTGGCCCCACAAAAATAAATCATAGGTAGCCATCTCCAACTCTGGGCTGCTAAAAGCCCTGCGGCGCAGCGAGACGCTCAGGCAGGCTGCCTGCATGCCATGGCCCCACGCCGCTCCCAGAAGCGGCTGGCTGCTAACGCATTTCTACGGCTCCTGGCAAGGGGGGAGGTGGCTCCACATGCTGCCTCCGCCACTAGCACTGTCCTTACAGCTCCCATTGGCTGGAAACCATCCAATGAGAGCAACGGGGGCGGCGCTTGCGGGTGCAGGCAGCGCACGGAGACACGCTGTCCCCTTCCTCCCAGGGGCTGCAGAGACATGCTAGGAGCCAGCTCCTTCCAGGAGCCGTGTGGGGCTACGGCAGGCAGGCAGGCAGGCAGCTTGCCTGAGCCCTACTGAACTGCCAGCCGGGAGCCGCCTGTGGTAAGCGCCTCCTGGCTGGAGCTTGCACCTTGCACCCCCTCCTCCACCCCAATCCCCTGCCCCATATCAGAATCCCCCTCCTGCACCCAAACTCCCTCACAGACCTTACACCCTCTCCTGCACCCCAATCCTCTGTCCCAGCCCCCTCCTGCACCTAACTCCTTCCCAGGAAAAAGACTTGTACACAGGGGCCCCACAAAATCGAATAGTCCCAGGTCCACAGGAGAGTTAATCCGGCCCTGGAGATTTGTAACAGCGAGGGTGATTAACCACTGAAACAAACTCCCAGTGGGAACAGGATGCTCCATCTCCTGATCTCTTTTCTGGAAGTCACGCTTGTCACGCTGTCTGGAGTGGCTCATGGCCACAAGTGCCCACCTCCGGGCAGACTGTCAGAAACAGGGCAGGCACCCCAAGCTGGCGCTATGTTCTATCATTAGATTTCACCAAGCCAGTAACAAGTGTGAACCCCTGGATCAGTCTTATAACAGTCTTACCATGAAGTCACAGACAGTCCCCTTAGGCTACGTCTGTACTATGGATCTTACAGTTGCACTGCTGTAAGGTCTCCTGGGTAGCCGCTCTATGCCGGCGGGAGAGCGCTCTCCCCTCGACATAATTAAACCACCCCAATGAACCTGACAGGCTGTGGACACGCTGCTTTGATGGTAGTTCTGGGCTTTCACCCTCAGAGTTCTGACTCCAGCTGCAGCCACCAAAAGGCCATTCCAACAACTGGAGTTCGGGCTAGGAGCCTCTTTGGCCATTTCCTGTATGCTGCTGTCTTCCCAGCCTTCGGTCAGGGCTTGAGAGGTTTGTGTGCTTTGAGTGGCTGACAAAGCAAATCGCAGCATCAGAGAAGGACTGCTTTGTCTAGTCGTTAAGGAGCCACCTTGGGATTCAGGAGACCTGGTTCAAGGCTGGCCGTGCCACAGTCTCCCTGCGTGACCCTGGGCTGCTCCAGGCCTCTGCCTCCAGATGTGCGATGGGGGGGATGTCCTGGCCCTGCCCAGCACGGTGTGTGGGAGTGTGGTCAAGGGGGATGGTAAATTCCTTAGCAAGAGATCTAAGCTAGATACCAAATGCATTCCCAAGTCAAGGCTGGAAGCCTGAGAACTTCCCTCCGGGGGCCTTTAGACCTGCCTAGGCGCCGTCTGCTCAAAGGGGAATCAGACCCAGCCAACCAAGGAGTCCCTGGGCCTGAAGAGAGGGGACACTTATGGCCACCTGTAGAGGGCTAATAGGTGGGCTCTGTTTGTAGCCTCAGGAAATGCTCTTCTCATAGGCATACTGACCTGTAGGCCCCTTCTAGGGAAAAGAGCCATGACTCACCCAGGTTCCCCCGGGAAGATGGGGGTGGGGATGGACCAGATGAGGGAGGTTGGTTAGCCTGAGTGCGCTGGCCTTGCCTGCACAGTGCCAGGTGCCCCTGCGTCTGTCAGGAGTGCTGGGAAGGACTTGCTTGTAGGTGCCTGGGGCAGCAGCCAGCTTGGCTCCCCAGAGAACCCAGAACCAGAGGCTTAATGAGCCGAAGTTAGCAGACCCATCTGAGCCCCATCAGCCCTCTGGCCTGGGGTGATGCTGCCCTGTCTGTGTGCTGCCAGCCTGGGGTATGAAACGTCATCTCTCTCACCAGGGCAGCCATCCAAAGGAGAGACCAAGGCCCCAGGCCCAATGCATGGATGATAGCCCAGTGGGGTCCATGGCCAACCAGTGCCGCTGCCCATGTCTCACTGACCCTGTGGGCCCCTGTCCTGCTGAAGGTGTTGGAAGGTTTGTCTTGCTCAGAATTGAGCCTGCCTGGCCTGGGATCAGTGTGCGTCTGCAGGGGCTCTCGGCTGCTGGCACTCAGAAGGGAAAGCCAGGGGAGGTAGTCGAATTAACAGTTATAGAGAAGCGGGTCCCAGCCTCAGGGGATGCTGTGGTCAGAAGGCTAGGCCTGGTGGCGGAGGCAGGCCTGTGACACTGGCTGTGTGCCCTCTGCTCAGCCAGCGCAAAAGCATTGCCAATGGCTGGCACTGGCCCCTTCAGGCATTGCCTCGGGAGTCAGAAAACAGGGCAGGAGTCAGCAAAGGGCTGACCTACCTGTGCCAGACCCCCAGCGCCCGCTGAGGGGAGCGAGAGAGATGCTGAGGCCAAGCATAAGGAGTGTGGGGTCTGCAGCCAGAGGTGGAGGGGCTCCAGTGCCTGCTTCTTTGGCAGAACACCAGGGGCAGGGCTGGGGGTGCAGCAGGACCTTCCGTTGAGATGTTCACAGACAGAAGAGAGGGCACCTGATGCCTCCCCTCCCCCATAGGCCCTCAGCGTCTAGCGCCCCCCCCCATGACCCCTCACTGTCCAGCACCCCCTCCATTGACACTCCATTCCTCAGGACCTAGTCCAGTCCCCACTCTCCTGTATTCCCCTCATTCCCTGCTCCTCCATCTCCCCCGTTCCCTGTGCCCATCTGGTCAGTCTGTCTGCCCCTCATTGCCATGGTCTGTCTGGGCACTGGGGGTAGAGCTAGGGGGACATGGCAAGAGACAGAGGGATTCCTGCCTTTCCATGGCGAGGTCAGAAATGCAAGCAGTGATCTCCCTCCACCTGCCCCAGGTCCTGCACATCTCTCCCCTTCCCAAAGCAATGCCAGCTTCCAGGACTCAGCTAGCCACCGGCCTGGGCTGTTTGCAGGCTCCTGCAGCCCCTTGTGCACGCAGGACGCTCCCTGTCAGGCTGCTGGGGAAGGAGCCCCTGGATGGGCCCAGTGCTGAGTGACATACAGCAAGATCCCTCTCCAGGGAAAGCCCAGGAATCCCTTTGAGTGCCCACTCATGGCCTGTGCCTGCAGAGCCCTGACCCACCTGGGGCAGCTGGCCTGGTGGGAGAAGCAGTGCCGGGATCTGGCACCGCCAGGATTGGGCCCGCAAGGTCTCTGGGAATCCTGGAGGGCTGGTGACGGCGTGGCCTGTGGCGGGCTGGGCTCCATTTGTCCTGGGTGAGATGCCCAGGCCCTAGCTGGCCTGGGCATGGCTGCAGCGCTACCCCTCCGCAGGTCCTGGCAGCTGGTGTTGTTCCTCTCCCCTGCGGTCCACCCTCCTGGCAGAGTCCTGTGTTTAACCTCCTCTTCTTTCAGACATTCGTGACAGTGGGGCCAAGCCCGTGATGGTTTATATCCATGGCGGCTCCTACATGGAGGGCACAGGGAACATGATTGATGGCAGCATCCTGGCCAGCTACGGCAACGTCATCGTCATCACCCTCAACTACCGCGTGGGTGTGCTAGGTACGGGCGCAGCAGGGCCCAACTCCCAGGTGGGGGAGAGAAAGGGGGGCCCCTGAGGGCCTCAGCTGTTGTTGGGTGGGGGGCAAGGATATGTGGGGCAGAGCCCCAAGGCCAGGGTAGAAGGGGTATGTGGGGCAGAACCCCTAGGACAGGGGTGTGAGGGGCAGAGCCCCGAGGGCGGGGGGCAGAGCCCCAAGGCCAGGGGAGAAGGGGTGTGGGGGGCAGGGGTGTGGGAGGCAGAGCTCCGAGGCCAGGGGAGAAGTGGTGGGGCGGCAGAGCCCCCAGGACAGGGGTGTGGGAGGCAGAGCTCCAAGGGTGCTGGGTAGAGCCCCAAGGCCAGGGGAGAAAAGGGGTGTGGGGGACAGAGCCCCGAGGCCAGGGGAGAAGGGGGGGCAGAGCCCTGAGGCCAGGGGAGAAAGGGTGTGGGGGACAGAGCCCCAAGGCCAGGTGTAACGATGCTGGTTCTGGCGGGACCCAACTGAGAGTGCCAATTCAGGACAAATTGCTTAAACAGGGCAGTTACAGCTCAAGGCTGGGTTTTTTCCACCTCTAAGGCAAACCAAACCAGCCAGACAAAGAGGACTTCGGTCTCACCCCACTGGCTAACCACAAGTCTCACAAGCAATTCCCTTAGACACTCCAGTTTCCCAGTATCACCACCAGTGCCACTCGTTATGGGGACAAATGGTTATGAAAACCAATACCCCAGTAAAAGAAAAAAGGTTTTCTTGATCCCAAAGAATCAAGCCCCAGACCCAGGTCAATATACAAATCAGATCTTACCCACAAATCACGCTGTTGCCAATCCTTTAGAATCTAAAATCTAAAGGTTTATTTATAAAAGGAAAAAGATATAGATGAGAGTTAGAATTGGTTAAATGGAATCAATTACATACAGTAATGGCAAAGTTCTTGGTTCAGGCTTGTAGCAGTGATAGAATAAACTGCAGGTCTAGCTCAAGTCTCTGGAATACATCCCCAGCTGGGATGGGTCATCAGTCCTTTGTTCAGAGCTTCAGTTTGTAGCAAAGTTCCTCCAGAGGTATGAAGCAGAATTGAAGATAAGATGGAGATGAGGCATCAGCCTTTTATAGTCTTTTCCAGGTGTAAGAACACCTCTTTGTTCTTACTGTGGAAAATTACAGCAAAATGGAGTCTGGAGTCACATGGGCCAGTCCCTGCATACTTTGCTGAGTTACAAGGCATATTTGCCTTCTCTCAATGGGTCAGTTGTATAGCTGATGGTCCTTAATGGGCCATCAAGCATGCTAGGCTGAGCTAATACCAACTTATCTGGGATGTCACCCAGAAGCATAGCATAAGTTTGAAATACAGACAGTATAGAGCCAATATTCATAACTTCAACTACAAAATTGATACACACATATAGACAGCATAATCATAACCAGCAAACCCTAACCTTGTCTTAGACACCTCATTTGACCCCCTTTATACAATATTTGGTGCCACTACAGGACTTTGGTTGCAACCATGTTCTATACGGTCCCAGTTCAAATCAATAACGTGACACCAGGGGAGAAGGGGTGTGGGAGGCAGAGCCCCAAGGCCAGGGGAGAAAGGGTGTGGGGGACAGAGCCCCGGGGACGGGGAGGGCAGAGCCCCGAGGGCGGGGGGCAGGGGTGTGGGAGGCAGAGCTCCGAGGGTGGGGGGCAGGGGCGTGGTGGGGGGCAGAACTCCAGGGGGACTCTGCTCAGGCCGGCCTAGGAAGGGAAGTGGCCTGCTCGGAGAGGAGCTGACGGGCTGGAAGGAGGTCCCTCCGGCGGCGTCAGGAGCTCCAGGGAGGCCAGTTTGGTATCCCTGCTGAAGGCTGTGCTGTGCCCTTCCCGTGCAGTTCCTCTAGCTGCAGATCTGTTCTGCTCACAGGGGGAGGGAGAACCTCAGCCCAGGGCCCTGTAGCCCTGCCCTCATGTCTCCCCAAAGGGCCCAAGGGGGGGTCGTGTCTCCCTGTGGCTCAGGGAAGGGGTCCGGGGGGGGGGTCAAGTTATGGCCAGAAGGGTTGGGGCAGGGGGATGAGGGTGTCATCGAGATTGTTCGGTCCTGCCAGCATCACCTGAGAAAGGTGGGAGTGGGGTTGGGGCCTCTAGCTGGCCCTTTGTGCTTCCTGCTGCCCGTCCCCGACCTCTCTGCCAGCTCTGTCCATGCCTGTGGCTGGGCTCTGGGGCAGCGCTGAGGCTCCCTGGACTGGGGAGTTTAGTTTCATTTACACAGCCTGGCTCAGCTGAAAGCAAATATTGATCCGCGGTTAAATAATTAATACATGTGTTTATCCAGCTCCTCCTCCCTGGAGGCTGGGAGCAGCAGCTGCCCGGCCAGCGCTAATGAGCTGCCCCCTGGGACATGTCCCATCCATTCTGCCTCTGGAAACAGATCGATGGGAGCTTTCTCGAAGGGCAGATGGCTTACCCTGCTGGCGCACCACAGCAGAGCCCAGAGCCAGGCTGTGTCAGCGCTTGCAGGGCACAGCTTTGCTCCTGGCAATGGCCAGTGGGCCTGCTGGCGCTGAAGCCATGCAGAGCTGAGCCGCTCCAGATGGACAAGGCCATGTCTAGCCCCTCTCCCCCAGGGTGGCCGGAGGGCTTGGTCCCTGCAGTGTGTGTATTCTTCCACCTTTCCCTTGGGAGAGTGTCCTGTGTAGGGAGGGTGGGCTTAGGCAGGCCAGCTGCAGATGTTGGATTGAATCACTTGGGCCAAGTGTGCTGACCTGAGATTCCTGGGGCGTGATTCACACTGACATCCGTTGGGGCTAGGGACACACAGGCTTCTCAAAATCAGGCACCAGGCACCTCTTCCCAGCCCCAGCTCCCAGAGCCTGGGCTGGAGCATTCCTGAGGTGGACAGAGGAGCTGCCTTGTTGGGGACCCTCTCCTGTGGCCAGGTTCATCCGGAGCCCCCTTGTTTATGCCTGGCGCCCCAAACCCTCCCTCTGCCCCAGCCCAACTTGTCTGTGAACAGGGGCTTTCTGGGGGCTTTCCACTCCCCTCCCCCAGCTGCGTTAGAAGGCTGATGGCAGGATGCTTGGCCTGGGTGCTCTGCAGAATGGAGGAATGTTGGCTCTGCCAGCTGCCGCAGGCCTGGCGAAGGCTGGGGGCTGGGCTGGTGAGCCCTGCCATGAGCAGCGGACATACTGCTCTGTGCTTGGAGCACTTGAGCACAGGTGCCTCTCTGGGCTGGTGCTGGAGTCAGGGCCTGTGGGGGGCCTGGTTGTTTCTTTAGCTAATGCCCCAAGCCAATGGTTTGGCCTGAAGAAATTGCTGAGGGCAGAAGCTGACGGCTTCCCTGGGCTGTGAGGAGCCTGTGGATGGCTGAGCCCCACCGCTCTGGGGAAGTGAGCCCCCCACCCCCTGCTGGAGCAGTGAGAGCCACAGGGACCTGGAGAGTGTCTGCAGGCAGAGAGAGATGCTGCCCTGCCGGGCGATCGGGAGGTGGCTGGGGGACTCCTGGGTTCGTCAGCCCAGCAGGACGGCTCCTTGCAGCCTGTGCTGGAAGAGGGCTCGGGGCCTGAGTCACTCTATTGATGGTGCCCAAGGCTCTCAGAAAGCAGATGGCTCAGCTGAGTGCCCAGGTAGGCCCATTCCTCTGCACTGAGCCCTGCTGGCCACCCAAGGGGTGTGGGCTGGGCTGCTACATTGTGCCCAGGAGAGGAGTGGGAGAGTCCAGCTGGGAAAGGCAGGCTCCTTGTCCCCATTTCACAGCGGGGATGGAGGCCCCAAAAGATTCAGAGCCTGTTCCTGGGGGCTCTCAGTGGGGAGGTGCCAGGGGCTGGCAGGGAAATGGGGGCCCCGGGGGCTCACAGTGGGGAGGGTGCCAGGGGCTGGCAGTGGGATGGAGGTCCCGGGGGCTCACAGTGGGGGTCCCTGGCCTCAGCTCTGAGGCTCACAGTCAAAGGAGATCCCAGAGGCTTGCTGCACGGCCTTGGCCACAGGTGCTCGCAGCCGGAGGTTTGAGAGGGGCTCCCACGCTGGCTGGGACTGGAGGGGATTGTGGGAGGTCAGGAGACCGGCTGCTTGCTGTGTCCTAAGTGGGTTCCGTTTGGCTGCAGGATTCCTGAGCACCGGGGACCAGGCAGCCAAGGGGAACTATGGGCTGCTGGATCAGATCCAGGCGCTGCGCTGGATCAGTGAAAATATTGCCTTCTTCGGGGGGGACCCCCTGCGAATCACTGTCTTTGGCTCTGGCATCGGCGCCTCCTGCGTCAGTCTGCTCACTCTCTCCCACCACTCAGAAGGTAAGTGTGGGCACTCCCAGCCAGTGCTGCTGCCAAGCACTCCTTAGCAAAGGGAATGAGAGTCTAGTGGTTACAGCAACAGAGATGCAGGCAAGGCACTAGGGTTCTGTTCCTGGTTCTGTCCCCCTTCTGTCTGCCTTCTCCAGGCCTGCATTTCCCCACTGTAAATGAAGAGTGTAACCCTGGCCCCCCTCCCGGGGGCAAGGAAGGGGAAAGCGGTTAACAGGCTTGCACTGCCTGGGTGGCTGGTGCTAGATGGGCCAAGCGTGGGCTGTCCCCAGGAGAACAAAGGTTGGGGAATGTCCGAGAGCACGTGTGGGGTTGGCCTGGGGCTGTAGGTCTGTAGCTGTTTGGGGTGTGGGATCAGGAACAGAGATGCCAATCCAGACTAGTAGGATGTGGACAGACACTTCTGGGACCTCTACAAGAGGCTCCATCCCGGCCCCCTGATGCAAGGCCATGGAAATATAACTGGAAACAGAATTACCCTTGAAAATATCACTACAGCTCCCTGGACCCCTGATAATATGCCAGGGCTGAAGGGCGCCTTCAGCGGATCAGCCCTGGGAATCCCTGGCCCAGGCAGTGTTAAATGACACTGAACCTGACCCGCCAATCCAGCCCCTCCCTGCAGTGGGCTCTGATGACTAATTACTCTATGGTTCCAAAGCAGAAATGAGTCAGAATGGGCTGTGGGAGCAGCAGCTGCAGACTGTTCTGTCGCTTCCTCCCATTCCCCAGACAGGAGCTGTGGTAAATGGGTTACCCCTGAGAGGACGTGTCAGCACCTGAGAGTAAAATACATTGTCGAGATGTCATTATCCACAAGCCCTGCAGCATGAGCCCAGGAAATTCACAGGTCAGGGGAAGTTTAACAGCACTCCAGACATGGTAAGGGCTTGAAATGCAGAGCTAGGGCCCCCAAGTCACCTTAACTCTGCCCTGTCACAGACTTTCCCAGCCCCACCCTGCAGACACTCCTGATGGGTCCACACTGCATCTGGGAGAGCCTCCCAGGCCAGGTCCACAGACCTGTGCCAATGGGGCTCACAAGAGGGCTCTACAGAGAGCTGTGTAGATGATGCTTTGATGTTCCAGCTTGGGCTGGAGCCGAAGGGGAGTTAGGGAGCTTGAGAGCTCCAGCCCAAGGTGCTAGCATGATCCCTGCTACCGCGAGTCTATGGAGCCAGGCTGGGAAGCTCGCTCCCAGTTGGAGGGTTGACACCCTCGTTAACAAACCGACAGAAACAACAAATGGCAAGCGATTTGCCTGCTTCATAGATCACAGAACCGCCTTAGACTCAGCTGGCACCTAGAATGGAACCTTAAACTTGCTGCAAAATGGAACAGTTAGGAAAACATGAACTCATTAAATCCGCATACCAATCCATTAGGTGCAAATAAAAACTAACATGCAAATGCAGGAAGGCCTCCAAGCCAGAATGGGGGTAAAACCTCAGCCCAAACCTCTGCAAAATCGACACCAGTGACCTGGTGTGACCCTTTTTGGGGGGTACCTGAGCTGTCTGGGGTGAATTACTCCCACCTGCTTACTCACCGGCCACCAGCTGCTGCCAACACAGGCGTTGTGCTCGAGCTCCGTGGCCTCTGCCGGCTGGCAATTTGCACACCCCACTTTGTGACACTCGAATGCCCAGTCCCTTATCTTCTGAACACCCACAATGCATGCCGATCCGCTGCTTCAGTGGAGACAGTGCAGCCCTGTTCACTGGTTTCACCTCAGTTCCACAGTCTCCTCAGCCCAAGGCACTTGGACAGGTTCATAGTCAAACCAAACTGAAGTTTATTGGACAGAGCTTGAGATAAAGAGTCAAGTAAAAGAATGTGGAACCATAAGGTTATAGTTAGGAGAAAAACACAAAATGCAATCCAGAGCCTGTACTTCGTAACAAGTGCCTTTCCTGCCTAATCAGAGATTTCTCACCCACTGGTTAGTTCTTGCAGCACTTCTCCAGCTGGCAGAGTCACTCCTTTGTAATGGTGCACCATTTGGGCCATTTCTTCTCCTCTCAGACAGTCTCTAGCTACTCTTCCTTATCTCAGGGAGAATCGTTTGTCTTTGTAAATCTGCAGCCTGCATCCAGTCTAGCCAGTAAACGCAGGCTTTCTTCACAGATGCTGAATGGGTCAGCTCGCTGCCTCCCCCTCCTCAGGTGAGAGCTTTCAGTCCCAGCACCCTGGGAACACAATCTCCTACACATTGCACAGCGCTGAAATTGTTCCTGTACAAACACCTCGCAATAACCAGGCCAATCAGTGAGTTCTTAGCTTTGGGCAGAGAGCACACAGCCCCCCCGGAGAGCTATTCTGAAGTTGGTCGAATACAGGGGTGTGATCTACCTGCCTGGGCATGGCTGGCTGTATTACACCAGGGACTCCCACTAATCAGCTCCCTGCTGATGATCTGGTCGTACTGTCACCCACACAAGGGTGTCTATAAAGGACAGTATACTGCCTAGAAAGCCCCTGCAGCACTCGCGCTCTGCAGGGCCCCTGGAAACAACAGAGATCAGGTGATTTTCAGAAGAGCCCCAAACGGTCACATTCCATTACAGAAACATGGACGTTGAATACAGCCTAAATCACACTGGCCCAGGCCACTTCTTAATGCTGCAGAGCATTTCCCATGGCCAGGGAGACCTTACAAGGAACAGCTCTAGGGGAGTGTGCATATGCTGAGGAACGTAACAGGTGAGGCATGGGGCTCTATGCAGGTACCTGGGGTGTGGGGCATAGGGTGTGTGTATATAGGGGGGGCAGGCAGGAGAGACATAGGAGTGTGTGCATGTACCTGAGAAATGGGGGGGGGGCTGAGGCATAGGGGGTGCAGGTACCTGGGGAGGGTTAGAGGTATATATGGGGATGTGCAGTATCTGGGTGTGAGGATGGGGAACGGGTGCGTGGGAGTACCAGTGTTTGGGCATGTATATGCAGGAGTAGGATATAGGGGTGCGTGTAGGTATCTGAAGGGGCGGGCATATGGTGGGGGAGGGGTACAAGATGCATGGGGGTATCTGAGCTGGGATATGGTGGAAGTGGGCTATAGGGTTGCATGCAGGTATCTGTGTGGGAGCTGGGGTGAGGTACAGGGGTACATGCAGGTATCTGTGTGGAGCAGGGACATGTCCGAGGGGGGTACAGGGGTGTGTGCGGGTGGAGTGCAGGGGTACAAGGGGTATCTGTGTGGTGTTGGAGTACAGGGGTGCATGCAGGTATCCATGTGAGGGCGGGGATGTGGGTGGGGTACAGGAGTGAGTGTGGGTATCTGTGTGGGGGCAGGGATATGGTGGGGAGGGGTACAGGGGTGTGTGTGAGTATCTGTGTGGGGGTGGGGATATGGTGGGGAGGGGTACAGGGGTGGGATCCAGGGGTGAGTGTGGGGGCGGGGATATGGTGGGGAGAGGTACAGGGGTGCGTGCGGGTATCTGTGTGGGGGTGGGGTCCAGGGGTGAGTGTGGGGGCGGGGATATGGTGGGGAGGGGTACAGGGGTGCGTGCAGGTATCTGTGTGGGGGTGGGGTACAGGAGTGAGTGTGGGGGTGGGAATATGGTGGGGAGGGGTACAGGGGTGCATGCGGGTATCCGGGTGAGGGCGGGGGTGGGGTGGCTATCTGTGTGGGGCAGGGACATGTTGGAGTGGGGTACAGGGCTGTGTGTGGGCATGTGCCAGTGGCTCTCTGAGGTGCGTCGCTGGCTCTCTCCAGAGGGACTACGGCCCCAGTGTGGGGGTGCGTGTTCTGATGGGGGTGTGAAGCGGCCGTGCTGTCGATGAGGTGCCCTGCGCGTGTTCGTGCGCTGCCTGTTTGAGACTCGGTGCTGTCTCCAAAGTTGCGCTCGCTTCCTCGGCAACGTCCTCCTGGCTGCTCTTCCCAGGCCTCCTATCACCCCAGCTTTAGCCTAAGTGAGCCCCAAATGGCAGGTGCCAGCATCTAGTGCCCTGGGGCTCGTGCAGCTCCCTCTGGGCGGGTGCTCAGATGTGCCTTGCTGGGCTCCATTGAGCCCTGCAGCAGAAGCAAGGGTGTGTGAGATGGGGGTGAAGGTGGATGAGAGGGCAGTGCCAGCCAGCCCTCGGGAGGGGCAGGAGCAGGCCTGCACACATGGCTACAGGTGAAGGGTAGATTCTCAAAGAACTGGGTACTGAGCTCTTTTAATGGTCGGGCTCCAGTCGCGGGTGCTCAGTGCCACCCAGTGGATTTGGCTCCCCAGGCATTGGGGTCCCACCATGAGGATCTGATGGTGGAGGAAGCTCAGCAGCTCTCTGCCTCTGATGGACTCTAGACAGATGGGTCCTTCTAGAATAATGGGCCATGGGATCCGTTTAGCATAAGGAAAGAAAGGATCAGAGAGACAGGGCACAAAGCCATCGGAGACATCTTGCCACGTTGTGCCCTCTCCTCCCAGTAGGAGCGGTGCTTGCCCTTGCTCTACGCAGCCCCCTGGGATCTACAGGAGAGACGTTCATGAGCACGCAGTGTGGGGATTCGGAGAGCCAGGCTGGCCCCTAGAACCAGCACTGCCAAAGGGTGGCCCTTTAGCACTGGATGTGCGGGAGGTTTGTCAGCCCAGCTGCAGCCAAGGCAGGAAAGCCCCTGGCTCACCCAGTCAGTTTCACGATGCGTTAGCAGGGTCAGATTCCTTCATGCCTGGGAGGAGATGCCACTTGGGTGCAGGGGGCCGTAGTGCCCAGCTGGGCTCTTGCTGATGGCCATGCACTGCGCAGGCCCTAGGTAATCTCCATCTCAGAGGCAAGAGAGAGTGTCACTGTCTCTGCAGCTGGGAGCCAGGCTCGTGTCTCCAGAGAGGTGTTTCCTTTTGTATCCTGGAGCAGGGTGAAAAGGAGGGTGACAGACCTCTCTGAGGAGGGAGGGTCTGGCTGAGTAAGTTGGGAAGGTGGGTTCCTACCCAGTGGGTGGAGGGGGACAAGGATGGATGTGGAGGGTGTTCAATTGTGCAGCTCAGATGGGGTGGTGAGAGGCTGCTGGCTCAGGCATCTTCCTTCATGTGTTGGCAGCTCTGTGAGCTCTCCGTGCATTCAGGGCAGGGGACCCAGCCTCTGCCCAGGGACTAGTGACCAGGCTTTGAAGCCCCCTGTTGAAAGGGCTCCATTTGGTGGGATATGGTTGTGGCCCTGGTGAAACGAGGTGGCTTCAGGCTCTGGTGGCTGGCTTCCCAAAGGATGCATATGGTGGTGCTGTGGACTCTGCCCCTCCCAGCCGCGCACCGTTCTGCACAAGCTGGGGTGGAAGAGGTTTATCTCAGAACATGAAGGCCCTTTTCCCGTCCAGCCTGCATGCAATGCTGGTACTGTGGCTGAACTGTGCCCTGTCCAGCAGCTGCCTGGCTGTGTGTCTCACTCCCCTCCTTAGAGACATGAGCTGTTAGGTCACCTGGAGGCAGGTGTGCCTAGGGCACGGCTGCCAAGTTTGCTGGCCTCAGGTCCATTGTTGTTCAGGAAATTTGCAGGTCCACCAAGTGAAGTTCTCTGCAGACTTTCTCGAAGCTCTGCTGCTGGAGCAGCCCTGCATTCCTGCTGTGAGCTTGTCCAAAGGGCCCTGGGTTCAAAATGAGGTGAAGGCCAGAGCCTGCATGCGTCCTGCTGCCCCGGCACAGTCCCCATGTGGGACATGGCACCTCCCAGGGCACCTCCTGCTATGGCTGTCATGTCTGGGAAGCGCTCCTCTTTGGGACGTGCCTTGGTTTCCTCTGATAACCTCTCTTCTCGAGAGGTGTGTGCGCTGCGCCCCTCACTGTACAGGTGAGCGCTGCCTCCTGGCCTCTGTCCCTAGGGCTGGACCCGGCTTTCTCCCTCTGCTGGGCCAGTTCTTTCCTTGTGCAGCCGTCCTCAAGAACGGGCTCTAACTGGGCGCGTACCTCTGGAAAGATGATGGCAGCCAGCGGCCTGGCTCTGCTCAGCCCTGCTCCGCGAGGCTGCAGATGGACGTTATTTCTTATGGCACCTGAAGCAGTTACTAGCCAAAAGCCTTGTCTGCACGAGGCCAGACGGTGGGGTTAGCGCCTTCGCTCGGGCACCGTGACTCCTAGCGTGGGCAAGGTAGCTGCAGTGTCCCTATGGGTGAGTTGGTTGGGGAAAACCCTAGGCTCCCCTGCTGGAGCTGCCACATGGACGAGCTACTTCTTCCTCCTCCGGATGCCAGCAGGGTGTGTTTGAGTGGGGGTGGGGCTTCCATCCTGGGTGTCGTGTATTCCCAGAAGTGTGTGCGTGCACACAACTGTCTCTGCATGTGTGCAACATGTGTGAAGGTGCAGGTTTGTGGAGAGCAGGGGTTCTCAACCAGGGGTACATGTACGCAGAGCTCTGCCAGGGGTGCATCAGCTCATCTAGAGATTTGCCTGTTTGTACAACAGGCAACATAAAAAGCAGTAGCGAAGTCAGTACAAACTAAAATTTCATACAAACAGTGACTAGTTTGTACTGCTCTATATACTGTACACTGAAAAATAAGTAAGATTTATATTCCAATTGATGTATTTTATAATTATATGGTAAAAATGAGAAATTCAGCAATCTTTTGGTAATACTGTGCTGTGACACCTTTGTATTCTTAGGTCTGATTTTATAAGCAAGTCGTTTTTAAGTGAGGTGAAACTTGGGGTACGCAAGCCAGATCCGACTCCTGAAAGGGGCCCAGCAGTCTGGGAAGGTTGAGAGCCACTGGGGTAGAGAGTGGGTGTGTGCCTCCCTGCAGGAGTCTGCGTGCATGCTATTGGACATATAGTCGGGTGTCAGTGTGTATATATTGGTGAAAATCTTCTTGTAGGAGCAGGTGTGTGTTCCTAGTGCATGTGCACACGCCTGCAGGAGCAGGTGTATGTAATGTGTGTGCAGGATATGGATCTCTCTGGAGCTGGTGAATGCCAGTGGGAGGGGGAATGGTTTTCTCTGCACCTCAGGAGGGCGAGGAGCCTGTGCGTGAGTGCACGTGCATGTGTGCGCGCACACACTCAGCAGCGTGCCGGCTGGCTCTCTCCGTTGCAGGAATGCTGCAGAGGCAGGCTGGTGACGGGCGGGGGTTGCGCTCTTTGCAGAGATCATTTCTGGCTGGGCAGACCCACCGCTGCACAGCCGCCGGTTTTTTTCCTAGCCAAACAGTTACACCTGCTTGGGATGCTGATTCTCTGCTCGTCTGCCCAGATGGTGCCCAGCCAGCGCCTCCCCATTCATTCCCCTGGGCTTCCCAGAGCCTGCGCATGCCCAGTGTGCCAGCAGCGGCCGCAGTGCTGGGGGAGGGGAGTTGTTTACCTGGAGAAAGATGGCAGGGGGCTGCCTCGTTCATTGGCTGTGGGGCCCTGGACGGCAGCCGCCAGCTCTCTGCCCCGGACATGGCGTTCTGCCTGCGCCTGCTCCTGGCCCTGCCACACGGCAATCCACTGGAGCAGTGGGTCGGGGGCCCCAGGAGGGATGGAAACCGCAGCAGCGGCTGGGGTTACTGAAGGTCGTTTGCTTTGCTTGGTAATCAGACTGAAAGCCCAGCATGGAAGAGGGGAGAGAGCCCCGAAGGGGAAGCGACTGCCTGAGATGCCGCAGAGCAGGGCCCCGCGCCTAGCCCTGCCTTTCCTCTCCTCCTGCAGGAGCCCCGCCTGCCCCAGGATTCCTGGGCTTGGAGCGGGCAGCCCCGGGCTCTGAGGGGACAGTCTACACTGGAGTAAAAGGCAGGCGGCTTGGGCACGGCTGTGACCCAGGGTCCTGGGGCTAAACATTGCAGTGTAGACGATTGGGCTCGGGCTGGAGCCTGGGCTCTGGGACCCTCCCCCCTCGTGGTCATGTGGTCAGGCCATCACCCACACAGGAGGGTGTCCCATACCTCCCTCTGACGGGGACCCAAGGCCTCTGTTCTTAGCTATGGCAGCCGTTGCGGGGCCGGGGTATGTGGGTGCAGTGCCCAGTACCGTGTCAGAGGTGTCCCGAGGAACCGTGCTGGCCCTGGAGCTCTGGCGCTCCTGCTGCCATTGTTCTTTGTATTTGTGATCAGGGCCCCCTTGGGCTGGGCACTGCACTAACAATAACCCTGCCCCAGAGACTCTGGGGCAAGACATGACAGGAGGGTGGGGGCAGAGGAGGGGCCACATGGGGATGGGCTTCAGAGCTGCAAAGATCAGGTAGGTGCAGGCTTCCTAGGTTTTACTTTAATCGGATAAGTGATCAAGAGCTGTTAATGAATCACTAATTAGTGCATCCTCTCCCAGCACTGTGAAAGGCAGAGGCGGAGGGACATGCGCTGTACCAGGCTGCCCTGGGGAAAGCACCCCCCAATGTAATACATTCAAATCAAAGTGGATTCCTTGCCAGGAAACAAACCACCAGCACTGTCTTTACCCAGCAGACACTCATTAACAAGCAGGAGGGTAATTGCTGCTGCATAGATTTTAAAACCGCTCCCAACCCCGTCTGGCAGCCAGAACCTTAAAGCTGCTGCAAACAAGAGTGGCTGAGAAAATAGACAGCGGCTATCCCAGGCAGCCATGCACACAGAGGAGTAAAACACCCTGTCCTCTGCACTGTACACATCAGTCAGGGACCTGAGAGTCCCCCTGGAATGATGCCCCAGCCTGGGAGCCCCCCCCTCGCCCCCCCGCTCTAAGATAAAGAGCCTGCAGTCTGCTGATGTGGTGATGCCATCACCCACCCGAGGGTTACACCTCCTGGAAACTCCCTGTGACACATGGGCTCAGCACGGCCCCTGGACACAGCCTGAGAGTTCAGAAGTAGGGTCTGCCCATACTACAGGGACACAACCACCGTACTGCAAGCGTGCCACTGAAGTGTAGATGCTTCCTACAGCGCCGGGGGGAGGGGGGGTGTCTGTCAGTGTAGGTAACCCACCTCCAGGTGATGGAAAACCCCTTCCGTCAACCTAGCCGCGTCTCCACAGGGGGGCTAGGTCGCCCTAACCACGGCGCTCAGCACCAGAGCTAGGTTGGTATCGTTTTCAAAGTACAGCCCAAGCCTTAGTGTTTAGAGTGCAGCAGCTCGCCAGGGCCCGGCCAATGCACTATGGCTCCCAAGATGGATGGGCATGGGAAGGGGCTAGCAGGCACTGCCCACACGCTGTTGGGATGGTTTCATTTTGTCTTCAACAATGTAAATTCTCCTCTCCTACCGCTCCCTGGGCTCCACCCCTTCTCCAGCCCCAGCCCCTGATGCCCTCCTGCCAAGGAAAGGCACAGTTACTGCTGAGATGTAGTGACAGTGACCGTCCGCGCATCTCGAGAAACCCCAACCCCCTTGTTCTTACCAAGGCAGTAATTGAACATATCCTAAATCAGACATCCCTGGTCCTCCAAATACAATCTCCTAGGGGCCTCAAGCTGGCTTTACAAGGGGAAGCTCTGTGGACCTCTAAGCTATAAAGAAACCATGAGTTTGAGCCAGCTCTCCAGAGAAGTACGGCTGAAAACATTCAATAGCACAAGCCCACTGCTTTAGCTTTATGGGAGTGAACAGCCAGTAATGCTGACTGGCACAGTCCCCTGGCAACCCACGAACCAACCTCCTGTGTGCCCAGGGGCTCCAGCACCGACAGCCACTGAGTACCGGGTAGTTCCCCTGCAAAGAAACCCTCTGTGTGCCCAGGGGCTCCAGCACCAACAGCCACTGAGCACCAGGGTGGTTCCCCTGCCCATTGATGAACAGAAAACAGGATTCAACTTCTGATGCCAATTCATCTGAAGCAGTAAACAGTCCCTGCCCTGCAAAGCACTAGAGGGTCAGAAGCTCAACCAGATCAATCCCCGTGCCCACATGTGTCATTGCTCCCCACATGCCAGTACATGTGTTTGTCACGCAAAGCAAATCCCAGAAGTGATGGTTCCGGCCCCCTGCCCAGAGCAATTGCACACCTAGGCCCCTCCTAACTCTGCGCGTGGACCCTGAAAGCCAGCTGCTCACTTTCCCTGGTTCTTGTGCCCTGGCCACATAGCACGAGTGGGGGAAAGCCCAGCCCTATTCCATTGGGATGTGGTTAGGAGTCCTGGGAAACAGTCCCTTGCTCTGAGGCTCTGGACACCCTCATCTCCATTTATTCAGACTTTTCTTTCTGTAATTTAAAATACCCAAAATAATTCCAACAAAACCTATTCCTGTTTGCCACCGGGAAGCTCCCGCCATTGGCAGTGTCTGCTGAGCTGGGCACTAGCCCAGCCTGCCCTGCTGAGTGAGTTCTCACCGTCCAGGCTCTTGGGACCTGTTGAGATCTGCTCCCACAATGTAAATTGCTGTGCCAGAACGCTGCGTGTGCTTGTGAGCCTTGGGGAGGACGGCAAAATACGCTGGGCTGCGCACTGTCTGAGTTCCCATTCAGCTAATGGTAGGCCACAGCGATTATGGTTCATTAATGTGGCTGAGGGTGGGGAGGGGCTTGGTGCATAGGGGAGGGGAGCCATCTCTGGTCTCAGACCCACCTCTGTTCGCCCAAGGGACATTTAGACTATTTTTCTTGTAAATTTGGTCTCCTTGTGTGGGGGGGCTGCAGCCCAAGTGTGACTGCAGCCCGGGCAGCGTGCTAACACGGCTAAACAGAGCAGCGAGGGCGCAGGTGCTACAGACCTGGGATTGCAGTGTAGCCACCCCCCCCGGGGTTGGAGACTGCACCCCGCTCAGTGCAGGGGGGCGCATAGCAGGAACGGAGACATTGGTCACTTTCCATATAAGGCAGCTCAGTATCCTTGGGGCGGGGTTGCCCTGTGCACTGGCCGAATAGTGGGGCATTTCAAACCAGGAGGGAGCACGTCAGAAAACACATTAAAATCCTCAGCGTTAGCAAGGAAAGTGTTTCCACAGCCAGGAGGGAGTTGCAGCAACAGGTGAATCTCTGCCCCGGCAAGAACGCAGGAAGGCAAGAGAGAACCTGGTTTGGCTAAAAGGCAAAGCAGGAAATCCAGCCCCGACGGGGCCAAGAGGAAGGAACATAAACGATGGCAGAGGAATGGTGGAAATTAGGAGGCTAAGGGCTTGTCTGCACACAAAAGTGCCTACGCGGCATCTGTCCAGTGTAAGCAGTACAGCCACTCGCCGTGTCCTGGGGTCGCTGTTCCTGGGTGGGCAGGGGATGAGCTGCCTATGGCACGTTCGCTATCTGGCTAACTGATCCACCCTGAGAGCGTGCTGGTAGAAGTATGTTGTTAAAAAGTCACTCCCCATCACCATTATATTAGCACAAAAATCTGTGTGTAGGCGGTAGGGGGTTGTGAAGCACAAAGAGAAAAACAAATCTATTCTCTGAGCTCATCACAATCAGGAGCCTGCAAGAGACTCAGTGGGGCTGCTGGAGCAGCAGAGAACACGATGGAGATTGGGGGTTGCGTGGGTGAGGACAGTCACAGTCACTTTACACATACCCTTGCTTCTGGATGGGTGTCATGGACCTGGTACCCTCCAGCGTCCAGCCTCAGCCAGAGCTCAGCCTGGCTGGGGCTGGGAAGCAGCTTCCTCCAGAACTGGCTACAGAAGGGCTTCTGCACTGCAGCTAGGGAACAAGTGTCCGGGGATCCCAAGCCCTTGCCCCCTTCCCTTTGTGCCCAATGGAGGGCGTGCTGGCTAGGTCCTAGCTAGGCGGGGGCAGGCCTGCTATGGAAAAGGTCAAGACCAGCAGCTGCTGGTAGTGTCAGAGTTGGGAGCCTGGGCAAGCGGGGCCCTGGGCAAATCCCATGTGGGAATCCCGGTGTCCAAAGCACCCCCGCCTCCCCCGTAGTCCAACCAGCCCTGCTCCCTCCTGCTGCTCCCAGTAGGAACCCCCGGCAGAGAAGCTGGGCTGGGATGGTTCCCTGGTGCCACACAGAAGGTTTGCTGGCCCAGGGAAATGAATGGTATTTGGCAGGATGGGTGTCAGGAAGCTGCCATGTTACCTTAATCCTGTAGCCCTGGTGCTGCTGGCAGGTGCCAGGACAAAGCTGGGTTGGCACCGCTGGCTGCACTTGTACAGGCCTCTGCACTCGGGACCAGCTAGATCTCCTTTGGGCCAGGCCCCCCAGGGGCTGAGCTCTCCGCTCCCCCAGGGCTTTTGTGGCTTGAGCAGGCTGGGGAGCAGAGAGCCCCAGGGTGTGCACGCCAAGCCCTGTCTTGCCCCATCTCAGCCCCCGCAGGCTCCATTTCCTGGGAGCTCTTTGTATTCTGAGCACAAGTTCCATTGATGCGGAGCTGGAGTCTGGCCATGCATTCCTCTGCCTGGGCCAGGGCCTTTGTGGCCCTGCTTTCTAGGGCAAGAGTCCACTCCCTCCTGTGTTCCCTCCAGCAGAAAGGCCTCCTTTGTGCCCTGCGAGGCCTGCACTGGCAGAGAGCTGGGCCCAGCTGGGCAGGAAGTATGGCTTGGGGGGCGGGGGAGAGTGGTGGTACCCAGAGGGAGCAGCTGAATGGGACACGCAGGGTTAAGCTGCCCTCGCACAGGCTTAGCTCTGCCAGCTACCAGCACTCGGAAGGGTGGTGCCAGGGCAGAAGAGCTGGGACAGCTGCAGCTGGAGGGATTCTGTGGTGCCATCACCAGCTCTCTTCAAGGCTGCTGGACTTCAGCAGGGCAGGAGCATCACCCACTTCCGGGGCATAGCTGCTCTGTTTTCTGCTTTGCCTGTAGGCTCCATGGGGCCAGGCCCCAGTTGTGTAGCACTGAGTATGCTGCTGCTCCAGGTCGCAGGCATGGTCCCACTCTACCTTGCGTACCTGCAACTCCGTACTCCGGCTGCTTTGAAGGAAATGCTAACGAACGCAGGCTGAGACAGTGTAGACGTGTGTCTGTGCCCAGCCCCCTAGGGAGCTGTCCCCTGCTGCGGCTTGTCTGGCTGTGCTACAGGGGAATTGGTCAGGTGGTCTGGACAAATTGGAGAAATGGCCTGAGGTAAACAGGATGAAGTTTAACAAAGACAAATGCAAAGTGCTCCACTTAGGAAGGAAAAATCAGTTTCACACATACAAAATGGGAAGAGACTGTCTAGGAAGGAGTACGGCAGAAAGGGATCTAGGGGTTATAGTGGACCACAAGCTAAATATGAGTCAACAGTGTGATGCTGTTGCAAAAAAAGCAAACATGATTCTGGGATGTATTAACAGGTGTGTTGTGAGCAAGACACGAGAAGTCATTTTTCTGCTCTACTCTGCCCTGGTTAGGCCTCAACTGGAGTATTGTGTCCAGTTCTGGGCACCGCATTTCAACAAAGATGTGGAGAAATTGGAGAGGGTCCAGAGAAGAGCAACAAGAATGATTAAAGGTCTTGAGAACATGACCTATGAAGGAAGGCTGAAAGAATTGGGTTTGTTTAGTTTGGAAAAGAGAAGACAGAGGGGACATGATAGCAGTTTTCAGGTATCTAAAAGGGTGTCATAAGGAGGAGGGAGAAAACTTGTTCACCTTAGCCTCTAAGGATAGAACAAGAAGCAATGGGCTTAAACTGCAGCAAGGGAGGTCTAGGTTGGACATTAGGAAAAAGTTCCTAACTGTCAGGGTGGTTAAATACTGGAATAAATTGCCTAGGGAGGTTGTGGAATCTCCATCTCTGGAGATATTTAAGAGCAGGTTAGATAAATGTCTATCAGGGATGGTCTAGACAGTATTTGGTCCTGCCATGAGGGCAGGGGACTGGACTCGATGACCTCTCGAGGTCCCTTCCAGTCCTAGAATCTATGAATCTATGAAACCTATGAATCTAGGTGCACGTTTCCCCTCTGCAGTGAGTTACTCTCTTAGCTGCTTGTACAAACTCAGCCTGTTGCAGAGGAGATGCTGCCTGTGTTTTACAGCACCTAGCGCAGTGGGCCTGGACCAAAATCACTGGCAGCGCTGTAATTATCTCAGGCACAGGGGGCGGACAGACCAATCCCATGATTTAGACTTCTGAGAAGTTCCTGTGATTGTTGGGACCTGGGGGACACTGCATTAGATGCAGCCCTTAGGCAAGCTGCCCATGGGGCTTTAGGTGCCCCTAAGTTAGACTCACATCTCACTCTTGCCTGCCTTAAGAGGAGGACAGCAGGAAGAGGCCTGCAGGCAATGTCCCATGCCCCCCAGGGTCCAGTCCTGCATCATCAAGGGCCTCTCCTGAAGCCAGAGCCCCTGCTTCTATCCCCCCATGTGGGATGAGTGTGTGTTTGGGGGCTCCTAGACAGAGGAGCTGGTTCACCCCTTCTGTGCTGTGCCTAGAGTGCTCCTGCCAAGACCTGCCATTCATGCTCCTCTTTGCCTGCAGGTCTCTTCCAAAGAGCCATCATCCAGAGTGGCTCTGCTCTCTCCAGCTGGGCAGTCAACTACCAGCCTGTGAAGTATACCAGCCTGCTGGCCGACAAGGTAGGCTGCAACGTGCTGGACACTGTGGACATGGTGGATTGTCTGCGACAGAAGAGTGCCAAGGAGCTGGTAGAGCAAGATATCCAGCCAGCCCGCTACCACGTGGCCTTTGGGCCTGTCATCGATGGAGATGTCATCCCGGACGACCCTGAGATCCTGATGGAGCAGGGCGAGTTCCTGAACTACGACATCATGCTGGGGGTGAACCAGGGTGAGGGGCTGAAGTTCGTGGAGGGCGTGGTGGATCCCGAGGATGGTGTCTCGGGCAGTGACTTTGACTACTCCGTCTCCAACTTTGTGGATAACCTATATGGCTACCCAGAGGGGAAGGACACCTTGCGGGAGACCATCAAGTTCATGTACACAGACTGGGCGGACAGGGACAACCCCGAGACACGTCGCAAAACCCTGGTGGCCCTGTTCACTGACCACCAGTGGGTGGAGCCGTCAGTGGTGACGGCTGACCTGCATGCCCGCTACGGCTCCCCAACCTACTTCTACGCCTTCTACCACCACTGCCAGAGCCTCATGAAACCCGCATGGTCTGATGCGGCCCATGGAGACGAGGTGCCTTACGTCTTCGGGATCCCCATGATTGGCCCCACTGACCTCTTCCCTTGCAATTTCTCCAAGAACGACGTCATGCTTAGCGCCGTGGTGATGACCTACTGGACCAACTTCGCCAAGACTGGGTGAGGGATGCTCTGCCCTCCCTGGGCCTGTGTGTGTGGGTCTGTCCACCTCCCTGTGTGTGTCTGCACGCATGTGTGTGTGCATGCTCCTCCCTCTGTGTGCACACTTCCGTGTGTGTGTGTGCCAGCCTCCCTGTGTGTGTGCACCCGACCCCCTGTGTGTGTGCATGCTCCTCCCTCTGTGTGCACACCTCCCTGTGTGTGTGTCTGTCCACCTCCCTGTGTGTGTGCACCCGCCTCCCTGTGTGTGTGTGCATGTTCCTCCCTCTGTGTGCACACCTCCCTGTGTGTGTGTGTGTGTGCCAGCCTCCCTGTGTGTGTGTGCATGCACCTCACTGTGTGTGTCTGCACACATGTGTGTGTGCATGCTCTTCCCTCTGTGTGCACCCCTGTGTGTGTGTGTGTGTGTGTGCCAGCCTCCCTGTGTGTGTGCACCCGCCTCCCTGTGTGTGTGCATGCGCGTCGCCGTGTGTGTCTGCACACGTGTGTGCATGCTTCCCTGTGTGTGTGGGTTCACCCACCTCCCTGTGTGCACTCATGTGCGTGTGCATGCTCCTCCCGCTGTGTGCACACCTCGCTGTGTGTGTGTGTGTGTGTGTGCGCCAGCCTCCCTGTGTGTGTGTGCACCCGCCTCCCTGTGTGTGTGCATGCGCCTTGCTGTGTGTGTCTGCACACGTGTGTGTGCACGCTTCCCTGTGTGTGTGTGTGTGTGTGTGTGTGCATGTGCTTCACTGTGTGTGTTTGCATGCATGTGTGTGTGCATGCACCTCCCTCTGTGGGTGCACACCTCCCTGTGTGTGTGTGTGTGTGCGCGCCAGCCTCCCTGTGTGTGTGCACATACGCTTCCCTGTGTATGTCTGCACGCATGTGTGTGTGCATGCTCCTCCCTCTGTGTGTGCACACCTCCCTGTGTGTGTGTATGTGTGCACCCGCCTCCCTGTGTGTGTGTGCATGCGCCTCGCTGTGTGTGTCTGCACACGTGTGTGTGAATGCCTCCCTCTGTGTGTGTTTGTGTGCATGTGCCTCCCTGTGTGTGTGTCGACGTGCACCTCCCGTGTGTGTGTGCATGTGCCTTACTGGAGTTTGTATTAGTGTGGTGGGAAAGTGTGTCTGCACACCTTCCCTGTGTGTGTGTGTGTGTGTTTGCACAGTCACACTCTGGGGTGCAATCCAGACTAATAAGGGTTGTGTCACCATCTGCCCCATAACCTGGGGATCTCACTATGCTTTGCTGTTACAACTCCCTCTCACGACCAGTCACCAGCATGCAGGGCACACCCTGAGTGGTTGTGTGTAGCTGGAGCACTCATCCCACCAGCCACACTCTGCCTGTCACAGCCTTGGCTGCTACCTGCGGGGTGACCCTGACACATGGCCAGTCCTGAATTTTCCCCCAAAACGTGTCTTCTGCGCCGTCCAGTTCTTTCCCGGGCAGCTTAGATATTAGAGATCCATTGCCCCTGTAAGGGGTCCGTGCACAACGGTTTGCTACTTTAATTGGCGTTCAGTGTCAACACAGCACTGGATTAGGTCTGCTTAAAAACACAAACCTGTTTGTTTAACTACCGAGAGCTAGATCTGAAGAAAGAAGACAGGTGTAAGGCAGTACCATGAGAAATGGTTACGAGAGAAATAAAGCTAAAACACTTCCCAGTAACTAAGACTTAATGAGCTAGACATGGTTCAAGGTCAAATCCCTACCACATGCTCCCATCAACAGGGCTGACTAAATGTTCGTCTCAGTCCCTGCCAGAGTCCAAAGCCTGGTTCCTGTGCCCTCCTAGGGCAGGCCCGTTTTCAAATGGAGGTGCGGGCCCCTCTGGAAACTTAGCCATAGTGTGGGGACCCCCAAAGATCTGCAGCCCACAGGTTGAAAACCACTGTCTTAGGTGAGAGAGCAACTCCCTGGGGTGTTTTAGCCCCTCACTTTTATCGTCCAGTTCCCCTTAAAATGTGTTTTCCTGAGGGGTTCCCCTGGGAAAGTTCCTTCCCACCGTGAGGATGGAGACCTGGAGTCTGGTGGTGAAAGAGGTTCCGTGCTGTTTGCTAAATCACAAATCCATCTGTTCCTGTCCCCCCATGTTGCCAAAGAATGGTCACGTGACTGGTAATGGCCAATCAACTTTGACACCTGGCAAGAGGTGTCAGCTTGTCCTTTGTCTTTGAGAAACAGGCTTACCCCCTCCCCAGACTTGTCTGGTAAACACATTTCAGGCGTAATTTCATCTTATGTTCCTAACTGTACATAGAAAGTTGCTTCACACACGTCACCATGGTATTACTCACCAGTGAGTTACTAGTTCTCAAATGATACCTCGTAAGGCATATTTTGTATGAAGATTATTACAGTGGTGTAGGGTGTGACTGCAGGGGTGCGTCCGGTCTCGCACCTCCCTGTGTATGTGTGCACACCTTTCCAGAGGAAGGGGGTATGTGCTCCCTCCCTGTGTGCATGTGTGCACTCCCTTTGTGTGTGTGTGTGTGTGCCCCCCTCCCCGCACGTGTGTGTGTGTCTGTGTGTGTGTGCACACGCCCTCCCACCCCGCACGTGTGTGTGCCCTCCCTCCCTGCACATGTGTGTGTGCACGCATGCCCTCCCTCCTAACACGTGTGTGTGTGCGCGCGCCGTCCCTCCCCGCATATGTGTGTGTGTGCATGCGCCCTCCCTCCCCACACGTGTGTGTGTGCATGTACATGCGCCCTCCCTCCCCGCACGTGTGTGTGTGTGCGCGCGTGCCCTCCTTCCCCGCACTTGTGTATGTGTGTGCGCGCGCACCCTCCCCACGTGTGCGCACCCTCTCTCTGGGGCACACTCTGGGGTCGGGAGTCTGGCAATCAGGGGAGGATCCTGCCCTGACTGTGACTCCTCCAGGGGTCAGGGCATCACTGCGGAGCCGCCTACACAGGCAGGGCCGTGGAGGGGCGGAATTTCTTGAGGCACTGGGAGGATGCTGGGAAATCCCCCAAGCAGAGATGTGGATGCCATTCGCAGGGGGTTGCTACACTGCGTTGGGTTAGCGTAGCTGCTTCCCTGCTTGGTTCCGTTGGCCGGCTCAGCGCTGGCTGGAGCAGCCTGGTGCGCAGCTGGGTCAGGCACCTACCTTGCCATCTGGAGGGCCGAGTCCAATGGAGATTTCACAAGAGGGGGTGGGGGTGGGGGTGAGTTTAGCTTAAGCCTGCGTTACAGTCTCTGTGCAGGAGCCCCTCACTGCAGCCAGGTGCCCGGCTCTGACAATAGGGGAAGCATGAGACCCGAGGTGAGAATCAAGGAGCATTGGCAGAGCTGGGCCAGCCGGGGGCTGTGGGTCGGGGTTGATGAGCCCCAGCAGGGGCCATTCTGCACTCTGCGGGGCTCTAAGGTGCTGGTAGAGCCTCTCCCGATGGGCTGGGCCCTGTCTGCGTGTGGCTCCCGCAGAGCTCTGTGCAGCACCCTGTCTCTGCGTGTTTCTCCAGTGCCACATGGACGGTTTCCGTTGTGTTTCCCAGGGACCCCAACAAGCCTGTCCCCCAGGACACCAAGTTCATTCACACCAAGGCCAACCGCTTTGAGGAAGTGGCGTGGTCCAAGTACAACCCTCGCGACCAGCTGTACCTGCACATCGGCCTGAAGCCAAGGGTACGAGACCACTACCGAGCCACCAAGGTGGCCTTCTGGAAGCACCTGGTGCCCCACCTGTACAACCTGCACGACATGTTCCACTATACCTCGACCACCACCAAAGTGCCGCCGCCAGACGCCACCCAGAACTCGCACATCACCCGCCGGCCCAACGGCAAAATCTGGACTACCAAGCGCCCGGCCATCTCCCCGGCTTACAACAGCGAGAACCCCAAGGAGAAGTGGAGCCCGGAGCAGGAGGCCGGCACGCTGCTGATCGAGAACCCCCGGGACTACTCCACCGAGCTGAGCGTCACCATCGCTGTGGGGGCCTCCCTGCTCTTCCTCAACGTGCTGGCCTTCGCTGCGCTCTACTACCGCAAGGACAAGCGCCGGCAGGACACACACCGCCAGCCCAGCCCCCAGCGCAGCGCCCCCAACGACATCGGCCACACGCCTGAGGAGGAGATCCCCTCCCTGCAGATGAACCAGGCCCACCACGAATGCGAGTCAGGGCAGGCACACGATGCCCTGCGGCTCACCTCCCTGCCCGACTACACACTGACTCTGCGCCGCTCCCCAGACGACATCCCTCTGATGACCCCCAACACCATCACCATGATCCCCAACTCCCTGGTGGGCCTACAGACCCTGCACCCCTACAACACCTTTGCAGCAGGGTTCAACAGTACGGGGCTCCCGCACTCACACTCCACCACCAGGGTATAGCTCCAGGGGCTGTGCCCACCCATGCCCGCACACAGGGGACACTGGCTGGGGCTGCGGGAGCTGACGGATGCAGATTGGGCAGCACACACAGACAGACCCACCTGGCAGGGTGGAGCAGAGCCCCAGGGCCGGAAGGACCCCTGGTGCGGGACAGGTGGGCTGCTCGCCCCTCTGGCTCGCTCTTCTGCTTTTATTTTGTAAAGTGCTTTGACTCTCCATGTGCTGAGAGGGCTGACGCCGGGGCAGCAGGGCCCAGCCAGAGCAGTGCAGGAGAATGGACAGCAGAGCAGGTGCAGAGAGCGTCACCCAGCCCTGCACGCTGCATCCCTCTGGAAACCCCCGTGCAGGACAATGAGAAGGACCTGCCTGGGGAGGAGGTGATGGCGTGCCTGCCCCCTGGCCTGGACATGGCACTAGAGGACTCTGCGCCACTGGGGAGGTGGTGCCTCCTGGAGCCCTCTTTCCTATCCCCCAAGTACATTGGGGACTGGCTAGGAGCAGTCCTTGGCATTCTCTTTCCATTGGACCTGTTGGGTTGATTGAAATTTGCCATTCAAAGTGCCATGGAAAAGGCTCC